>NC_092665.1:15839523-16155594 GCF_032118995.1 Asterias amurensis
GGTGGTACTACAAAACAAACTGTCTAAAAAACTCTTCTGTTAACTTTTGGAAGAAAAACATTTCCAACTATCCATAACTGAACTGCAAACCTATTTAGCATACATCAGTGTGTGTACAGAGAATGCAGTTTGTGTTTACGCGTATGAGGTATGAATCAACCTGTCAGATTGAACCATTCATGAGAAACCAACCCTGAATTACGCCAATGATTTCCGTCATGGCGGCTTGCTACGCAGCAACATTGGATTGGCTGCTTTGAATGTTTCCCCTTATCTTTTGAAAATATTGTGTGTCTTGATTATTTTGTTCATATTTGGTAACACTGGTAACTTGCAGCTACACTATTTTATCAGATGAAGGCTCCATCCTCATAACACTTAAGGAGGATGACACTCCAGTTCCTCTCAGGACAGTTTAGCAAGATTTACGTAGATTTAAAAACAAAAAATAAAAATATTTAGTTTTTTTTATTGTTCTCATGCAAACAAAAATAATAGGCAGCTTGATTTTCAAAACCTAAAATGTATTTTAATCATTATATTTGGATTGACACGTCTTGAAAAACTTGTTTAAAAACAAAATCTACGACCACACATGAACCATAAAAGAACCCCCACCGGTTATTACTCGAAGTCATGTCAGATTTCAAAATAATCATCGTTACTTTAAAAGAAGTGTTATCCATTCTTTGACATCAAATCTGAGTAATGGTTTCCGTTAAACAGAACAAAGCAGCGCTTGTTTGGTTTTAATTCGGAAAATGGAAAACACTTAAACAACAAAATTCTTTCAAAAACCTTAAGGTACTTTCAAACCATTCTGTGTTGATTAATACGTCCTGTAAAAGTCTTTCAAAAACACAATTTAAAATTACACATGAAGCATTAAAGACCGCCACCAATATAAACTCTTATGATTTTCAGATTTCCAAATTTCCATCTATACAAAGTTGCCACTCATTTATGATATCAAATCGGAATATTTAATACAAAAGAAGTTACACCCGCAGGCTATCATTATTGACTTGATCAAACAATTCCAAATCTTAGGATTTAAAGGCACTGTACACTATTAGAAATTAATCAAATAATGGAGAGCTGTTGATAGTAAAACAAATTGTGCGAAATGGCTCCCTTTAATGTAAAGTAGTTTTTGAGGAACAGGCAATTTCTCAGTCAAAAAATAAAATGCTTCAGGCCTGAAACATTGTTAGGCATCTGAAAGCACACCAATTTGTGCAACAAGGGTGTTTTTTCATTCAGTCCGATGGTTTAACGATTTGTTATCTTATGCATATTATGTTGGGATACATCAAGTGAGAATACTGATCTTTGACAATTACCAAAGAAGTCTATAGTGCCTTTAAAGTTCGAGTCATGTGTACGGTGTAAATTAATGCCAAGAGTTTGGTCAGCTAGAGTTCAAGTTCTGCATACTGAGATGGTTTATTGTATTCAGTTTCCAACTCCATGTAAGGATCTGCTTCCCTAGTGTTGGCATCTTTCTCGTGTTCAACGGGTAGAATAGAGGGAAGACCAGGCTGGGAATTGTTCATTGAGTTTTCTTCCAGGGTCGAACAGTATACATGAGGCACGTCATCTCCTTCCCTACTCATCGAAACATTAGGTGGACTCCTTGAAGCATCTTCACGAGCCTTTGAGGTTTCCCGGGAGCTGCAGCAGTCAATGAGGAAGTCTTTTGCGAGCCTCCACCTTCTTGGGTCGAATCGGAAGCACAAAACATGTATTGCAACGAGAATGATGAAGACGACCAGTCCTATGATGATACCAGCGATTTGACCAACAGACAGGCCTGATGTTACGACTGTTGTACCGGTAGGCCTAGTTGGTATCGTGGGTGGTGTTGTGGATTCGATGTCAACAACATCCAAAGGTCCAATAGTGCAGGACAAATTCATATCAGACGACGGTAAGTTTGCAACACAGATATACGTCTGTGAATTGTCCGAAGTTGTAACATATTTTGAGAAGACCGCTCCACCCTGCTCACCTGAGTAGACCACCCAGTCTCCATGTTCTCCAATAATCGATGGAGTTGCGATACCAGATGTACTGCATGAGATGGCCCTTCCACAGTTAATGTCTCCGGACCGTTTGGACTGCAGGACAGGAATGCGTCTCTGGGGTACACTGACAAAACTAGTTTCTCGTCTAAGACCCCCACAGCAGACATCTCACCAGTTGGACAAATAAGATTGCATTTTTATGTTCCTGTATCAGTTGTCTCTACTTCACTGAATGTTAGATTGAAGGTTGAAATCACACCCTCTGTGAAACTAACAAGATACCGCTGATCGCTAACATATAAATCCTTACTGGTAACGGTAAAGATACCCAAGATGAACCAAGACAGGTAATAAGAAGCATTAAAACCAGACACCTGACAGAGAAGACTGACCGTAGTTCCCTCCCGCTGCACCGTCATATTGGGAGAAACTTCAAGAGTCATTGACCGACAGCGGACTGAGAATATCAGCGAAGAAAACATCAATGCTAAAAACCAAACACCTTTCACAATGTCTCTACGTTGATCCTCCATGGTCGTATGTTGACTACGCCGTGAAGTAAAACATCAGTAATGGATGGAACACGACTCAACTTTGTAGCCTCACTGAATGCATGAGTTTATAAATCAATCATATATCAACTTGAAAGTGATTTGTTTGATGACAACCTCGCAGTTTGGTCACAGTCTCGAGACTGAGTTGCTGTACTCTGTCTGCGCACGCAAACTAAACTCAACGTCAATAATACGGGAGTAGTTGCGGCGTAAGTTTCCTTGTTATGAACCATTTTTACGCAGTTGTGAAGTTTAGGGTCGTGACCTCTGTTGTGTAGTTTTTTTAGGTAAGTTCGAGGGTGCGAGTGAATAATGTGTTATATTATACGGTTTTTCCTTTCATAGACCAAAATATATCAACACTGGTTTCAACTGCTCGGGGATACTGAAACGGTAATTTTTTTTTTAGTACAGTAAAGAATATTTTGGCAAGGTTTTAAATTTTAGCAACTTGTGATTGTTCTGTGAGAAACTGTTGGTGCAATATTAAATATAAATTACGAAATAATACATTTTTTCCGGGAGAAAAAAAATTGTAGTTTTTATAAGTAAGACTCCTATGACAGTGTCTTATAAAACTAAGTGAAGTATGGTCATCAAAGCTATGATCAGTGACGTAACCAGAGGAAAAGGAATCATGGAATTTGTCAAGTTTCGAAATTTGTAGCACATTGTCAACCTCCATAACGCGGTCAAGAGTTTAAAAGTAGCATGTGGAAGTACAGCTATTAAAGGTTTGGTGTAAAACCATGTGGATATCCTTTTTTTTTGGTAGTGCCAACCATCAAGTCCAGTATTCTCCTGAAGACAGTTGGATCATGCTTATCGAAACGTTGAATCGTTAACCATCGGTTCTTTTAAAACCTTTACTAATAAAAGCAGAGATATCCACATGCGGTAAGAGATATCAACATGGTGTTACCGCAAACCTCTCTTATAAAATTATACAGAAGTTTGCAATATTTCCCAAAGTGTATTCATTACAATTTAATAGACAGTTTTTCTGTACCTACATCTCAATGCAAGGTTCTCCTAAAGTTTGAGTTCTGTGTACACGTCGAGTGTCGATTCTTGTGGACCGAGCTCCATGTATGGTCCTGCCTGTCCCATTACATCCTTCTGATTGGAGGGCGTGTTCGAGGAAGGTACCAGCCGGGATAGATCCGTACGTACCCCGCTTAGATTGGAAGAAGAAGGGTTCACATTGGCGTAGTTGGGAACCTCTGCTTTGGTGTTCACATTGGCGTAGTTGGGAACCTCTGCTTTGGCCGTAGACGAGGCATGGCTATCCTCGCGTATCGAAGTGGCATAAATATGGGATGGATTTTGCTGGTTTGGCCCCGTGTCTGAGGTGGTATCACGTGTCCTTTTACGTCGGTACACGAAGTATGAGACGAGGATGGTATAAACCAGACCAACAAGAAGGATTAAAGGGATTGTTATACCAGTAATTACACCAACAGAGAGGCCGGGTTCGTCAGTAAAAACTGTTGGAGGTGTTATTTTTGTGGTTGGGTAGGGGATGATGGTCAAGGGTCCTATCTTGCAGGAAAGAGACGTCCAGTTTTGATTCTTTGGTGTTGCTGAAAAACAGAAAAATGTGACTCCATCATCTGCAACTTTGACACTCTTCTGCAACCGTGATCCTGAATCGTTGACTGCTAGAGGAGTCTTGACCCAATCTGTCCTTACTACAGGGCTGTTCGTATCACTGACCACTGGGGTTCTTTCATGGATGACGGTTCTGCATGTCAGAATGTCTCCCTCGTTCACAACTGCCGGACCGTCTGGGAAACAGACTGGAAACTCTTCGGTTGAGTTTACAGTAAGACGCCATTCTCCATGTGTAATTACAGTTTTATTGTCTTTCCAAATAATGACGCACAGGTATGACCCAACATCAGATGATGTAAGTTTGGTGATTGTTAGGTTTTGAGAATAAAGTGTCGACGTTTCCTTATCCATATCAACAGGGCTGACGGAAATTCTAGCATCCTCCATGACTTCAGAGTAAGAAGGACTAACATAATGCTGCCAGGTAAACATGTGTACATCCGGATCAAAGCCAGTAGCCAGGCAGGTTAGAGTTACAGTGCCGTTCGTTAATGATTGCTGTGGATAAACTGATACTCTGGAGACAGTGACCTCACAATGACCCGGGGATGGAAGACAAAGCCAGAAGAAGACCAAACAGCCACCAACGGTATAGATGACTCCCATATTAAATTCTTTATCTAAGGTTTTCTCGTCTTTAGGCATCAGACATATTTCATTAAACCAGAGTTAAAAGTATTCACAAAAGTAGCATACTCTGCAGTACAGCTCCAAGCATTGTTATGATTTGGCACCTATCACTGAGTATGGTTTTGAACAATGTACAAGGTCTATCAACATAGGAAAACATTCCGTATGACATGACACAATTAAATTGTACAATAATCTGACGTCACTTGTTGATTTTGTTTGTATCAACAAGCAATTGATTCTCTAAACGACAGTTATTTTAGTTTCCACAAAACATGCGAGTAATGTTAGGAAATATTTGATTTAAAACTGCATCAGTTTTTGTTTTTGTAAATGTTTGTCATCTAAATGATGGTTAACTGTCTTCAAAAGCTCTTCTATTAACTATTAAAGGCAGTGGACACTATTGGTAATTACTCACAATAATTATTAGCATAAAACCTTACTTGGTGACGAGTAATGGGGAGAGGTTGATAGTATAAAACATTGTGAGAAACGGCTCCCTCTAAAGTGCCATAGTTTTCGAGAAAGAAGTAATTTTCCACGAATTTGATTTCGAGACCTCAGATTTAGAATTTGAGGTCTCGAAATCAACCATCTAAACGCACACAACTTCGTGTGACAAGGGTGTTTTTTCTTTCGTTATTATCTCGCAACTTCGACGACCAATTGAGCTCAAATTTTCACAGGTTTGTTATTTTATGCATACGTTGAGATACACCAAGTGAGAAGACTGGTCTTTGACAATTATCAATAGTGTCCAGTGTCTTTAAAAGAAATAAGATTTTTTCACGATCCATAACTGCACTGCAAACCTATTTAGCATACATCGCAGTGTAGAGAGAATGCAGTTTGTGTATACGCGTATGAGGTATGAATCAACCTGTCAGATTGAACCATTCGTCATGAGAAACAAACCCTAAATTACGCCAATGGTTTCCGCCATGGCGGCTTGCTAACGCAGCTACACATTGTGATTGGCTGCTTTGAATGTTTCCCCCTTATCTTTTGAAAATATTGTGTGTATTGATTATTTTGTTCATATTTCAAAAACTTGGTAACTTGCAGCTACACTATTTTCTCAGATGAAGGTTCCATCCTCATAACACTTAAGGAGGATGAGACTCCCGTTCATCCCAAGCCACAGTTTGGCAAGATTTATGTAGTTAAAAAACATTACAAAAAGTACTAGTTTTTTCATTGTTCTCATGGAAAAAAAAATTCAAAAGAAGCTGGATTTTCAAAGGTGTATTTTAATCATTATAAATTGATTGACACGTCTTGTAAAATTACTTTAAAAACAAATATAAAATCACAAATGAACCATAAAAAACACCACCAGCGCTCGAAGTCCTGTCAGATTTCAAAATAATCATCGTTACTTTAAAAGAAGTGTTATCCATTCTGTGACATCAAATCTGAGTAATGGTTTCCGTTAAACAGAACAAAGCAGCGCTTGTTTAGTTTTAATTCGGAAAATGGAAAACACTTTAACAACAAAATTCTTTCAAAAACCTTAAGGTACTTTCAAACCATTCTGTGTTGATTAATACGTCCTGTAAAAGTCTTTCAAAAACACAATTTAAAATTACACATGAAACATTAAAGACCGCCACCAGTATAAACTCTTATGATATATTTTCAGATTTCCAAATTTCCATCGATACAAAGTTGCCACTCATTTATGATATCAAATCGGAATATTTAATACAAAAGAAGTTACACTCACAGGCTATTATTATTGACTTGATCAAACAATTCCAAATCTTAGGCTTTAAAGGCACTGTACACTGTTAGTAATTAATCAAATAATGGCTAGCATACAAATTAAACAACGGAGAACTGTTGCTGGTAAAACAAATTGTGAGAAATGGTTGCCTTTAATGTAAAGTAGTTTTTGAGGAAGAGGCAATTTCTCAGTCAAAAAATAAAATGCTTCAGGCCTGAAACATTTTGTTAGGCATCTGAAAGCACACCAATTTGTGCAACAAGGGTGTTTTTTTCATTCAGTCCGATGGTTTAACGATTTGTTATTTTATGCATATTATGTTCGGATACATCAAGTGAGAATACTGATCTTTGACAATTACCAAAGAAGTCTAGTGCCTTTAAAGTTTAAGTCATGTGTACGGTGTAAATCAATGCCAAGAGTTCGGTCAGCTAAAGTTTAAGTTCTGCATACTGAGATGGTTTCTCGTTTGCAGTGTCCAACTCCATGTAAGGATCTGCTTCCCTAGTGTTGGCATCTTTCTCGTGCTCAACGGGTTGAATAGAGGGAAGACCAGGCTGGGGGTTTTCTTTCAGGGTCGAACAGTATACATGAGGCACGTCATCTCCGTCCCTACTCATCGGTACATCAGGTGGACTCCTTGAAGCATCTTCTTGAGCCTCTTGGGTTTCCCGGGAGCTACCGCAGTCAATGAGGAAGTCTTTTGCGAGCCTCCACCTTCTTGGGTCGAATCGGAAGCACAAAACGTGTATTACTATGAGAATGATGAGGACGACCACTCCAATGACGATACCGGTGATTTGAACAACAGACAGACCTGATTTTACGACTGTTACACCGGTAGGCCTAGTTGTTGTTGTTGTTGTTGTTTGTGTTGTGGATTCGATGTCAACAACATTCAAAGGTCCAATAGTGCAAGACAGATTCATGTCAGACGACGGTAAGTTAGCAACACAGATATACGTTTGTGAATTGTCCCGGGTTGTAAAATTTTTTAGTAGGATCTTTCCACCATGCTTTGAGAAGAGCGTCCATTCATCATTATCTGCATTAATCGATGGAGTTGCCCTTCCATATGTACTGCAGAAGATGAGACTTCCAGTGTGTAATGTCTCCGGACCGTTTGGACTACAGAACGGGAATGCATCTATGGGGTACACTGACAAAACTAGTTTCTTTAATAAAACCCCCGCAGAAGACGTATCACCAATTGGACGAATAAGATTGCAGCCGTATGTTCCTGTATCAGTTGTCTCTACTTCAGTGAATGTTAGATTGAAGGTTGAAATCACACCCACTGTGAAGCTAACCAGATATCGCTGATCGCTAACATACAAATCCTTACTGGTAACAGTGAAACTGCCCGGTCCCTCTTTGAACCACGATAGAAAATGAGTTGAAGCATTAAAACCATACACCTGACAGAGAAGACTGACCGTAGTTCCCTCCTGCTGCACCGTCATATTGGGAGAAACTTCAAGAGTCATTGAAGGATATGACTGACAACGAACCGAGAATATCAGCGAAGAAAACATCAATGCTAAAAACAAAACACCTTTCACAACAATGTCTCTGCGTTGGTCCTCCATGGTCGTGTGTTGATCGACTACACCGTGAAGTTGACATTCAGTAGTTGATGAACACGACTCAACTTCTGTAGACTCACTGAAAGTATAATTTCTTTATCGGTCTTACTGATTGTATTGTTCACATTGGACTGTTTAAACCTTCTTGTATATAGCATGAGTATATTCCGTCATCAAGTTGGAAGTGATTTGGGTGATATCAACCTCGCAGTTTGGCCCCAGTCTCGAGACTGATTTGCTGTACTCTGTCTGCGCACACAAAGTAAACTCAACATTATTATCATACGGGAGTAGTAGTAGTGGCGTTATTTTCAAAGACTAGTTTCCTTGTTATGAACACTTTTACGCAGTTGTGAAGTTTAGGGTCATGACCTCTGTATTGTGTGCCTTTCTTAGGTAAATATGTGGGTGGGTAGTATAATAATGCCATTTGAGTTTACGGTTTCTCTTTTCATACACACACCTCTATCAACACTAGAAAAGTTAAAACTGCATCATTTACTTGAAATGTTTATCATCTCAACGGTGGTACTAAAAAACAAACTGTCTAAAAAACTCTTCTGTTAACTATTGGAAGAAAAACATTTCCAACTATCCATAACTGAACTGCAACCTACTTAGCATACATCAGTGTGTGTACAGAGAATGCAGTTTGTGTTTACGCGTATGAGGTATGAATCGACCTGTCAGATTGAACCATTCATGTGCAGTCCGTGCGCAGAGTGCGAGATAATTAGCATATTTTCCAGGTTTCATTTGCAGTCGCGCGGCGCACTCGGACCCTTCGAGATTTCGCGTGACAGCGCGAGAACTCGGAGACGATGTGCAAAGTTGGCTACAGGTCCCAGCAAGAGGGCAGTGTTGGGTCAAGCATGGAGTGGTAAGTTTCTTGAACATTTTCCTCGTAAAACAAATCCATTTTTACCGGATTTTTGAGACCAAATACATGTGAATCTTCGTCTGAAATGTGGTTGAAGTTTTACACTTTTTGTTGATAGGCTTTACACTTAGGGTGCCCCCGACTGTTTCGAGCACGATTGAGACAAACGGAGTCCATATTCTGATAGACGAAGGATAGTTCTTTCGTTTGGTACCACATACACTTCTGCAGGTTTTGCCGTTGATATTTTTTTTCAGTGCCAAAAATGTGCAAAAATCATTGTTTGTGCCGCTTCATTTTAGCTTACGTGACGTCATCATGTAAGAAAAGGCTTTGGTTTGTGTACTGTTCGTACAGCGTTCTTTTTTTATCATGATTGTTTGATGACGATCGTTGTGAAAAAAAATCATGAAGAAATAAAATTTCTCATGAAAAAAAAAGAATAATATCAAAAATTATGGAAAAGTTTCCGTATGGCGCCACCACTTTTTCATTCGATATGAAATAATAAAGTATCTAATTTACCTCAATGAGATATCTTTTTTTGTAAACATTTGTGAAAAAGTGGTGGCGCCATACGGAATCTTATCCAAAATTATTTCCATCAATAATAACAAAACATGGCAGTTTGATGCAGGATTGAAATATGGAATTGTTATGGGTTTTCTTCGTGGTGGTTGAGACTGTTTTAAATGTGTAGAGTAAGACTAAGAGTAGGTCTTCTATTTCTATGATTCGAATCTAAGTTCTATTTTACATGTATATTACTATTCAAAAAAGAATATTTTTTTAATTACCTGAAAGTATATTCAATATTTGTGGACACGTTGTTGAGAAAATAAATAATACAATAATTATTGATTGAATTTCAATTTGATCACGTTTTTGCAGAATACTTTTTGCTAGTTCATACTGGGTTAAATCCTATTGATTCAAGTCTTGGTTAACTCTTAATCAAAAAGGGAACGGTCAAACATGTCTAACTTTAATTTCACACAGCAAAAATATTTCACTGGGGGATTGCAATTTATTGGTACCAACTGTAGTCCATGTCAGTTTTCTGCTCTGTGTAAAGTGTTTCTGAAACTTTTTTGTCTTCTTGGGCATGTGTTTAACTCTATTTGCTTTATTTGTGTTCCTTTTACAGTCCCAGCTCTCTGAAAATCTTTCACGGTTTAAAGTGACGGGGAGACCCGAGCCTGAACGACTACATAGGGCGACTACTGTTGAGGTCGGGACTGTTGATTGCTTAGTCGAGTTGCAAACATTTTTCAACTACTCGGTTATCGTGCCACTGCATAGTCGTAACTACATGTACCTGCTTGTGAACCAATAGCACTCCGCACTAAATGCTAAAATCAAGTTTAGTACATGGATCTCAGACAAGCGTACAAAATTTTACTAACAACATATGCACACATACTTGTCCACTATATGTTTACTCGCGTAACTACTTACTACTACATACAAGTGCAATATGGCGCGTTTGGCGTGATTGCTAGTGGAATGTTTGTCTGACACCGGGGTATTTCAAGCAAAAGTGATGTCATAAGTGCAGAGTGCTATTGTATCGCTTGCGACCATTCACAACAGCGAAAGGCCCTTTGCGAGACCACGGCTTTGACTTTGGATTCGGCCCAGCTAGCTTGGCCCCGTGGTTGTTTTAACAATTGCGCATGCTTTGCTTATGCCCCGTGGGGTGTCAGACATGACAGAGCCTGAAGCCGAATCCAATGCCGCAGCCGCGGTTTTGAAAAGGGTCTTAATTTACTTTACGGAACACAATCTGATTGTTTTTCACCAGTTACATAATCTTTCAATCCATTCAGCGTTAACTTTAATACATTGCGCCTGTGCCAAACAATATGCCGTAAGGCATCTTGGGCATCGAAAACTAGTGTAAAAGTTGCGACTCCGAGGCCCGACTAGTCGAGTAATAAATTTCACTAGGAGACTCCCTCACAAGATATTTTTGTAAACTGAACAAAACTGATATTTCTGTTTAATTTATATTAATATACCAAGGTACTTTCCCAAGTAATTTTTAATTTGTATTTTGCAGTGGTCACTCAAGTTTTTTCAACTTGTCGTGTGTGCAGAAATGCATCATAATGTCGTTGTTATTTTATGTAAGCAGCTGAAAGGGACTTTAAAATAAATGTTTTGTAAAATTAACAAAGTTAAAAGATTTGTCATCTGGTTTATTATTGTGTGTTGTATATTGAATATATTTAATTTGAAGCTGACCAAACTTTCCAGCTTTTAGTTGAGATTTCACAGTTAATAAATAGGGAGAAGGCCAGGGTCAGGAATTGAACATTTCATTGGTTAAAAGAAAACAACAAATGAGTTTTGAACCCTTTCTAATTTTATTTTAATCAATATAATACAAAGAAGGATTTCTTTTTAAAACTCAAATATACTTGGATTCATAGCATTGGGTTGGAAGGCCATCATATGTTGGCACAGAATAGCAATTATCCGTTGCGTTTATGCCAGTTTTGGTTTCGTAGACGTAAAGATGCAGATCAGATAATAACTGAAGCTAAACCCGGCCAAACACCATACTAACGAATAATAGTCGGGCACCCCTTTGTTGTCAAAACAAGCCCCCGTGATTGCATGACATGAGCAAGGAATCATGCCAAACCAAAGGTGCCTTGCGTTTTGTTACGTAGAAGCTGATTAGTCAGTTGGCACGCTTGATGCACATTCTGACCAATCACGTTCGGGCTCACATTATACCATTGAGTAATGGCGGTTTTTTTTACCGAGAAAGTTCGCTCTGACGGCGACGGATACTTAGGGTGCCCCCGACTGTTTCGAGTGGATTCAGAAACAACGACAGTAGCGGTTGAGTAGATGAATAATGTACCTGAACACACATGATTAAGGTTTGTCTGCACGATTTCGTTAAATGCTACAAAAAGGACTTTTTCGGAGACCGTTATTTTTGTACAACGATGATCATTTTTATAGTCCGAAATTCCTTATTTCTGAACAATTAAAAATTCACCTATGGTTTTTGTCATTACAATTAAGCATTCCTCGTTCATACTGTCACAATGTTGTATTTTTACATGGCTGGGTTTTCACGATATGATTTTTTGAAAATGTGCCCTCCAAGCTCATTATATATGCAAAACTGCGACTGTCTTGCATATGCTGCAAATGAAATAAAGGACTTTTCCGCACGGTGCGCACTGACTGTGTGAAACGCCAGTGATTTCCGTCATGGCGTCTTGCTACGCAGCAACACATTGGGATTGGCTGCTTTGAATGTTTCCCCCTTATCTTTTGAAAACTTTGTGTGTATTTATTATTTTGGTAATGTCTTGTAAAACTGTTTAACTTGCAGCTACACTATTTTCTAAGATGAAGGTTCCATCCTCATACAACTTAAGAAGGATGAGACCCCCGTTCCCCTCAAGCCAGTTTGGCAAGACTTTTGTAGATTTGAAAACATAAAATAAAAATAACTATTTTTTTCATTGTGCTCATGCAAACAAATTTAAAAGGAAAATTGTTTAAAAGAGTATTTTCATAATTATGTATTTATTGATACGTCTAGTAAAATTAATTTAAAAACAAATCTAAAATCACAAATGAACAATAAAAAAGACCTCCAACATTACTCGAAGTCCTGTCAGATTTTAAAATGTGCATCGTTTACCCTAAAAGAAGTGTTATCCATTCTCTGACATCATATCTGAGTAATTGTTATCGTTAAACAGAAAAAACAGCTCTTGTTTGTGTAATTCCTAAAGTGGAAAACACTTCAACAAAAGATTTCTTTCAAAAACCAGGTACTCTTAAACCATTCTGTATTGATTAAAACGTCCTCTAAAATTACTTTAAAAAAGACAATATAAAAACATATATGAAACATAAAATACCGCCACCGATATAAACTCTTATGATATATTTTCAGATTTCCAAATTTCCATTGATACAAAGTTGCCAATCATTTATGATATAAAGTCGGAATATTTAATACAAAAGGAATTGAACCCGCAGGTTACTATTTTTGACTTGTTCAATCAACGTACAGTCTTAGACTTAACGGCACCGGACACACAGGTATTAACTCACAACAATAGTTAGTATATTAATTCACTAGTTCGTGAACAACGGAGAACCTTTGATAGTATAAAAACTGATTTGCTGATTTAGTATAAAAACTGATTTGCTGTACTCTGTCTGCGCACACAAAGTAAACTCAACATCATTATATTACGGGAGTAGTTGCGGCGTTATTTTCGAAGCCCATGTGTTTCCTTGTTATGAACACTTTTACGCAGTTGTGAAGTTTAGGGTCATGACCTCTGTTGTGTGTACCTTTCCTAGGTAAATATGTGGGTGGGTAGTATAAGAATGCCATTTGTTGAGTATACGGTTTCTCTTTTCATACACACACCTCTATCAACACTGATTTGATAGGTATATAATGAAATGGTGAGTTCATATTTAGTATAAAAAAAAACATTCAGAAAGGTTTAAATGTCTAACATTCCATGATTGCTCTGTGGAAAACATTTTGTTGCAATATACAAATACAAAATGCTACGTTATTTTGAGTAGTTAAATGTAGTTTTCAGTTAAAAGAAAAACTTCCATGACAGTTTCCTATGAAAGTAAGTTTGTTATGGTCAATATAGCTATGAGCAGAGACGTAACCAGAGGGAGATGGATCTTGGATTTTGTCAAAGTTCGAAATTTTTAGCAAAGTATAACTTGGTCAAGAGTTTAAAAGTAGGATTTGAAACTTAGCATGGTGGAAGTATAACTATTGAGAGACTTGGTGTAACACCATCGTGAATATCTGCTTTTGAGTAGTGCCGTCCATAATAGCGTCCATAATTCTCCTGAAGACAATCAGAGAATGCTTATCGAAACATTGGGTAGTTAACCACCGGTTCTTCTCAAAACCACTACTTGTTAAAACAGGAGATATCCACATGGTGTAACCGCAAACCTCTCTTAAGAATTTATAAAAAAAGCTTGCAATATTTAAAAAATGCATTAATTTTTCTTTGCGTACTTCTCAAGGCAAGGTTCTCTTAAAGTTTGACTTCTGTGTACACGTCGAGTGTCGAGTCTTGTGGACCGAGCTCCATGTATGGTCCCATTACATCCTTCTGATTGGAGGGCGTGTTCGAGGAAGGTACCAGCCGGGAGAGATCCGTACGTACCCCGCTTAGATTGGAAGAAGAAGGGTTCACATTGGCGTAGTTGGGAACCTCTGCTTTGGTGTTCACATTGGCGTAGTTGGGAACCTCTGCTTTGGTGTTCACATTGGTGTAGTTGGGAACCTCTGCTTTGGCTGCAGACGAGGCCTGGCTGTCCTTGAGTATCGAAGTGGCATAAATATGGGATGAATTTTGCTGGTTTGGCCCTGTGTCTGAGGTGGTATTACGTGTCCTTTTACGATACACGAAGTATGAGACGAGGACGATAATCAGGCCAACAAGAAAGATTAAAGGGATTGTTATACCAATAATTACACCAACAGAGAGACCAGGTTCGTCAGGGCGTTGTATAGGCTTGGTTGGGTAGGGGATGACGGTCAAGGGTCCTATCTTGCAGACAAGAGACGTCCAGTTTTTATTCTCTGGTGTTATTGAAAAACAGAACACAGTGACTCCATCATCTGAAACCTTGACACCCTTCTGCAACCGTGATCCTGAGTGGATCACTGGTAGAGGAGTGTCGACCCAATCTGGCCTTTCTAGGGACTGCTCGTATCACTGACCACTGCGGTTCTTTCATCGATGACCGTGCTACATGTCAGAATGTCTCCCTCGTTCACAACTGCCGGACCGTCTGGGAAACAGACTGGAAACTCTTCGGTTGAGTTTACAGTAAGACGCCCTTTTCCATTTGTAATTACAGTTTTATTGTATTTCCTAATAATGACGTACAGGTAAGACCCAGCATCGGATGATGTCAGTGTGGTGATTGTTAGGTTTTGAGAATAAAGTGTCGACGTTTCCTTATCCAGATCAACAGGGCTGACCGAAATTCTATCATCTTCCATGACTTCAGAGTAAGAAGAACTAACATAATGCTGCAAGGTAAACATGTGTACATTCGGATCAAAGCCAGTAGCGAGACATGAAAGAGTTACAGTGCCGTTCGTTAATGCTTGCTGGGGAAAGACTGATACAGGAAAGACAGTGACCTCACAATGACCCGGGGATGGAAGACAAAGCCAGAAGAAGACCAAACAGCCATCAATGGTATAGATGACTCCCATATTAAATTCTTTATCTAAGGTTTTCTCGTCTTTAGGCATCAGACATATTTCATTAAACCAGAGTTACTACTGCTGTCGTAAAAATACTCACAAAGGTAGCATACTCTGCAGTACAGCTCCAAGCATTATTATGATTTGACACCTATCACTGAGTATGGTTTTGAACAATGCACAATGTCTGTCCACATAGGAAAGCATTCCGTATGGCATGACACGATGCACAATGTTCCGACGTCACTTGTTGATTTTGTTTGTATCAACAAGACAAGCAATTGATTTCTCGAAACGGCAACTTCAAATTTCTAGAATGGAGACAGAAAACGTGAAACCTTATTTTAGTTTCAACAAAACTTGCGAGTAATGGTAGAAAAGATTTGATTTAAAACTGCATCAGTTTTTTCATTTATTTGAAATGTTTGTCATCTCAATGCTGGTTCTTAAGACCAAACTGTCTTCAAAAGCTCTTCTTTTGACTATTGAAAGAAATATCATTTCCCACGATCCATAACTGAACTGCAAACCTACTTAGCATACATCAGTGCGTACAGAGATGCAGTTTGTGTTTACGCGTATGAGGTATGAATCAACCTGTCAGATTGAACCATTCATCATGTGAAACCAACCCTAAATTACGCCAATGGTTTCCGTCATGGCGGCTTGCTACGCAGCAACATTGGGATTGGCTCCTTTGAATGTTTCCCCTTATCTTTTGAAATTTTTTTGTGTATTGATTATTTTGTTCATATTTAGTAAAACTGGTAACTTGCAGCTACACTATTTTCTCAGATGAAGGCTCCATCCTCATAACACTTAAGGAGGATGACACTCCAGTTCCTCTCAGGATAGTTTAGCAAGATTTACGTAGATTTAAAAACAAAAAATAAAAATATTTAGTTTTTTCATTGTTCTCATGCAAACAAAAATAATAGGCAGCTTGATTTTCAAAACCTAAAATGTATTTTAATCATTATATTTTGATTGACAAGTCTTGAAAAACTTATTTAAAAACAAAATCTACGACCACACATGAACCATAAAAGAACCCCCACCGGTTATTACTCGAAGTCATGTCAGATTTAAAAGTGTGCTTCGTTACTTTAAAAGAAGTGTTATCCATTCTTTGACACCAAATCTGAGTAATGGTTTCCGTTAAACAGAACAAAGCAGCGCTTGTTTGGTTTTAATTCGGAAAATGGAAAACACTTAAACAACAAAATTCTTTCAAAAACCTTAAGGTACTTTTAAACCATTCTGTGTTGATTAATACGTCCTGTAAAAGTCTTTCAAAAACACAATTTAAAATTACACATGAAACATTAAAGACCGCCACCAATATAAACTCTTATGATATATTTTCAGATTTCCAAACTTCCATCTATACAAAGTTGCCACTTATTTATGATATCAAATCGGAATATTTAATACAAAAGAAGTTACACCCGCAGGCTATTATTATTGAATTGATCAAACAATTCCAAATCTTAGGCTTTAAAGGCACAGTACACTATTAGTAATTAATCAAATAATGGTTAGCCTACAAATTGAACAATGGAGAACCGTTGATAGTAAAACAAATTTTGAGAAATGGCTCCCTTTAATGTAAAGTAGTTTTTGAGGAACAGGCAATTTCTCAGTCAAAAAATAAAATGCTTCAGGCCTGAAACATTTTGTTGGGCATCTGAAAGCACACCAATTTGTGCAACAAGGGTGTTTTTTCATTCAGTCCGAGAATACTGATCTTTGACAATTACCAAAGAATATTAATTTTGGTTTTTACCCATACACCGATGTGTGTTAGCACTGTATACTCAGTACTTTCCCGAGTCCTGTGAAAAAATATCACAGGCATGTTACTCGGGTGGGATTCGACTCGAATCCCACCCGAGTAACATGCCTGTGATATTTTTTCACAGGACTCGGGAAAGTACTGAGTATACAGTGCTAACACACATCGGTGTATGGGTAAAAACCAAAATTAATATTCTTTATCCCCGATGCAAATTTAACATCTATTATATCGTTGCGGTACCCGCTGCCAAAACATAGGATTCGAACTGCCTCTAGCTGCCGGGCAACCTCGGTAGTCTAGTTGGTAAGACACTGCTCTAGAATTGCAAGGGTCGTGGGTTCGAATCCCACCCGAGTAACATGCCTGTGATATTTTTTCACAGGACTCGGGAAAGTACTGAGTATACAGTGCTAACACACATCGGTGTATGGGTAAAAACCAAAATTAATATTCTTTATCCCCGATGCAAATTTAACATCTATTATATCGTTGCGGTACCCGCTGCCAAAACATAGGATTCGAACTGCCTCTAGCTGCCGGGCAACCTCGGTAGTCTAGTTGGTAAGACACTGCTCTAGAATTGCAAGGGTCGTGGGTTCGAATCCCACCCGAGTAACATGCCTGTGATATTTTTTCACAGGACTCGGGAAAGTACTGAGTATACAGTGCTAACACACATCGGTGTATGGGTAAAAACCAAAATTAATATTCTTTATCCCCGATGCAAATTTAACATCTATTATATCGTTGCGGTACCCGCTGCCAAAACATAGGATTCGAACTGCCTCTAGCTGCCGGGCAACCTCGGTAGTCTAGTTGGTAAGACACTGCTCTAGAATTGCAAGGGTCGTGGGTTCGAATCCCACCCGAGTAACATGCCTGTGATATTTTTTCACAGGACTCGGGAAAGTACTGAGTATACAGTGCTAACACACATCGGTGTATGGGTAAAAACCAAAATTAATATTCTTTATCCCCGATGCAAATTTAACATCTATTAAATTACCAAAGAAGTCTATAGTGCCTTTAATGTTTGAGTTATGTGTACGGTGTAAATTAATGCCAAGAGTTCGGTCAGCTAGAGTTCAAGTTCTGCATACTGAGATGGTTTATTGTATTCAGTGTCCAACTCCATGTAAGGATCTGCTTCCCTAGTGTTGGCATCTTTCTCGTGTTCAACGGGTTGAATAGAGGGAAGACCAGGCTGGGAATTGTTCATTGAGTTTTCTTCCAGGGTCGAACAATATACATGAGGCACGTCATCTCCTTCCTTACTCATCGGTACATGAGGTGGACCCCTTGAAGCATCTTCACGAGCTTTTGAGGTTTCCCGGGAGCTGCAGCAGTCAATGAGGATGTCTTTTGCGAGCCTCCACCTTCTTGGGTCGAATCGGAAGCACATAACATGTATAGCAACGAGAATGATGAAGACGACCAGTCCTATGATGATACCAGCGATTTGACCAACAGACAGGCCTGATGTTATACGACTGTTGTACCGGTAGGCCTAGTTGGTATCGTGGGTGGTGTTGTGGATTCGATATCAACAACATCCAAAGGTCCAATAGTGCAGGACAAATTCATATCAGACGACGGTAAGTTTGCAACACAGATGTAAGTCTGTGAATTGTCCGAAGTTGTAACATTTTTCGAGAAGACCGCTCCACCTTGCTCACCTGAGTAGACCACCCAATCTCCATGTTCTCCAATAATCGATGGAGTTGCGATACCAGATGTACTGCATGAGATGGCCCTTCCAACAGTTAATGTCTCCGGACCGTTTGGACTGCAGGACAGGAATGCGTCTCTGGGGTACACTGACAAAACTAGTTTCTCGTCTAAGACCCCCACAGCAGACATCTCACCAGTTGGACGAATAAGATTGCATTTTTATGTTCCTGTATTAGTTGTCTCTACTTCACTGAATGTTAGATTGAAGGTTGAAATCACACCCTCTGTGAAACTAACAAGATACCGCTGATCGCTAACATACAAATCCTTACTGGTAACGGTAAAGATACCCAAGATGAACCAAGACAGGTAATAAGAAGCATTAAAACCAGACACCTGACAGAGAAGACTGACCGTAGTTCCCTCCCGCTGCACCGTCATATTGGGAGAAACTTCAAGAGTCATTGACCGACAGCGGACTGAGAATATCAGCGAAGAAAACATCAGTGCTAAAAACCAAACACCTTTCACATTGTCTCTACGTTGGTCCTCCATGGTCGTGTGTTGACTACACTGTGAAGTAAATAATTCGGTAATTAATGGAACGCCACTCAACTTTGTAGCCTCACTGAATGTCTAGTTCCTATATTAGTATTTACTGTAATGTTCACCATTGGACTGTTCAAACCGTGTGGCATATATAGCATGAGTTTATAAATCAATCATATATCAACTTGAAAGTGATTTGTTTGATGACAACCTCGCAGTTTGGTCACAGTCTCGAGACTGAGTTGCTGTACTCTGTCTGCGCACGCAAACTAAACTAAACGTCAATAATACGGGAGTAGTTGCGGCGTAAGTTTCCTTGTTATGAACCATTTTTACGCAGTTGTGAAGTTTAGGGTCGTGACCTCTGTTGTGTACTTTTCTTAGGTAAATTCGTGGGTGCGAGTGAATAATGTGTTATATTATACGGTTTTTCCTTTCATAGACCAAAATATATCAACACTGGTTTCAACTGCTCGGGGATACTGAAACGGTAATTTTTTTTTTAGTACAGTAAAGAATATTTTGGCAAGGTTTTGAGTTTCAGCAACTTGTGATTGTTCTGTGAGAAACTGTTGGTGCAATATTAAATATAAATTACGAAATAATACATTTTTTCCGGGAGAAAAAAAATTGTAGTTTTTATAAGTAAGACTCCTATGACATTGTCTTATAAAACTAAGTGAAGTATGGTCATCAAAGCTATGATCAGTGACGTAACCAGAGGAAAAGGAATCATGGAATTTGTCAAGTTTCGAAATTTGTAGCACATTGTCAACCTCCATAACGCGGTCAAGAGTTTAAAAGTAGCATGTGGAAGTACAGCTATTAAAGGTTTGGTGTAAAACCATGTGGATATCCTTCTTTTTTTTAGTGCCAACCATCAAGTCCAGTATTCTCCTGAAGACAGTTGGATCATGCTTATCGAAACGTTGAATCGTTAACCATCGGTTCTTTTAAAACCTTTACTAATAAAAACAGAGATATCCACATGCAGTAAGAGATATCAACATGGTGTTACCGCAAACCTCTCTTATAAAATTATACAGAAGTTTGCAATATTTCCCAAAGTGTATTCATTACAATTTAATACACAGTTTTTCTGTACCTACATCTCAATGCAAGGTTCTCCTAAAGTTTGAGTTCTGTGTACACGTCGAGTGTTTATTCTTGTGGACCGAGCTCCATGTATGGTCCTGCCTGTCCAGTTACATCCTTCTGATTGGAGGGCGTGTTCGAGGAAGGTACCAGCCGGGAGAGATCCGTACGTGCCCCTCTTAGATTGGAAGAAGAATGGTTCACATTGGCGTAGTTGGGAACCTCTGCTTTGGTGTTCACACTGGCGTAGTTGTGAACCTCTGCTTTGGCCGTAGACGAGGCATGGCTATCCTCGCGTATCGAAGTGGCATAAATATGGGATGGATTTTGCTGGTTTGGCCCCGTGTCTGAGGTGGTATTACGTGTCCTTTTACGTCGGTACACGAAGTATGAGACGAGGATGGTAACCAGACCAACAAGAAGGATTGAAGGGATTGTTATACCAGTAATTACACGAACAGAGAGGCCGGGTTCGTCAGTAGAAATTATTGGAGTTGTTATAGGCGTGGTAGGGTAGGGGATTACGGTCAAAGGTCCTATCCTGCAAGAAAGAGCCGAGTTTGGGTTCTCTTGTGTTATTGAAAAACATAGAAATGTCACACCATCATCTGAGACTTGGACACTCTTCTGCAACCGTGATCCTGAATCGTTTACTGCTGGAGGGGTCTTGACCCAATCTGGCCTTACTACAGGGCTGTTCGTATCACTGACCACTGGGGTTCTTTCATCGATGACCGTGCTACATGTAAGAATGTCTCCCTCGTTCACAACTGCCGGACCGTCTGGGAAACAGACTGGAAACTCTTCGGTTGAGTTTACAGTAAGACGCCCTTCTCCATTTGTAATTATATCCCCAGTATCTTCCCTAACAATGACGCACAGGTAAGACCCAGCATCGGATGATGTCAGTCTGGTGATTGTTAGGTTTTGAGAATAAAGTGTCGACGTATCCTTATCCAGATCAACAGGGCTGACGGTAATTCTAGCATCCTCCATGACTTTAGACCAAGAGGAACTAACATAGTGATGCCAGGTAAACATGTGTACGTCCGGATCAAAGCCAGTAGCCAGGCAGTTTAGAGTAACAGTTCCGTTCGTGAATGATTGCTGAGGATAAACTGATACTCTGGAGACAGTGACCTCACAATGACCCGAGAACAGAAGACAAAGCCAGAAGAAGACCAAACAGCCACCAACGGTATAGATGACTCCCATATTAAATTCTTTATCTAAGGTTTTCTCGTCTTTAGGCATCAGACATATTTCATTAAACCAGAGTTACTACTGCTGTCGTAAAAATACAAAGGTAGCATACTCTGCAGTACAGCTCCAAGCATTATTATGATTTGACACCTATCACTGAGTATGGTTTTGAACAATGCACAAGGTCTATCAACATAGGAAAACATTCTGTATGATACAAGATAAACAATGTTCTGACGTCACTTGTTGATTTTGTTTGTATCAACAAGAAAAGCAATTGATTTATCGAAACGGCAGCTTAAATCTTCTAGAATGGAGACAGAAAACGTGAAACCTTATTTTAGTTTCCACAAACTTGCGAGTAATGTTAGAAAATAATATTTGATTTAAAACTGCATCAGTTTTTCATTGTTTTAAAATGTTTGTCTGTCATCTAAATGATGGTTAACTGTCTTCAAAAGCTCTTCTACAACTATTAAAATAAATACGATTTTTTCACAATCCATAACTGAACTGCAAACCTACTTAGTATATATCAGTGCGTACAGAGATTCAGTTTGTGTTTACGCGTATGAGGTATAAATCAACCTGTCAGATTGAACCATTCATCATGTGAAACCAACCCTGAATTACGCCAATGATTTCCGTCATGGCGGCTTGCTGCGCAGCTACACTTTGTGATTGGCTGCTTTGAATGTTTCCCCCTTATCTTTTGAAAATATTTTGTGTATTGATTATTTTGTTCATATTTCAAAAGCTTGGTAACTTGCAGCTACACTATTTTCTCAGATGAAGGTTCCATCCTCATAACACTTAAGGAGGATGAGACTCCCGTTCATCCCAAGCCACAGTTTGGCAAGATTTATGTAGTTAAAAAACATTACAAAAATTACTAGTTTTTTCATTGTTCTCATGGAAAAAAAAATTCAAAAGAAGCTGGATTTTCAAAGGTGTATTTTAATCATTATAAATTGATTGACACGTTGTGTAAAATTACTTTAAAAACAAATATAAAATCACAAATGAACCATAAAAAACACCACCAGCGCTCGAAGTCCTGTCAGATTTCAAAATAATCATCGTTACTTTAAAAGAAGTGTTATCCATTCTTTGACATCAAATCTGAGTAATGGTTTCCGTTAAACAGAACAAAGCAGCGCTTGTTTGGTTTTAATTCGGAAAATGGAAAACACTTAAACAACAAAATTCTTTCAAAAACCTTAAGGTACTTTTAAACCATTCTGTGTTGATTAATACGTCCTGTAAAAGTCTTTCAAAAACACAATTTAAAATTACACATGAAGCATTAAAGACCGCCACCAATATAAACTCTTATGATATATTTTCAGATTTCCAAATTTCCATCTATACAAAGTTGCAACTCATTTATGATATCAAATCGGAATATTTAATACAAAAGAAGTTACACTCACAGGCTATAATTATTGACTTGATCAAACAATTCCAAATCTTAGGCTTTAAAGGCACTGTACACTATTAGAAATTAATCAAATAATGGCTAGCATACAAATTAAACAACGGAGAACTGTTGCTGGTAAAACAAATTGTGAGAAATGGTTGCCTTTAATGTAAAGTAGTTTTTGAGGAAGAGGCAATTTCTCAGTCAAAAAATAAAATGCTTCAGGCCTGAAACATTTTGTTAGGCATCTGAAAGCACACCAATTTGTGCAACAAGGGTGTTTTTTCATTCAGTCCGATGGTTTAACGATTTGTTATCTTATGCATATTATGTTCGGATACATCAAGTGAGAATACTGATCTTTGACAATTACCAAAGAAGTCTAGTGCCTTTAAAGTTTAAGTCATGTGTACGGTGTAAATCAATGCCAAGAGTTCGGTCAGCTAAAGTTTAAGTTCTGCATACTGAGATGGTTTCTCGTTTGCAGTGTCCAACTCCATGTAAGGATCTGCTTCCCTATTGTTGGCATCTTTCTCGTGCTCAACGGGTTGAATAGAGGGAAGACCAGGCTGGGGGTTTTCTTTCAGGGTCGAACAGTATACATGAGGCACGTCATCTCCGTCCCTACTCATCGGTACATCAGGTGGACTCCTTGAAGCATCTTCTTGAGCCTCTTGGGTTACCCGGGAGCTACCGCAGTCAATGAGGAAGTCTTTTGCGAGCCTCCACCTTCTTGGGTCGAATCGGAAGCACAAAACATGTATTACTATGAGAATGATGAGGACGACCACTCCAATGACGATACCGGTGATTTGAACAACAGACAGACCTGATTTTACGACTGTTATACCGGTAGGCCTAGTTGTTGTTGTTGTTGTTGTTCGTGTTGTGGATTCGATGTCAACAACATTCAAAGGTCCAATAGTGCAAGACAGATTCATGTCAGACGACGGTAAGTTAGCAACACAGATATACGTTTGTGAATTGTCCGAGGTTGTAACGATTAGTAGGATCGCTCCACCTGAGTAGGCTGTCCATTCATCATTTCCTGCACTAATCGATAGAGTTGCGTTACCAGATGTACTGCAGGAGATGAAACTTCCAGTGTTTAATGTCCCCGGACCGTTTGGACTGCAGGACGGGAAGGCGTATCTGGGGTACACTAACAAAACTAGTTTCTTGTCTAAGACCCACATAAAGGATATCTCATCAGTTGAATGAATAAGATTGCATTGGTATGTTCCTGTATCAGTTGTCTTTACTTCAGTGAATGTTAGATTGAAGGTTGAAATCAAACCCTCTGTGAAGCTAACCAGATATCGCTCATTTCTATAAACAGACAAGTCCGTACTGGTAACAACGAAACTGCCTGACCCCTCTTTATACCACGATAGAAAATGAGTTGAAGCATGGATACCAGCAACATGGCAGAGGAGACTGACCGTAGTTCCCTCCCGCTGCACCATCATGTTGGGAGAAACTTCAAGAGTCATTGAAGGATCTGACTGACAACGAACCGAGAATATCAGCAAAGAAAACATCAATGCTAAATACCAAACACCTTTCACAACAATGTCTCTACGTTGATCCTCCATGGTCGTATGTTGACTACGCCGTGAAGTAAAAAATCAGTAATGGATGGAACACGACTCAACTTCTGTAGACTCACTGAAAGTATAGTTTCTTTATCGGTCTTACTGATTATATTGTTCACCATTGGACTGTTCAAACCTTCTTGTATATAGCATGAGTATATTCCGTCATCAATTTGAAAGTGATTTGGGTGATATCAACCTCGCAGTTTGGCCCCAGTCTCGAAACTGATTTGCTGTTTTCTGTCTGCGCACACAAAGTAAACTCAACATCATAATAACACGGGAGTAGCTGTCGTGTATTTTCAAAAACTTGTTTCCTTGTTATGAATCGTTTAACGCAGTTGTGAAGTTTAGGGTCGTGACCTCTGTGTGTACCTTTCTTAGGTAAATTCGTGGGTGCGAGTGAATAATGTGTTATATTATACGGTTTCTCCTTTCATAAACACAAATATATCAACTCTGGTTTTTACTGCTCGAGGATACTGAAACGATGAATACATTTTTCAGTACCGGAATTATTATTTTGACGAGGTTTTGAATTCTGGCATCTTGTGATTGTTCTGTAAGAAACTGTTGTTGCAATATTTAAATAAATAACAAAATAATACTTTTGTTTTCCAAGTGGAATTGTTTTTTTTCATAAGTAAGACTCCTATGACATTTTCGTGTAAAACTAAATTAAGTATGGTCATCATAGCTATGATCAGTGACGTCACCAGAGGAAAAGAGCGCATGGAGTTTGTCAAGTCCCAAAATTTGTAGCAAATTGTCAACCTCCATGGTCCAGACTTTAAATTAAAATTAGGATTTGAAACTGTGCATGTTGGAAGTACAACTAAGAGAGGTTTGGTGTAACACCATCATGAATATCTGCTTTTGAGTGGTGACGTCCATAATAGCGTCCATAATTCTCCTGAAGACAATCAGAGAATGCTTATCGAAACATTGGGTAGTAAACCACCGGTTCTTTTCAAAACCACTTCTAGTTAAAAAAAAACCCAGAGATGTCCACATGGTGTAACCGCAAAGCTCTCAAAAGTGCATTAATTTTTCTTTGCGTACTTCTCAAGGCAAGGTTGTCTTAAAGTTTGAGTTCTGTGTACACATCGAGTGTCGAGTCTTGTGGACCGAGCTCCATGTATGGTCCTGTCTGTCCAGTTACATCCTTCTGATTGGAGGGCGTGTTCGAGGAAGGTACCAGCCAGGAGAGATCCGTACGTACCCCGCTTAGATTGGAAGGAGAAGGGTTCACATTGTCGTAGTTGGGAACCTCTGCTTTGGCGTTCACATTGGTGTAGTTGTGAAGCTCTGCTTTGGTGTTCACATTGTCGTTGTTGGGAACCTCTGCTTTGGCCGTAGACGAGGCCTGGCTATCCTCGCGTATCGAAGTTGCATAAATATGGGATGGATTTTGCTGGTTTGGCCCCTTGTCTGAGGTTGTATTACTTGTCATTTTACGTCGGTACATGAAGTATGAGACGAGGATAGTAACCAGACCAACAAGAAGTATTAAAGGGATTGTTATACCAATAATTACACCGATATCGAGGCCAGGTTCGTCCGTGGAAACTGCTGGAGGTGGTGCGGGCGTGGTTGTTGGGTAGGAGATGACGGTCAAGGGTCCTATCTTGCAGGAAAGGGACGTCCAGTTTTTATTCTCGGGTTTGAATGAAATACAGACAAATTCGACTCCATCATCTGAACCTTTAACAATCTTCTGCAACTGTGATCCTGAATCGTTGACTGCTGGAAGGGTCTTGACCCAATCTGTCCTTTCTTCATCACTCTCTATATCACGGAACATTGGGGTTCTTTCATCGATGACCGTGCTACATGTCAGAATGTCTCCCTCGTTCAGAACTGCCGGACCGTCTGGGAAACAGACTGGAAACTCTTCGGTTGAGTTTACCGTAAAATAAACTTGTCCATTTGTAATTATAGTTCCAGTGTCTTTTTCAATAATGACGGGCAGGTAAAACCCTTCATCTGATTTCGTAAGGTTGGTGATTGTGAGACTTTGGGAATAAAGTCTCACTATTTCTGAAATTAGGTGAGGAGGGCTGAATGACCTTCTGTCATCCTGTATGACATTGTCGAAAGATGAGTTATATAATCGTTGCCAGGTAAACATGTGAGCGTTGGGGTCAAAGCCAGTAGCGTTACAGGTCAGAGTAACATTACCATTCTTGACTGGTTGACTAGGGAAGCTGTCTGTCGAGTTTAAAGTGACATGACAGTTACTCAGTGATGGAAGACAGACCCAAAAGCAGACAAAACAGCAACCAATGATACCAAGGATTCCCATGTTGGATTGTTTTACCTGGTCGCAAGTCGCCAATCCGAATCAAATTTCTCTAGAGCAGTTGCTGCTGATTTATTTCCGAGTGAATATGCAAATAAAATAGTTGCAGTCCTGCACACTTTCAGTTACATAAACCTACAGGGTTTGGCTTTGTAAGTTTAGCAGCAATGTCTAAAAACTGAAAGGTCCTAACTCAACAAACACCTTATACAATGTACTTAACGTCACTTGCTGATTCTGTTTGCATCAACCACCACAGATCCTCGCAACGCAGACCCCGTTGTTCAAATGAAGATCCAAGAAAGTTCGGCTAATTCAGTTTCAACAAATCGCTCTACAAGTTTACTAGACAAGATTACATTATAACTGCAAGTACATCCGTCTGTAATTGCTAACATTGAACGAAGTTTTAGAACCCAGAGCTCGAAACACGAAAACCCACTAGCATATCCATGTGTAATAATTGCTGTAAGACGATGTGACCTCTGACGTCATGTCACACGAAAACCATAACATGATTCGCGCGCAAACCGCCGGGCAAAACCTTTGTGTTTTGGCAGCCAGCTAGAAAGTGTATGCAATCCTACCATGACTACATGTCTTTTTGCCCGGCGAAACATGAAGTGTACAGTGTTTTTTTCAACAGAGGGCGGTTTGAATGTAAACATTGGTCACATCGTCTATACATCCTAGTCAGTTTGTGTGTTTGGTAAAACCCTCCCACAGTTATTTAAATGAACAATTCTTGTGCACCGAACCCTGAAGTCATTAATGTGGACGCAGTTTTTTAACTATTTTCATCAGTCTATTATTCAATTTTTTTTTCTTCAACAGCTTCAGTATTATTCATGTTGGTTTTACCGGGCTACATCGATGCATGTAACCATTTTATACTCTGTACTTTCCCGAGTTCTGTGAAAAAATACCACAGGCATATTACTCGGGTGGGACTCTAACCCAAACCCACGACATTTGCAATTCTAGAGCATCGCTTACCAACTGGACCACCGAGATTGCCCACTAGCAAGAGGCTGTTAAAACCATTGTTTTGTTCATATTATGTAACAACACTTCCGTGTAAGGAAATGCAGTTTGTTAGAAAGTACAACTTTCATGAGAAATAAGTATGTTTATCATGGCTATGAACAGTGGCGTATAACCAAAAGGGACTGTCATGAGAAAATATTTTAGCAAATAGTCAATGTTGACCATATGGGGAAGAAATTATTAAAAAGTTGGTAGTATTTTCAAAATGCGTCCGTTACAATATGCACAGTTTTTCTGTGCGTACATGCCAAGGTAAGGTTCTCCTAAAGTTTGAGTTCTGTGTACACGTCGAGTGTCGATTCTTGTGGACCGAGCTCCATGTATGGTCCTGCCTGTCCCATTACATCCTTCTGATTAGAGGGCGTGTTCGAGGAAGGTACCAGCCGGGATAGATCCGTACGTGCCCCTCTTAGATTGGAAGAAGAATGGTTCACATTGGTGTAGTTGGGAACCTCTGCTTTGGCTGCAGACGAGGCCTGGCTATCCTCACGTATCGAAGTGGCATAAATATGGGATGGATTTTGCTGGTTTGGCCCCGTGTCTGAGGTGGTATTACGTGTCCTTTTACGACACACGAAGTATGAGACGAGGATGGTAACCAGGCCAACAAGAAGGATTAAAGGGATTGCTATACCAATAATTACACCAACAGAGAGGCCGGGTTCTTCAGTAGAGACTGGGTAGGAGATGACGGTCAAGGGTCCTATCTTGCAGGAAAGAGACGTCCAGTTTTGATTCTCTGGTGTTATTGAAAAACAGAAACATGTGACTCCATCATCTGAGACTTGGACACTCTTTCGAACCGTGATCCAGTTTCGTTTCCTGCTTGAGTTGAATTAATTTCCCAATCTGGCCTTACTACGGGACTGTTCGTATCACTGACCACTGGGGTTCTTTCATCGATGACCGTGCTACATGTCAGAATGTCTCCCTCGTTCACAACTGCCGGACCGTCTGGGAAACAGACTGGAAACTCTTCGGTTGAGTTTACAGTAAGACGCCCTTCTCCATTTGTAAGTATGGTTCCTGCAGTGTCGTTCGCAATAATGACGCACAAGTATAACCCTTCATCCGATTTCATGAGGTTGGTGATTGTGAGACTTTGGGAATAAAGTTTCACTATTTCATTAATTAGATTATCAGGGCTGAGGGACATTCTGTCATCCTGTATGACATTGACGTAAGACGAGTTGTAAGATCTTAGCCAGGTAAACATGTGAGCGTTGGGGTCAAAGCCAGCCGCGAAGCATGTAAGAGTAACATTACCATTCTCAACTGGTTGCACTGGGAAACTGGAGACAGTGACCTGACTGACTTGACATTCACTCGGTGATGGAAGACAAAGCCAGAAAAAGACGAAACAGCCACTAATGATAGAAATAATTCCCATTTTGGAAGGTCGAAAATTTCGCGATACTTTCGGTCCACGTTTCTGTATTTTCAAAAGAAATTCGATCGTGTTTTTCAGCTTCATGACACAAAACAGTCAATCCAGTTGCAATAAACCCTCAATCTCGGTAGTTTTTATTGGTTAACGAATACGGTCCATCCAAAGTGCATCACAGAGTACACGCCAACGCAACCAAATACAACTACACCTTGCCCTCCACTGTGTTATTTCCTTGTGGACCAACATGCCAAGTTTAACATTAGACCATGTCGGGTTGTGAGCAATATGGCTGCCCGTAGTCTGGAAAGTACATTTTTGAAGCAGCGATGCAAAACCTAATTTGAATAAAAGTAGATTCAAATCTGGTGCGTTTTAGGGATCTTTTCATCAGCAGGTTGCGGGAAATCGTGTACTCGTGTGCAGTGGACTGTAGAAGTGACGTCATGGTACCGACATAGAACACGTTGATGTTGTTAATATTCCAAGGATAATAGATCGAAAGCTATTTATTTTTTAAGTATGTGAAGTATAACTCAATAAGGCATTGGGTGTATTTATCTTAAATGATTACTTTCTATGACCATTTCTCGAAATCGGCGAGAGAATAATTTTGTGCTCATGAATAAAAATAAGTTGTATTTATATAGAAGCCTTTAGAAAGATCGACAGACGCTAAAACAGGAATAGATTCAGTAGGCCTACGTGGAATAAACCTGTTGGAATGGCTCTTTATTCTGCATCTCAGCAAAAAAACCCAATCAGAATGCCTGGTTTTATGCTCAAACACTTTAGAAGGAGGTACACACTGGTGGACTATTATTAAGAAGAAAATATCTGAAGAAAAGACAGAGGCTGGCTACAGACTTATGATTGTGAAGAGGTTGTAACAAGAGTGCTTCACCACAGCTTTAAACAAAATTACCATGGGGATGAGAGGGGAGGGGGGGGGGCGTCGGAACAGTGTTTCTGAGCTTTTCATTTCTCTGTCCTCATGTTAGGCCGAATGTGGCGGCTACAGCTACAGCTACGGCTACGGCTACGGCTGTCGATAAGGGTGTTGCTATAAGGATGTCCTATACCTCAACGCATGATGACGCAACAATCTAGCTGTAGCCGTAGCCGTAGCCGCTTCGGACACAGCCTTAGAATTCTGGCTTGGACCAAGACATGTATGTCCTATAGGCTACAAGAAGGGGGTAATAAATGGGGGCGGAGATAGAAATGGGCGGGACATTCTTCTACTTGGTTACATTTCCGATGGCCCACTAGGGAACTTAAGTGACAAATAAAAAACAAACTTATTTTTGTTTAATACTTTATGCAGACTCTTTATTAAAACAAAACAAAATATGAAACAAAAATTAAAACATGCACAAAATGCTATACTTTTGCAACTTTCAATTTTTTTTGGATAGTATAAACAATTACAAAATACAAGTGAAATAACATACGCGTGTTAAACGTTACAATTGATTAGAATACATTATATAACACCCAAGCAGATCCTTGCCATTTGATTGGAGGGTTGTCCGTCACGTGATAGCAAATAAAATTACCATTGCACGCTGAGTCACTCACCGTGCTTTTTCGTTCCATCCGAAACGTACCATTGCACGCTGCCAGCGTGCAATGGTACTTTTCGGATGGAACGAAAAAGCTGAGTAAAAACATCACTGCGTGCGCATCTTTGGTAACACAGCAGTGTTACTGCAAGGCATATTATGTAAAATTACTAGCATTCGGCTTCTACAATTAAAAAATGTAGGCCTACGCTTTGTTTGTTTTGAAAGTTGTATCTTTCAATCAAAATGACAAAGATCTACTTGGATGTTATATAAAACAAATAATGAATGTTTTTCATTCGTGCAATGGTGCGAATATGTTCATTCGTTGAAAGCTGGAATGTTCCATTCAACTCGCCTCGTTGAATAGAACATTCCATCTTTCAACTCATGAACATATTCGCACCATTGCACTCATAAACATTCATTATGTGTATAATATGTCAATGTGTATTGATAGTGTCAAACGAGGCAATTGATGGCCAACGCTTTCGAAGACATTTCCAGGAGAATTATCACTTTAAAAATGTAACCCTTTGTTTAGAAAATCTATTTAAAAATATGTTTATTAAAAATCCGGACCGTCTCGGATAGTCAGATTCTTTAAGAAATTCTTTTGTTTCCTTTCAAAGTGTTTCTTTTGACACAGTGCAAATGGTTGTCTCCAAGTTGCAGTAAAAATGGTCCTTCTGAACAAAATGCTCGTTCTTATGTTTGAAATTGAAAATGTAAATTGGTCCATTCGCGAAGTTTTTTTGTTTTCACTGCAATGTTGGACCTCTACATAAATAATCAGGGTAACATATTTGACTTGAATACACCACAGTTCAGACAGGAATGTTAAAAGTGATGTCTTTGCTGAGATGTAAAATAACAATAATACTAAAATCAACAAAATGTACAGCGCAAGTTATAACTTGAATATACATAAAAGTATGTGTTTCACTGAGTAAAATAAACAATTGCTTTTACTGTATTCTGCATACTGCGTGAACTCTAACTTATACGTGGAAATATGTTGTTGTAGTAAGTTTACAATAATATTGTAGCCAATAATAAAAAAGAAACTGGACACTTTTGGTAATTGTCAAAGACCAATAATTTCACTTGGTGTAACCCAACATCAGTATAAAATAACAAACCTGTAAAAATTTTGGCTCAAAGTTGCAAGGAAATTATGAAAGAAAAAAACACCCTTGTTGCAATTTTCTTGCTTTTAGATGGAAACATTAATAAAAAAGCTTCGCGGAAGTCTTTTAATATTTTAGTGAGAACTTACCTCTTTCTCAAAACCTCAACTTCAGAAAGTCGTTTTATACAATCATCATTATACTTGCAGCTTTCCGTTGCTCGGTATCAAGTAAGTTTTTATGCTAATATATTTTGAGCAATTACTTGTTACAAAAACGTGTCCAGTGACTGATGCAAATGATCTTACATAAAGCACAATCAACAGGCCAACTTCGGCCTTGTATTTTGTTTGGGTGAATTTTAGTCTTGATTTCTTCTTGATACTCAACCCGATTGAGCCCAAACTTTTTAGGGGAACCACCAGTTCATTCCCATGATATTTTGGGCATGTTAGTTGTACGAAAGAAAATGTGCAAAACGCATTACTAATGCAGTGGTGTGAAAAGGTGTTTTGTAGTATTCAACTCTATTGTACTGCTGAATGACGAGCAGTGCTGGGAACGAGGTGAACAATAACAACAGCACCGATCTCAGGGTTAACTTATATTGTAATTCATAAATCTGCTAAACACACGAAGTTGCTAATAGTCACAATTCTAGATAATTGTGCTGATGCATATGGGGTGTACAAAAACTACAACACCATCTCTGGGTTAACACATCCTTATAATTTTAAAAATATGCTAATTGCAAATGTTTACAAACAATCACAACACTATTGGTGTTGCAGAATACCAGTTAAAATACAACGCACATGTACAGCAAACGCGTCTGGTTCCTTACTATTTTTTTGGCTTGCAATATTTAACCTGCTTAGCGGCATTTCTTCGGTTTAAGTGAACTTTGTGAACTGGAGATATTTTGGGCCCACTTTTAGTTTTACACGCGAATATCAGCATACAAAGTTTCTTGCGGATTTACCAATTGTTTGTTTTCGTCTTGTCCTTCTTTCTCAAGATCTAGGTCAGCGTAGACGACTGTCTGGGAAGACCCTTGCTCCATCTTATCGGGGATCTCTTCACGTCTTGAGAACTTCTTGGGTTTCCTCACCGGCTGTGAAGGTTTTCCAGTCGTGTCTCCACTCTGCGAAGTGCCTCCACTGGTGTCTGCGTTGTTTACAAGGGGCTTGTTCACCTGAGCGTAAATCTGCGGTGTTTGTTGCGGGGGATCCGACGCACCAGGACGGCCTCTCTTGCTATGGTTTCGTCCGGTGGTTGCGTGGGTTTGGTCGGTATCATCGTGCGGTTTTGGGGGAATTCCAACGCTAGGCTCCCGGTCGGACGGATGCTTAACTTCACTGCTGATATTAGCACCGGCTACTGCAATGTTCAGGTTAAGACGCAGGGAAATGTTCATGTCTGGCTCGCGGGTTATCATAGATGATTCTGCGTATATGTTGGACCTTTATTAGGTAAATTCGTGGGTGCAAGTGAATAATGTGTTATATTGTACGGTTTCTCCTTTCATAAACACAAATATATCAACTCTGGTTTTAACTGCTCGGGGATACTGAAACGATGAATAAATTTTTCAGTACAGGAAAGATTATTTTGACGAGGTTTTGAATTCTGGCATCTTGTGATTGTTCTGTAAGAAACTGTTGTTGCAATATTTAAATAAATGACAAAATAACACTTTTGTTTTCCAAGTGGAATTGTTTTTTTTTTCATAGGTAAGACTCCTATGACATTTTCGTGTAAAACTAAGTTAAGTATGGTCATCATAGCTATGATCAGTGACGTCACCAGAGGGAAAGAGCGCATGGAATTTGTCAAGTCCCAAAATTTGTAGCAAATTGTCAACCTCCATGGTCCAGACTTTAAATTAAAATTAGGATTTGTAACACCATGTGAATATCTCTTTTTGAGTCGTGTCATCCATCAATAAAGTCCAGCATTTTTCTGAAGACAATCAGAGCGTGCTTATCGAAACGTTGAGTCTTTAACCCCCGGTTCTTTTCAAAACCACAACTAATGAAAAAAGGAGATATTATCCATATGGTTCTACCGCAAATCTCTCCAAAAGTTTGCAATATTTCCAAAAGTGCATTCATTACAATATTATGTAGAGTTATTTCTGCGCGTACATCTCAAGGCAAGGTTCTCCTAAAGTTTGAGTTCTGTGTACACGTCGAGTGTCGATTCTTGTGGACCGAGCTCCATGTATGGTCCTGTCTGTCCAGTTACATCCTTCTGATTGGAGGGCGTGTTCGAGGAAGGTACCAGCCGGGAGAGATCCGTACGTACCCCGCTTAGATTGGAAGGAGAAGGGTTCACTATGGTGTAGTTGGGAACCTCTGCTTTGGCTGCAGACGAGGCCTGGCTGTCCTTGCGTATCGAAGTGGCATAAATATGGGATGGATTTTGCTGGTTTGGCCCCTTGTCTGAGGTTGAATTACTTGTCATTTTACGTCGGTACACGAAGTATGAGACGAGGATGGTAACCAGACCGACAAGAAGGATTAGACAGATATGTTATACCAGTAATTACACCAACAGAGAGGCCGGGTTCGTCAGTAGAAATTATTGGAGTTGTTATAGGCGTGGTATGGTAGGGGATGACGGTCAAGGGTCCTATCTTGCAGGAAAGAGGCGTCCAGTTTTGATTCTTTGGTGTTATTGAAAAACAGAAAAAGGTGACTCTATCATCTGAAACCTTGACACCCTTCTGCAACCGTGATCCTGAGTGGGTTACTGGTAGAGGAGTGTCGACCCAGTCTGGCCTTTCTATAGGACTGTTCGTATCACTGACCACTGGGGTTCTTTCATCGATGACCGTGCTACATGTCAGAATGTCTCCCTCGTTCACAACTGCCGGACCGTTCGGGAAACAGACTGGAAACTCTTCGGTCGAGTTTACAGTAAAATCAACTTGTCCATTTGTAATTATAGTCCCAGAGCCTTTCGCAATAATGACGCACAAGTATAACCCTTCATCCGATTTCATGAGGTTGGTGATTGTGAGACTTTGGCAATAAAGTTTCACTATTTCATTAATTAGATCAGGATGGCTGAGGGACATTCTGTCTTCCTGTGTGACATTGGCGAAAGACGAGTTATAAAATCTTTGCCAGGTAAACATATGAGCGTTGGGGTCAAAGCCAGTAGCGTTACAGGTCAGAGTAACATTACCATTCCCGACTGGTTGACTAGGGAAACTTCTTACTGCCAAGACAGTGACCTGACTGACCTGACGATGGCTCGCTGATGGGAGACCGAGCCAAAAGAAGACTAAACAGCAACCACGGATACGGAGGATTCCCATGTTGGATTGTTGTTTCCCTGGTTGTAAGTTGGTAATCCACACCAAATTTCTCTAGAGCAGTAACTGCTGATGTATTTCCGGATGAATATTGAAATACAATAATATTTGCAGTAATGAACACCTTCAGTTACATACATATACCAATGGGTTTTGCTTTGTAAGTTTAGCAGCAATAATGTCAAACATCAACTGAGTGATCATAACTCAATAAACAACGTATACAAAGTTCCAAACGTCACTTGACAATTCTGTTTGCACCAACCACCACAGATCCTCACAACGCAGATCCCGTTTTTTTTAAATGGAGACAAGAAAGTTCGGCTAATTCAGTTTCAACAAATCGCTCTATAAGTTTACTAGAAGGCAAGATTTCATTATCACTGCAAGTACATCCGTCTGTAATTGCTAACATTGGATGAAGTTTTAGAACCCAGAGCTCGAAACACGAAAACCCACTAGCGTATCCATGTGTAGTAATTGCTGTAAGACGATGTGACCTCTGACGTCATGTCACACGAAAACCATAACATGATTCGCGCGCAAACCGCCGGGCAAAACCTTTGTGTTTTGGCAGCCAGCTAGAAAGTGTATGCAATCTTACCATGACTACATGTCTTTTTGCCCGGCGAAACATGAAGTGTACCGTGTGTTTTGTTTGGTAAACCCTCCCACAGTTATTTAAATGAACAATTCTTGTGTACCGAAACCTGAAGTCATTAATGTGGACGCAGTTTTTTAACTATTTTCATCAGTTTATTATTCAATTTTTTTTTCTTCAACAGCTTCAGTATTATTCATGTTGGTTTTACCGGGCTACACCGATGCATGTAACCACTTTATACTCTGTACTTTCCCGAGTTCTGTGAAAAAATACCACAGGCATATTACTCGGGTGGGACTCTAACCCAAACCCACGACATTTGCAATTCTAGAGCATCGCTTACCAACTGGACCACCGAGATTGCCCACTAGCAAGAGGCTGTTAAAACCATTGTTTTGTTCATATTATGTAACAACACTTCCGTGTAAGGAAATGCAGTTTGTTAGGAAGTACAACTTTCATGAGAAATAAGTATGTTTATCATGGCTATGAACAGTGGCGTATAACCAAAAGGGACTGTTAAAGTTCGAAAATATTTTAGCAAATAGTCAATGTTGATAATATGGGGAAGAAATTATTAAAAAGTTGGTAGTATTTTCAAAATGCGTCCGTTACAATATGTACAGTTTTTTTGTGCGTACATGCCAAGGTAAGGTTCTCCTAAAGTTCGAGTTCTGTGTACACGTCGAGTGTCGATTCTTGTGGACCGAGCTCCATGTATGGTCCTGCCTGTCCCATTACATCCTTCTGATTAAAAGGCGTGTTCGAGGAAGGTACCAGCCGGGATAGATCCGTACGTGCCCCTCTTAGACTGGAAGAAGAAGGGTTCACATTGATGTAGTTGGGAACCTCTGCTTTGGCTGCAGACGAGGCCTGGCTATCCTCACGTATCGAAGTGGCATAAATATGGGATGGATTTTGCTGGTTTGGCCCCGTGTCTGAGGTGGTATTACGTGTCCTTTTACGATACACGAAGTATGAGACGAGGATGGTAACCAGGCCAACAAGAAGGATTAAAGGGATTGCTATACCAATAATTACACCAACAGAGTGACCAGGCGTGGTTGGGTAGGGGATGACGGTCAAGGGTCCTATCTTGCAGGAAAGAGACGTCCAGTTTTGATTCTCTGGTGTTATTGAAAAACAGAAAAATGTGACTCCATCATCTGAGACTTGGACACTCTTCTGCAACCGTAGTCCAAGTTCGTTTCCTGCTTGAGTTGAATTAATTTCCCAATCTGGCCTTTCTACGGGACTGTTCGTATCACTGACCACTGGGGTTCTTTCATTGATGACCGTGCTACATGTCAGAATGTCTCCCTCGTTCACAACTGCCGGACCGTCCGTGAAACAGACTGGAAACTCTTCGGTTGAGTTTACAGTAAGACGCCCTCCTCCATTTGTAAGTAAAGTTCCTGCAGTGTCGTTCGCAATAATGACGCACAAGTATAACCCTTCATCCGATTTTATGAGGTTGGTGATTGTGAGACTTTGGGAATAAAGTTTCACTATTTCATTAATTAGATTATCAGGGCTGAAGGACATTCTGTGATCCGGTATTACATTGACGCAAGACGAGTTGTAAGATCTTAGCCAGGTAAACATGTGAGCGTTGGGGTCAAAGCCAGCCGCGGAGCATGTAAGAGTAACATTACCATTCTCAACTGGTTGCACTGGGAAACTGGAGACAGTGACCTGACTGACTTGACATTCACTCGGTGATGGTAGACAAAGCCAGAAAAAGACGAAACAGCCACTAATGATAGAAATAATTCCCATTTTGGATGGTCGAAAATTTCGCGATACTTTCGGTCCACGTTTCTGTATTTTCAAAAGAAATTCGATCGTGTTTTTCAGCTTCATGACACAAAACAGTCAATCCAGTTGCAATAAACCCTCAATCTCGGTAGTTTTTACTTGTTAACGAATATGGTCCATCCAAAGTGCATCACAGAGTACACGCCAACGCAACCAAATACATCGGCAACGGGGGTGTGTATTTCGAGTTTCTATCGAATGAAACCTTCAACAAGTCACTCAAAGATGCAAAAACAGTCGTCACTTGATGAGACGAGTATGTTGAAAGAATCTATCAACTACACCTTGCCCTCCACTGTGTTATTTCCTTGTGGACCAACATGCCAAGTTTAACATTAGACCATGTCGGGTTGTGAGCAATATGGTTGCCCGTAGTCTAGAAAGTACATTTTTGAAGCAGCGATGCAAAACCTAATTTGAATAAAAGTAGATTCAAATCTGGTGCGATTTAGGGATCTTTTCATCAACAGGTTGCGGGAAATCGTGTATTCGTGTGCAGTGGACTGTAGAAGTGACGTCATGGTACCGACATAGAACACGATGATGTTGTTAATATTCTAAGGATAATAGATCGAAAGCTATTTATTTTTTAAGTATGTGAAGTATAACTCAATAAGGCATTGGGTGTATTTATCTTAAATGATTACTTTCTATGACCATTTCTCGAAATCGGCGAGAGAATAATTTTGTGCTCATGAATAAAAACAAGTTGTATTTATATAGAAGCCTTTAGAAAGATCGACAGACGCTAAAACATGAATAGATTCAGTAGGCCTACGTGGAATAAACCTGTTGGAATGGCTCTTTATTCTACATCTCAGCAAAAAATACACAATCAGAATGCCTGGTTTTATGCTCAAACAATTAAGAAGGAGGTACACACTGGTGGACTATTATTAACAAGAAAATAACTGTAGAAAAGACAGAGGCTGGCTACAGACTTATGATTGTGAAGAGGTTGTAACAAGAGTGCTTCACCACAGCTTTAAACAAAATTACCATGGGGATGAGAGGGGAGGGGGGGGGGGGGGCGTCGGAACAGTGTTTCTGAGCTTTTCATTTCTCTGTCCTCATGTTAGGCCGAATGTGGCGGCTACAGCTACAGCTACGGCTACGGCTACGGCTGTCGCTAAGGGTGTTGCTATAAGGATGTCCTATACCTCAACGCATGATGACGCAACAATCTAGCTGTAGCCGTAGCCGTAGCCGCTTTGGACACGGCCTTAGAATCCTGACTTGGACCAAGGCAAGTATATCGCATAGGCTGCAAGAAGGGGTAATAAATGGGGCGGGGAGAGGAATGGGCGGGATATTCTTCTACTTGATTACATTTCGATAGCCCACTAGGGAACTTAAATGACAAATAATAATAACTGCTTTTTGTTTAATACTTTATGCACACTCTTTATTAAAACAAAACAAAATATGAAACAAAAATTAAAACATGCACAAAATGCTATACTTCAAATTTGTTTGGATAGTACAAACAATTACAAAATACGAGTGAAATAACATACGCGTGTTAAACGTTACGATTGATTAGAATACAATATGTCCATGTGTATTGATAGTGTCAAACGAGTCAATTTATGGCCAACGGTTTCGAAGACATTTCGAAGAAAATTATCACTTTAAAAATGTAACCCTTTGTTCAGAAAATCTATAAAAAATGTATATATACATATTAAAAATCCGGGCCGTCTCGGATAGTCAGATTCTTTAAGAAATTCTTTTGTTTCCTTTCAAAGTGTTTCTTTTGACACAGTGCAATTGGTTGCGTCTAAGTTGGCAATAAAATGGCCCTTCATAACAGTAGGCTCGTTTTTATGTTTGAAATTGAAAAAGGTAATTGGTCCATTCGCGAAGTGTCACTTTGTTTTCACTGCACTGGAATTAAATGCAATGTTGGACCATACATGAATAATCAGGGCATCAAATTTGACTTGAATACACCACAGCTCAGACAGAAATGTTAAAAGTTATGTCTTTGGTTATAAGTAAAACAAAACAAAATATTTAAATCAACAAAATGTACAGCGCAAATCATAACTTGAATACAATAAGAAGTATGTGTTTAACTGAGTAAAATAAACCATTGCTTTTACTGTATTCTGCATACTGTGTGAACTCTTATTATACAAAGAAGTATGCTGTTGTAGTTAGTTTACAATAACATTGTAGTAAATAATAACAAAGACACTGGACACCTTTGGTAGTTGTCAAAGACCAGTGTTTGGCACTTGGTGTAACCCAACATCTGTATAAAATAACAAACCTGTGAAAAATTTGGCACAAAGTTGCAAGAAAATAATTTAAGTAAAGAAAAAAAAACCACCCTCGTGACAATGTTCGTGCTTTCAGATAAAAAGTCTTTTAATGTTTTAGTGAGAACTTACCACTTTCTCAAAAACTCAACTTCAGAGAAAGTCATTTCTCACACTGTTTTATACCATCATCATTATACTTGCAGCTTTCCGCTGCTCGTTATCAAGAAAGTTTTTGTGCTCATACATTTTGAGTTATTACTAAACGTGACCAGTGACTTTAATTTAAATGATCTTTTATAAAGCACGATCAACAAGCCAACTTCAGCCTTGTTTATTGTTTTGGTGAATTTAGTCTTGATTTCCTTAACATACTCCACCCGACTGAGCCCAAACTTGTTAGGGGAACCACCAGTTCACTCCCATGATATTTTGGTCATGTTGGTTGTATGAAAGAAAATGCGCAAAACGCATTACTTATGCAGTGAAAAGGCGTTTTGTAGTATTCAACTCTATTGTACTGCTGAATGACGAGCAGTGCTGGGAACGAGGTGAACAATAACAACAACACCGATCTCAGGGTTAACTTATATTGTAATTCATAAATCTGCTAAACACACGAAGTTGCTAATAATCACAATTCTAGATAATTGTGCTGATGCATATGGGGTGTACAAAAACTACAACACCGTCTCTGGGTTAACATATCCTTATAATTGTTAAAATATGCTAATTGCAAATGTTTACAAACAATCACAACACTATTGGTGTTGCAGAATACCAGCTAAAATACAACGCACACGTACAGCAAACGCGCCTGGTTCCTTACTATTTTTTTGGCTAGCAGTATTCAACCTGCTTAGCGGCATTTCTTCGGTTTAAGTGAACTTTGTGAACTGGATATATTTTGAGCCAACTTGTAGTATTACACGCGAATATCAGCATACAAAGTTTCTTGCGGATTTACCAATTGTTTGTTTTCGTCTTGTCCTTCTTTCTCAAGATCTAGGTCAGCATAGACGACTGTCTGGGAAGACCCTTGCTCCATCTTATCGGGCATCTCTTCACGTCTTGAGAACTTCTTGGGTTTCCTCACCGGCTGTGAAGGTTGTCCAGTCGTGTCTGCGCTCTGCGAAGTGCCTCCACTGCCGTCTGCGTTGTTTACACGGGGCTTGATCACCTGAGCGTAAATCTGTGGTGTTTGTTGCGGGGGATCCGACGCACCAGGACGGCCTCTCTCGCTATGGTTTCGTCCGGTGGTTGCATGGGTTTGGTCGGTGTCATCGTGTGGTTTTCGGGGAATTCCAACGCTGGGCTCCTGGTCGGACGGCTGCTTAACTTCACTGCTGATATTAGCACCGGCTACTGCAATGTTCAGGTTAAGACGCAGGGAAATGTTCATGTCTGGCTCACGGGTTACGATAGATGATTCTGCGTATATGTTTGACTCAACTCCCGGTCGACCAGGCTGTGAGACACCCACCGACTGCTCTTCCAGGACAGAATTGTAAGAAGGAGGTACTTCATCCCTGTCCCTACTTATCAGTTCATTTGGACTCCTGGTATCTTCACGAGCATGTGGGGTTTTCTGGGAGCTGCCGCAGTCGATGAGGTAGTCTTTGGGGTGAAACCATCGCCTAGGATCACATCGACAACACAGTGTATGTATTGCGATAATAACGATAAGGACGACCACGCCAATGACAATACCGGTGATTTGACCAGCAGACAGTCTTGATTTTATTTTGGGTGTTATTGTGGATTCGATGTCGACAACTTTCAAAGGTCCAATAATGCAAAACAGATTCATGTCAGACGACGGTAAGTTTGCAACGCAGATATACGTTTGTAAATTATCCGATGATGTAACATTTTTTAATAACAGAGTTTTACAACCATGCTGATATGAGTAGTAGAGCGTCCATTCATCATTATCTGCACTAATCGATGCAGTTGCGTTACCAGATGTATTGCAGGAGATGAAACTTCCAGTGTTTACTGTCCCCGGACCGTTTGGAGTGCAGAACGGGAAGGCATCTCTGGGGTACACAGACAAAACTAGTTTTTTGTCTAAGACCCCCACAAAGGACATCTCACCAGTTGAATGAATAAGATTGCATTGGTATGTTCCTGTATCAGTTGTCTTTACTTCAGTGAATGTTAGATTGAAGGTTGAAATCAAACCCTTTGTGAAGCTAACCAGATATCGCTCATTTCTATAAACAGACAAGTCCGTACTGGTAACAACGAAACTGCCTGACCCCTCTTTAACCCACGATAGAAAATGAGTTGAAGCATGGAAACCAGCAACATGACAGAGAAGACTGACCGTAGATCCCTCCCGCTGCACCATCATGTTGGGAGAAACTTCAAGAGTCATTGAAGGATATGACTGACAGCGAACCGAGAATATCAGCGAAGAAAACATCAATGCTAAAAACCAAACACCTTTCACAATGTCTCTACGTTGATCCTCCATGGTCGTATGTTGACTACGCCGTGAAGTAAAAAATCAGTAATGGATGGAACACGACTCAACTTCTGTAGACTCAGTGAATGTCTAGTTCCTATATTAGTCTTTACTGATTGTATTGTGCACCATTGGACTGTTCAAACCTTCTTGTATATAGCATGAGTATATTCCGTCATCAATTTGAAAGTGATTTGGGTGATATCAACCTCGCTATTTGGTCCCAGTCTCGAAACTGATTTTCTGTTTTCTGTCTGCGCACACAAAGTAAACTCAACATCATAACAACACGGGAGTTGCTGTCGTGTATTTTCAACAACTTGTTTCCTTGTTATGAATCGTTAAACGCAGTTGTGAAGTTTAGGGTCGTGACCTCTGTGTGTACCTTTCTTAGGTAAATTCGTGGGTGCGAGTGAATAATGTGTTATATTATACGGTTTCTCCTTTCATAAACACAAATATATGAACTCTGGTTTTAACTGCTCGGGGATACTGAAGCGATGAATACATTTTTCAGTACAGAAAATATTATTTTGACGAGGTTTTGAATTCTGGCATCTTGTGATTGTTCTGTAAGAAACTGTTGTTGCAATATTTAAATAAATAACAAAATAATACTTTTTTTTCAAGTGGAATTGTTTTTTTTTTCATAGGTAAGACTCCTATGACACTTTCGTGTAAAACTAAGTCAAGTATGGTCATCATAGCTATGATCAGTGACGTCACCAGAGGAAAAGAGCGCATGGAATTTGTCAAGTCCCAAAATTTGTAGCAAATTGTCAACCTCCATGGTCCAGACTTTAAATTAAAATTAGGATTTGTAACACCATGTGAATATCTCTTTTTGAGTCGTGTCATCCATCAATAAAGTCCAGCATTTTTCTGAAGACAATCAGAGCGTGCTTATCGAAACGTTGAGTCTTTAACCCCCGGTTCTTTTCAAAACCACAACTAATGAAAAAAGGAGATATCCATATGGTTCTACCGCCAATCTCTCCAAAAGTTTGCAATATTTCCAAAAGTGCATTCATTACAATATTATGTAGAGTTTTTTCTGCGCGTACATCTCAAGGCAAGGTTCCCTAAAGTTTGAGTTCTGTGTACACATCGAGTGTCGAGTCTTGTGGACCGAGCTCCATGTATGGTCCTGTCTGTCCAGTTACATCCTTCTGATTGGAGGGCGTGTTCGAGGAAGGTACCAGCCGGGAGAGATCCGTACGTACCCCGCTTAGATTGGAAGGAGAAGGGTTCACATTGGCGTAGTTGGGAACCTCTGCTTTGGTGTTCACATTGTCGTAGTTGGGAACCTCTGCTTTGGTGTTCACATTGTCGTAGTTGGGAACCTCTGCTTTGGCTGCAGACGAGGCCTGGCTGTCCTTGCGTATCGAAGTAGCATAAATATGGGATGGATTTTGCTGGTTTGGCCCCGTGTCTGAGGTGGTATTACGTGTCCTTTTACGATACACGAAGTATGAGACGAGGATGATAACCAGGCCAACAAGAAGGATTAGACAGATTGTTATACCAATAATTACACCAACAGAGAGGCCGGGTTCGTCAGTAGAAATTATTGGAGTTGTTATAGGCGTGGTAGGGTAGGGGATTACGGTCAAAGGTCCTATCCTGCAAGAAAGGGACGAGTTTGGGTTCTCTTGTGTTATTGAAAAACATAGAAATGTCACACCATCATCTGAAGCTTGGACACTTCTGCAGTCGTGACCCTGAAGCGTTTATTGCTAAAGGAGCCTTGACCCAATCTGGTCTTTCTACGGGACTGTTCGTATCACTGACCACTGGGGTTCTTTCATCGATGACCGTGCTACATGTCAGAATGTCTCCCTCGTTCACAACTGCCGGACCGTCTGGGAGACAAACTGGAAACTCTTCGGTTGAGTTTACCGTAAAACCAACTTGTCCATTTGTAATTATAGTCCCAGAGCCTTTCGCAATAATGACGCACAAGTATAACCCTCCATCTGATTTCGTAAGATTGTTGATTGTGAGACTTTGGGAATAAAGTTTCACTATTTCATTAATTAGATCAGGAGGGCTGAGGGACATTCTGTCTTCCTGTGTGACATTGGCGAAAGACGAGTTGTAAAATCTTAGCCAGGTAAACATGTGAGCGTTGGGGTCAAAGCCAGTAGCGTTGCAGGTCAGAGTAACATTACCATTTTCGACTGGTTGTCTAGGGAAACTTCTTACTGCGAAGACAGTGACCTGACTGACCTGACAGTGGCTCGCTGATGGGAGACCGAGCCAAAAGAAGACTAAACAGCAACCACGGATACAGAGGATTCCCATGTTGGATTGTTGTTTCCCTGGTTGTAAGTTGCTAATCCACACCAAATTTCTCTAGAGCAGTAACTGCTTATGTATTTCCGGATGAATATGGAAATACAACATTTGCAGAAATTAACACCTTCAGTTACATACATATACCAATGGGTTTTGCTTTGTAAGTTTAGCAGCAATAATGTCAAACAACAGCTGAGTGATAATAACTCAATAAACAACGAATACAATGTTTCAATCGTCACTTGTCGATTCTGTTTGCACCAACCACCACAGATCCTCACAACGCAGATCCCGTTTTTTTTTAAATGGAGACAAGAAAGTTCGGCTTATTCAGTTTCAACAAATCGCTCTACAAGTTTATTAGACAAGATTTCATTATCACTGCAAGTACATCCGTCTGTAATTGCTAACATTGGACGAAGTTTCAGAACCCGGAGCTCGAAACACGAAAACCCACTAGCATATCCATGTATAATAATTGCTGTAAGACGATGTGACCTCTGACGTCATGTCACACGAAAACCATAACATGATTCGCGCGCAAACCGTCGGGCAAAACCTTTGTGTTTTGGCAGCCAGCTAGAAAGTGTATGCAATCTTACCATGACTACATGTCTTTTTGCCCGGCGAAACATGAAGTGTTTTTTTCAACAGAGGGCGGTTTGAATGTAAACATTGGTCACATCGTCTATACACCCTAGTCAGTTTGTGTGTTTGGTAAAACCCTCCCACAGTTATTTGAATGAACAATTCTTGTGCACCGAACCCTGAAGTCATTAATGTGGACGCAGTTTTTAAACTATTTTCATCAGTCTATTATTCAATTTTTTTTTCTTCAACAGCTTCAGTATTATTCATGTTGGTTTTACCGGGCTACATCGATGCATGTAACCATTTTATACTCTGTACTTTCCCGAGTTCTGTGAAAAATACCAGAGGCATATTACTCGGGTGGGACTCTTACCCAAACCCACGACATTTGCAATTCTAGAGCATCGCTTACCAACTGGACCACAGAGATTGCCCACTAGCAAGAGGCTGTTAAAACCATTATTTTGTTCATATTATGTAACAACACTTCCGTGTAAGGAAATGCAGTTTGTTAGAAAGTACAACTTTCATGAGAAATAAGTATGTTTATCATGGCTATGAACAGTGGCGTATAACCAAAAGGGACTGTCAAGGTTCGAAAATATTTTAGCAAATAGTCAATGTTGATAATATGGGGAAGACATTATTAAAAAGTTGGTAGTATTTTCAAAATGCGTCCGTTACAATATGTACAGTTTTTCTGTGCGTACATGCCAAGGTAAGGTTCTCCTAAAGTTTGAGTTCTGTGTACACGTCGAGTGTCGATTCTTGTGGACCGAGCTCCATGTATGGTCCTGCCTGTCCCATTACATCCTTCTGATTGGAGGGCGTGTTCGAGGAAGGTACCAGCCGGGAGAGATCCGTAAGTGCCCCTCTTAGATTGAAAGAAGAAGGGTTCACATTGGCGTAGTTGGGAACCTCTGCTTTGGTGCTCACATTGGTGTAGTTGGGAACCTCTGCTTTGGCTGCAGACGAGGCCTGGCTATACTCACGTATCGAAGTGGCATAAATATGGGATGGATTTTGCTGGTTTGGCCCCGTGTCTGAGGTGGTATTACGTGTCCTTTTACGATACACGAAGTATGAGACGAGGATGGTAACCAGGCCAACAAGAAGGATTAAAGGGATTGCTATACCAATAATTACACCAACAGAGTGACCAGGCGTGGTTGGGTAGGGGATGACGGTCAAGGGTCCTATCTTGCAGGAAAGAGACGTCCAGTTTTGATTCTCTTGTGTTATTGAAAAACAGAAAAATGTGACTCCATCATCTGAGACTTGGACACTCTTCTGCAACCGTGATCCAGTTTCGTTTCCTGCTTGAGTTGTATTAATTTTCCAATCTGGCCTGTCTACGGGACTGTTCGTATCACTGACCACTGGGGTTCTTTCATCGATGACCGTGCTACATGTCAGAATGTCTCCCTCGTTCACAACTGCCGGACCGTCCGTGAAACAGACTGGAAACTCTTCGGTTGAGTTCACCGTAAAACCAACTTGTCCATTTGTAATTATAGTCCCAGAGCCTTCCGCAATAATGACGCACAAGTATAACCCTTCATCTGATTTCGTGAGGTTTGTGATTGTGAAACTTTGGGAATAAAGTTTCACTATTTCATTAATTAGATCAGGAGGGCTGAGGGACATTCTGTCTTCCTGTGTGACATTGGCGAAAGACGAGTTATAAAATCGTTGCCAGGTGAACATGTGAGCGTTGGGGTCAAAGCCAGTAACTTGGCAGGTTAGAGTAACATTACCATTCTTGACTGGTTGCCTAGGTAAGCTGTCTGCCGAGTTGAAAGTGACCTCACAATGACTCGGCGATGGAAGACAAAGCCAGAAGAAGGCGAAACATCCAGCAAGGATATAGAGGATTCCCATGTTGGATTGTTTTTTTGCTTTTTCTTTTTGGTAAGTAGCCAATCTGAACCAAACTTCTCTAGAGTTTTAATGCCGATGTGTTTCCGGGTGAATATACAACTGCAGTCCTGCACACCTTCAGTTACATTAACCTAAGGGGTTTGGCTTTGTAAGTTTAGCAGCAATGTCTAACAACAGCTGAAGGATCCGAGCTCACCAAACACCGTTGTTCTAAATGTTCTAAACGCCACTTGTTGATTCGGTTTTTAGCAACCACCACATATTCTGGAAACACAGATCCAGATTTATAGAATGGAGACAAGAAAGCTCGGCCAGGAATATACGTTTAGCAGCAGTGTCCAACAACAGCTGAAGGATCCGAACTCAACAAACACCGTTGTTCTAAAATGTTCTAAACGCCACTTGTTGATTCGGTTTTTAGCAACCACCACATATTCTGGAAACACAGATCCAGATTTATAGAATGGAGACAAGAAAGCTCGGCCAGGAATATACGTTTAGCAGCAGTGTCCAACAACAGCTGAAGGATCCGAACTCAACAAACACCGTTGTTCTAAAATGTTCTAAACGCCACTTGTTGGTTCTGTTTTTACCAACCACCAGAGATTCTGGAAACACAGACCCAGATGTATGTAATGGAGACAGGAAAACTCGGCAAGGAATATACCTATGGCAGTTTAAGTGTTGTCGTGGTCTGTTTTCCTTTACTAAAATGATTTGAATAAACCATACATGTCTACCGAACCATATAGTCATTCATGTGGACGTAGTTATGAATATTTGTCACCAGTCTTTTATTATGATTCACGTTGGATAAACCCATAAACACCGATGTGTTAGTACATCCCCACTTTCTGTGAAAAAAATCACAGGAAATAATCCTCGGTAGGGATTCGAACCCACGACCTTTGCATCTAGAACAGTGTCAACTAGCCTACCGAGATTGCCCGGTAGCTAGAATAGAGAGGCAGTTCGAATCCTATATTATGGTATCTGGTATCGCAACGATTCGTCTATAGTATAAGCTACAGTATTCCTAACTATTTGCCAAAATGATGTAACATTAAGCACTTTACGTAAATTTAGTTTTCCATATTCTGGCCCAAGTCCATGGCTCTTTTTACCGTAAGGTGAAATTCTGCACTTTTCACAATTTCAAAAGAGGACGCACCTCAACATTTTGTTCAGCTGCTGTTTCGTTCAAAAATTGTAAACTCATATGGACATGATAAGACTACATGAACACATTGATGTTGTTACATTTCCAATGCAGTATTTTGCCAGCCACGAAAGTCCCTGAATGTACACAATCATGCAACACTTATACGATCGCCGATATCATTTTGTTTTTCTAAATATTTACATACTATTAAAGGTATACGTTTGGTAGTTACTCATAAAATTAATGGTAAAACAAACTTTTGGTTGAAAGCCTACTAAACCTTCCATAGTATAAAGCATTTTGAGCATGCGGTTATGTACAAATGAATTTGTATGCCCAAAACTGTGAATTATGTAATCCTATCAGGAACTATTATTTGACCTGCGTGTGGACAATATTGCTCCGGATTTTCGGTGATATCTTAAAAAGCGATCCCCTTTTTAAGTTAATTTTTCACATGTTATTTTCATCGGTACATCTACATTTAGTTTATATGATTAAAACAATCAAACAGCTCTATAAACCGAAGGTATTCTTTCTCTTTAAATTTACTGTACAATTCATTACATTAAAAGCCGTTTGCAAACATCACAACGGATCAATCGAAACACAGTGGAAAGCTTACGTCACTGCAGTTTTTCCAATGAAATAATTATAGCCAATAAAATCATTGGGCATGTCAGGCCAGCGACAAGACGGGACCATGACTCAATTTCATAGAGCTGATAAGCACAACAAATTGCTTAGCATGAAATTTCTTCCTAAAAAATCTCCAGGATTACCAAACAAATTTCCATTTTTTGCATATTGCTTGTTACTGGTATTCCGTTGTTGTTTGCGTATCCTGAAAATCACGTGATCATTTGGTTGGTAGTGCTGTTTTTTTTAAGGCAAAAATGTCATGCTAAGCAAATTGTTGTGCTTAGCAGCTCTATGAAATTGGACTAATATTTGATTTGTGCGTAAACAGTTTGTGAGTCGTCAGAGGGCGGGTGAACCTCATCATTCACAGGTTCCTTAAGGTCCAAATCGGCGTAGATTAAGACAGGTTCTTGCTGAGCAGGTCTGGATACTTGACCATTACGATTCTGACCAAACCTCTTAATGTTCTTGAGATTGGAAGAATCTTTGCCGTTTTCTTTGAGAAGTTCTTCGTCGTCTTGAGAAGCATTTTTATCCATCTCAGTACTATTCACTGACGGATTGGGTTGGTGGGTAATCGGTTCCGAGGTGTCGGTTATTGGGGTCGGTTTATTCACTTGGGCATAAATTCCTGGTGACTTAAGTCCAGTCGGTTCTTTAGAGTTGGTTACTGGAGTCGTTTCATTTACCTTGGCATATACAGCTGGGAAATTAGGTTTGGCCGGTTCTTTCGTACCGGTTACTGGACTCGTTTGATTTACCTGTGCATAAATTGCTGGTGGTTTAGGTTCAATTGGTTCTTTAGAGTCGATTACTTGGGTCGTTTTATATGGCTGCTTGGGGTTGGATGGCGAGCAATCAGTCGCTGGTGGCTCATGGTCGTGGCCAAGATGGTCGTCTTCAGTATCGGACCAACACCTTGTGTCAACAATCCCGTCATCCGCGGAAGCCTGAACGCCGAAGGGCAGGTTGTCCGATTCAGGTCCAGCGTTTCTAAGCTTCGCGTCGGGCTGCGTTAGAATGGCGTTGTCCCGCTCTAGCGTTGACGCGAAGGAACTTCCCACGTTGAAAGGGTATGACTTGGCGTACATCCATCGTTTGGGGTTGCATCGACAACAGAGGGTGTGGACTGCTATGATAATGAGGAGGAGGATGACGCCGATTACTATACCGGCAATGTCGGCACCGGAGAGGCCGGCATTTTGGGGTGTGTCTGGAGTGGTGTTTACTGCCCCGGTAGTCTCTTGAACGGGGTTCTGTGTATATTCAGAATCAACTGTTAAGGGTCCAATCTTGCATGCTGGCGAAATATCTAAAACTGCACCAGATATTATGGAAAAACACTGAAACGTTTTGCCGTGTTCTGAGTTAGTTACTATCCTTGTGAGTTCTTGTCCGGGACTACCTTCACCATTTGTGGGACTTGTTATCCATCCAACATTTGCTTCAGTAGGTATTTCTATGTCAGACACTAAGGGTGTTCTTGTATTTGAGAGACTACTGCACGAGAGACTACTGCCAATAGTCACTGTAGCTGGACCATCAGGGGTGCAAACTGGAAACTCATGACGGCGGTATACAAGCAAATAAACGTCAACAGATTGGATGATAATATCAGAGCCTCTTAGTACATGGCACTGGTAATATTCCTGATCTGACTGCCGTACAGGATATATAGTTAGCTTATGTGAATAAAGACTTGCTTGGAATGGACTTATAGAGAAACGATTGTCAACTAGTGCAGGATTAAGACCATTCTCATCTACAAATACTGTTCCAGTTTCCTGTAAACTGCTCCTTCTTGACCATCGCACGTCATCAGGGGACTCGATTGATGATATCTCACAATCCAGAGTAACACTGTCTCCTTCACGAGGCACCGTCGTGTTTTCTGGAAGAATCTTAATAATTGCTTGTGTGAAAACAAGAGTAGGTCGTACCAACAAAATCAACCAAAGAAATGTCCACAGTACAGTTGTCATTCTGTAATTCAGTATCACTCTACTTTGATCCTTGCCTTCAGATTTTTTTTAAGAAAAACTAATTGTCGAGACAGGAGTTATTCAAATCCCGTACAGAGATCTTTGAAAAAAACAAATCCACAGAAAGTGTTCACCACCTCGAGACAATCACGTCCAGTGTGGTCTGAACTTGACGGTACCAAACACACAACTAAAAGAATAATTGCAAGTGTGTTTTTTATACTCAGTATTCTTTCATTTGCATACAACATGCCTTGTGTAAGGTTATATACACAAAACCATAGACACATATTTCAAAACTTCGTCTGATGTAACACAATAAGCAAGTTTTGTTTTTCAATAGAGACTAGGAATAAAAACAACCCAGAAACATTGTTGTCTGTGACCTTCCATTTGATTCGAAAGGTGTTTTTCTGTAAAGTCTATTTATGTGCACTATTCAATGACGATTGTAGGTCATTGAATAACAATAATGTCAAGGTAAACTTCTGCAATGTAAACCGCAGTATAGAGTTTCTGTTGTTACTCTACTGGGGATAAAAAACTAAAAGAAAATATGAGTGGATGGTACAAATACTGTTTTAAAAAGTTGGCATCATACGCACATACCACATATTTTCAAGAAACTTGACCCTACAAAAGTCATAGTGTCCATTCATTCTCTCATTCATTTTGTTTAATTAAAAGCTGAATTATGTGGCATTACAAGGTAAACATATAGTTAAAAACTACACAGAAAAAAAGACATAAGTATGCTCCCGAAGAGCATTGTTCAAGCTCATAGTTAAAGGTCAAAATGAATTGAACAAGCTGGGGATGACATAGACTTGATGACAAGTCGTTAGGCGCTGCCTATTTGTCTGCCTTTCATGCAACAGTCACAGTGCGATGTTACACATGCAACAGTCGCAGGTAGCGCGAGGCGACTGACTCACACACACATACTGGGATCGAGGGTGTGTGTATCGTCCCCGTAGCTACACTGCGCTGTAACCACACACCGCGCTTAACAATAACCGTCTTGACTTCCAGACTAGGGATGACACTTCTTTTTCTGATCGTTGGAAAAGAGCTTTCCTACGATCGGCATTTAGTTTAGGGTTTTATGTGGTGGCCCTGAAGGGACGTCAAACATATACATTTTTTCGATCTGGCCCAAGTCTCAAATATTAACGTGAATATTCACGTGAATGCTTGCGAATCGGGGCAACAAAAAAACGCGAATACTTGCGAAAATATTCACGTAAATGTATATGTTTGATGTCCCTTCAGGACCACCATAGTTATGCCATTGTTCACTCAAACATTCACTTTACTTCCCCTTTTGGAATGTGTGTTCGTATTGAGGCTAATTTATGCTCGCTATTGTCTTTGGTATCGTTGTGTATTTTTGTTGTTTTGTTTAGTTTGGCTTGTCAACAGGATTCCCCGTTTTTCTAGTTGAACTATTTTAGTAGCTTTTCAAAGAAACATGAGTTCTGATCTCCGATCTCTACATAATGTACGGAGCGCCTGTTGTATAAAGAGTGTTATCAATGCTTACTACAATGGAGCGATATATTTATTTAGTATGCCTACTTTGGTTGAGATAAAATAAGAGGATAACCTGGCAATGCTATTGAATCACACCATGTGAAACACAAGTTGTAATTTTAACATTACTTTATTTTATTTCCCCACAAAATTCATTAACAAACTTGACATGGTCAAGTGAAAGCAGGTATTTGTCAACAGGTAACTGGAACGATTAACCATATCAGATCGTACCTCAATAAATCAACATTTTGCAGAAATATAGAGCGATTACCCATGATGTAAAAAACCCGTATGTTATACTTAAAAAACCGATCATGTTTTATGGTGCGACTGCAATAGGAAGGGAACCAAAAAACTTCACAACCTTTACACGAGAAATATTTTGAAACAGGCAAAAATACATACATATAATATAAAAGTATCGCATAAAAAGAAACCTATAATGAACTTCAGTCTTAAAGGGAAGGTACACGTTTGGTAATTACTCAAAACATTCACTTAAAAACTGACTTGGTAACGAGCATTGGAGAGCTGTTGATAGTATAAAACATTGTGGGAAACGACTCCCTCTGAAGTAACGTAGTTTTTGAGAAAGAAGTTATTTCTCACTAAAAATAAAAGACTTTTAGCTAGAAGTTTTTTTATTCTTATCTAAAAGCACACAAATTCGTCCAACAAGGGTGTTTTTACTTTCATATTTTTCTCGCAACTTCGATGACCAATTGAGCCCAAATTTTCACAGGCTTGTTATTTTATGGTTATGATGGGATACACCAAGTGAGAAGACTGGTCTTTAACAATAACTTAACGTGTACCTTCCTTTTAAATGACATAAGCAGCTGATGAGGAAGTTTAAAAAGCTATATCGGATAAAAGAGCACAAGTGTACAAATATCGTTGGGTTAACTGCTATTTAAAATATAATACAGTATTATTATTGTTTCATTGGTATGTGTAAAGTTATTTTTTATTTATTGAAAGCATTTTCTGAGATCGAATTGAAAGGGTCTAAACAATTCTGTGTAGACCTATATAGAAGATATGAGAAGCAATTGTGTTCAGCATAAAACCTTTGCACGCCTCTGCACACCCATAATGTACAACAAAGTGCAGTTATGCAACAGTGGTACATGTTCCTTGATACACCACAGTGTTTTTAAAAATACAATTTGTTTTGGCTAGTTTGGAAAAAGCAAAAATGGCGTTTTCCAAAGAGAATTCATATAAATCAAATGTGTAAAAAACCCAAAAAGCTTCATATTACTATATACACTTTATACAATGCTATAGCATCCTTTTCACATTCTACAATTTTGTCTAGGAAACAAACTAGTACAATTAACGTTATATAATTATAATTAAGGTTCTATTTATCTTTCTTTCCCCACCAAAATACTTAGTATATGCAACGTCTGTGTACACAATATTAAATGAAATTGTCTTAAAATAGCAAACAAAAACACCACATTTATTTTAGAGAACAGTTTGACATTTCAGTTTCAGTTTCTGACAAACTGGTAGAACTTCTACCAGTTTGTTCGTAAGGTTTTTAGAACATACAATGTAGGAAAAAGACGTTGATAATGCTGACCGCATACAGACGACCGAAAGTAAGCTTTCCATATCTGTGTTTTGATTGGTCCGAGGTGATGTTGGGCAGCTGCCAAATTCGGACCAATCAAAACACAGATATCCAATGAAATCACTGGGTCTGTAAAACCAATACCTGTATTTTATATAACGTGGCCCGGTTTCATAGAGCTGGTAAGCACAAACATTTGCTTAGCATGAAATTTCGTCCTTGATAAAAACAGGATTACCAGCCAAATTTCCATTTGTTGCATGTTGCTTTTGTTTGTTTATCCTGAAAATCACGTGGATTTTGTTTTTTTGGGGGCATTCCTGTTTTTATCAAGGGAGAAATTTCATGCTAAGCAAATTTTTGTTCTTAGCAGCGCTATGAAATTGGACCCAGGTGACTAGTCCAGACTAACGTCTGATTTGTGCGTAAATAGTTTGTGAGTCGTCAGAGGGCGGGTGAACCTCATCATTTCCACGTTCCGTAAGGTCCAACTCGGCGTAGATTACAACAGGGTCAGGCTTAGGAGGTCTGGATACCTGACCATTACGATTCTGACCAAACCTCTTAATGTTCTTGAGTTTAGAAGAATCTTTGCCGTTTTCTTTGAGAAGTTCTGCATCGTCTTGAGAAGAACTTTCATCCATCTCGGTATTAATGGCGGATTGAGGGGTAATCGGTTCTGATGTTTCGGTTACTGGGGTCGGTTTATTAACCTGTGCATAAACTGCTGGCGGGTTGGGTTTAGTCGGTTCTTTAGAGTCGGTTACTGGGGTCGTTTTGTTAACCTGTGCATAAACTGCTGGTGGTTTAGGTTTAGTCGGTTCTTTAGTATCGGTTCCGGTGGTCTTGTTTTGCACTTGTGAGTAAATCGGTGGTGGTTTAGAGTTAGGATCGGCTGACTGCGGATCTGGTTGTTCAGATGTTAAGGGTTCAGGTATCGGTGTTGGTTGATGAAGGTTTTCGGTTAAACCGGATCCGAACGCAGTTATTCCGGTGTCGTTCTCATTAGTTGGAACCTGTGAATCGGAGTTCAAGTTGTTTGTTTGTGGTTCCGAGTTCCCCAACTCCGGGTCGGGTAGGGCACTCCCCGTGCTGCCCAGCTGCCGTGATGCTCTGAAGGAAGTTCCAAGCTCGAAGGGGTATGACTTGGCGTACATCCACCGTTTGGGGTTGCATCGGCAACAGAGGGTGTGGACAGCTATGATGATGAGGAGGAGGATGACGCCGATTACTATACCGGCAATGTCTGCACCAGAGAGGCCGGCATTTTGGGGTGTGTCTGAAGTGAAAATCATGGTAGTATTTACCGGAGTCTCTGTACTCAAATTGTTGGTAACTGTTAAAGGTCCAATATCGCAACCTATAGTTACACCAGAAACCGTCGATATTGAAAAACAGTGAAATGATTTGCCGTGTTCTAAGTTAGTTACCCTCCTTGTAAGTTCTTGTCCTGGACTACCTTCGGCATTTGTGGGACTAATAATCCATCCTTCGGCTTCAGTTGACATTCCAATTTCAGACACTAAAGGCATTCTTGTCTCTGATAACGTCTTGCACAAGAGACTACTGCCAATAGTCACTGTAGCTGGACCATCAGGGGTGCAAACTGGAAATTCATCTCGGCGGTGGACAAGCAAATAAACATCGGTAGACTGGGCGATAATATCGGGGCTTCGTAGTACAAAGCACTGGTAATATCCCTGATCCGATTGCCGGAGAGGATTTATGGTTATCTTATGTGAATAAAGAGCCGTTGTTGAATTCACAACTTGTAATTGACTTATAATAGAAAGACGACTGCCAGCATATCCAGTAAGACCATTCACATTTACGATGAATTGTTGAGAATCACTTAAATTGCTCAATCTTCCCCATAGCACAACATCAATTGACTGGAGTGATGATATCTCACAATCTAGCGTAACACTGTCTCCTTCGCGAGGCACCGTTGTGCATTCAGGTAGAATATGAACAGTTGCTGTTGGTATAGCGGTATCTTGAGAAGACACCAGACCAGGTCGTCCAAACAAAATCAGAAACATGCACAGTACATCTGTCATTTTGTAATCAAAATGTACTCTGTTTGCATCCATCCTTCAGGTTTTCATTCGAAATAACAAACGTTTGATACAGTAGTTACTTAGTTCCAAAGGTTTTGGAAAACCCCAGAAGTCCACAGACAGTTTTTACAGTCACTTCGTAAGTTGAGTCTCAGGTACAACTGTAAAGTAACGTAAACATGACCGTACACAGACCTCACGTCATGCGTAGTGGCATGATTTAAGGTTATTTTACAGGCTCCCCAATCATGCATTTCAAAGCTTTGTCTGACATCACAATGAGCAAAATTTCACTTCAATGACGAGCAGAAATTCAGACATAAACTGAACAACATGATGTGACCTTCCAGTTGAGTCACTAGTGTTTGTTCAAGGTAGTGGAACCAACAATGTCGACTGTAGGTCACGTGGTGCTAACAATAATACTTGGGTTATTGTTACTGTAGTGCACTAATATTATTCTAGTAGTAGATCAAGGCACTTTACGCAATGTTATTCTTCCTGTTCATCAGGTTTACTTTCCCAAAACTCACCGAGGAGTATACATGGTAAACTGCAGCATGATACGGCCACGTCGTTGGGTCTGGGCCCACTTTAGGGCACTGCAAACTAGGATTTGTAACAGGCAACACAACAATACAAAATACAGGATGGGAAACCTCCAGATATAGCTGAAACTGTGATTTTTTTAATTTATTCTACCAGTGGAAAACAACAACTCCCTTAAAAAACATCCAAACTAAACTCCTTAATCCACAACTTTTGGGAATCGTGCTACAAATCGCCTAACTAAGTCATTGAAGTCCTCTTCGGATGTATTATTCTCAGCAGGCTCAAATTATAAACGATTTTTATTGGTGTCATTGTTATTTTATATAAGCTGTGTTACCCCCACCCACCCCCGGATTCCCTGATTTTAAATTGCAAAGTTGTGTATTTACTAACAAATGTTGTTTGGCATGACACGATACATTTATCAAGAGCTTTGGTTCAGACAAACGGGAAAAGAAAGCCGGTGTGAGGAGAGCTCTGGAAATCTGCTACCTACCCCCCCCCCCCCCCGATGGCAAGAAATGGCAAACTTACGCATGATAGCGCCCCCTCTTGAATTCAACTTTCCCAGCCAATTTTCATAATACTGTTGGTTTACACTTTGAGGAATAGATTATCATTTTGCTTGATCTTGAACATGTTTTTAAATACATCGGTATACATGTATTTTTAATATACATGTTGACAAGAAATTCAAGCAATTGTATACTAACATCATGCTCATAATTTTACTTAATACATCAATATTTTCACATACATTAGAGTATCCAAATCATGTCAATTGAATAAATGGGAAATATTTGATATGATTGTATATTATTATTGTTATTGGAGGTTTATTGAAATACTGCAATACACCGTCTCCAAGCCGAAATGTACAGTTTACAAACAAAAACTATCAGTAGAAATACATGTACAAATAGTGTTTCATAAAGACATTTAAAGATGCATGCCCTTATCATCCCAAGCAAATAACTTCCTCTTTTTAGCCTCGAATTCCCCACAGATTAATCTTGAGTATTACCAACGGTTTTACAGCCGCAATTTCATCCCCATCCTCCTCCACGGAGAGATGCTGTCAATAATGAAGGCAGGTGTCAGTCAACTGTCTGGCCACCGCCTCAGGATGGGCAGCATTTCTCGCATCATGTTGACTGGCAGTAGTCTGTTGACGGTGTCTCTTCTTCCCGTTCTTGATTTAATAGAGTGGAAATAAATAACCTAGATTGGCTACCCCGGGTTGCAATTATACATTACATAAATACAGGTTAGAGATAGTAGGAGTCTTAGGGCTAGAAGGGGGGGGGGGGTATACGTATTCAAAAGAGCCTTCAAGCAAGTTGTGTATTCCTTGGTTTTGGGGGTCGAGAGGAACTGTGTTTACTACAACTTGTGTTTGGATCGAAAACAGTAATCAATATTTCTTAGAAAATGGGTCTGAATTGAAGAATATTAAGTTGTACTGCTTTAATGCAGATAAGATTTCACATGGTTTTACATTCGTTTTTAGAGTTCCCTTTAAAAGGGTCTGATTTTGAACACGTATTGCGATGTGCTCGCAGACTCGATCTACAACAACGATATAAACAATTACTGCAACAGTAACAGCAGCAGCAGCACCAGTAAGCAACAGCAACAACAACCAACAACCAAATAAGAAAAAGAAAAAAAAAACCCGAAATCAACAAGGATCCACACTCCGATATAAACGGGCGAACAGGAAACTGTGGAAATCGAGATACGCGAGTTCAAATTATGTAAATGGTGAGGCAGCCACGGCATAATTTCAATATTATGTTGCCACAGTACGGCATGCTAGATATGGAAACTGTGTAAGCTTTGGAACAGATTCTCTGTAATGGAATTTCTTCACTAATGCCCAATTTTAGATTTTTCAAGGGGCCAGATCTAGGGCTTTGTGATGAACCAAATCATCTGGCCCTTCCTCATCCAAATCTCCCTCCAAAAGATGCCATAGAAATACATCAAACTAGATTCACAAGAAGCAAAAAGCAGGGTTCCAAAATGGGGAGTGGCGACAGCATCCCAAGATTTCCCCTGACCATTATCAAGTATATTATTTTTGCTGGTGAATGTAGAACTGCCTTAAAACACAGAGCTTCTTGTGTATGTGAATTGAATGCCTTATGGTCATGTTTTTATTTGGGAGTTGAGGGAGGAGGAGCGGTATATGAAGGAGGTGACACTCGGTGCCCCTGCCGGTGGGTGTTAGTGAGAAGTTGGGAATCGACTGGAAATACGTACGTTAATTATACCTTTCTGCTGTAAAGAAAGGTTGACCAACATTCTGTAGAGCTGCTCCCTCGAGTATCGCAACAACATCTATGTTCGGGGTTTTAAAAAGTCGGCCATTTTGAATAAACAATTATGTGTAGAATTAAGTATTAGTCTACCTTTTGGTGTCACTGTTGATTTGTATTAAAGAGGTGGAAGATTTGAGTCATCTGTATAGGCCTTAAATATGTTTTTGCTGCGATGGTCGCTCAGCAAGGGTTCCAAAACTGGCGCCTGTGACGTCACGAATGAAAAGGTTTGTATATAGAATGTTTTTCTACGCAAGGAAAACGAGTACTACTCAACATACAGAAAAATAGATCCTCAATGGGAGACTTTCAGGACGCTTGGTGGCAGCAGACTTACCAGGTAAAATCCACTGTTCTCGGTAATGTGCGCATGCTCAGAACTACGCAAACAATGAAAATTACCTGGTAAGTCTGCTGCCACCTAGCGTTCCAAAGTCTCCTATTGTTTTACTCATCAGTCACAGGCCTTCGACACTAACCAAGTCTTTAAAAAACTCAAGTTCAAAAACAGAAAGAGTAACATTTTATTCAACATTGGGAAGTCCTGGACGATTACAAGAATTCACACGTGTGTTAGTTGCTTCAGGGCTTGTCTTTGTTCTACGGTACCTTATATTGGATCGACTAGAAAAAAGGAGACAGAATGTTTTAAGCACTCGATAACAGAAAATGGGAGGAGCGGATGCTGACAAATAAGGTGACAGCAATTTGGATCTATACAAATTACATAACCTACTTCACAACATTGAATTCCCGTTCATTCTCTTTCAATTCCAGTAAAAGAAAAAAATGCAAATTGCTTTTCTTCTTGGATGTTTCTCAGCCTCTGTCCTCGCAATGGGAATTCTAACAGACGTTTTCAAAACGCAAGGACGTGTTATAACAAAGATGTAAATTAATTTTTTTTTTATTATTAAATTGAAAGAGTTCTTGTGCCCCCACGACGACAATGCTCACAGTAAGATGTTGTATAACATCAATTTTGTGTATTCAAGGACTAAGGTCTGTGCAGCTTTTCGTCTGTTAATAAAGACGTATATTGTTAGCCTCTGCAGGACTCATGTTGAAGCGGGAAACCCATTCCAATTAAATCTGCCGCACTGATGAAATATGATAAATGTTAAATTACAAACCAGGGCTGAGAAATTCTAATGTACAGTAATAAAAAAAAAAAAAAAAACAGAACTCTAGAAACAGTGTACTTATTTATTGTCTGTTATATTAATTTTGAAATATATTTGTTAATGTAAGTTCACCCTAAACAAAGCAATGAGCCACTCTTTGTAAGGGGCTCCAAGAGGAAAATATTTAAGATGGGAATAGCTCAAAATTGTTCGTTTAACCAATTGATTTAAGACGATTACTTTTGTATATGTTTTGGTTTTAAAAGAAGTTATTACAACCACAAATTCTTAACAACGTCTTAAAAAAAACGAAAGACCTTTCTTAAAAAAACATAAAAAAAAAATTGTCAAAATTCTTAGTTTTATGACTTTTTAAAAGATGATGATGTAGTTGAATACGTTTTGGTTCCAAGGAAGTAATTACAACTATAAATTCATTACAACTTCTTAAAGACTACCCAGTTGTCTTCTAGTATTGTCTCAGGATTAATTAACCTACATAGTAAAAGGGGGACGCTTTCGGTAACATCTTGCCCAACCAAACGGTCGGACTCTAATGAACTCCGGTTCGACTGGAAATTAGTATGACCCAAGCCATGGACTCACCGGCCTTCAAGCTATGTGCACGCTCAATTTGACACGACCCCAATTAGAGTCCGGATAAGAAGTGGCATCTACTCCGTGGATGCCAGCCTTCTGATGACTAAATCCTGGTACACGATCGTTTCAATGGGGGCTTAGCTATAAAGAAATGTGGCAAATAAAACCTGTCCATCTGGGCCCTTTTTCATGGCTCTGCTTACCATTATTAAGCAAAGAATCGGCGGTTGAAGAAGGGGATTCTATGCTTACGCCAAGCGTATTTCACTGGTAAGCGAGGAATTTTGGCTCGTACGGGTGTGTACAGGCAATCTACGCTTACACGGCTATAGTGCAGAAATTGGAAGCTTATCTTGAAAATGGTGATGGTAAGCGAATAATTCGGCGATACAGAGCAATGAAATTGGACACTGCCTTGCATGCTCTCTGGATACTTGTGTGTCTTGTAGCTATGTGTATAGAGGGCGTTTTTAAACGGACACGGGGAGCGAGGTCCGCGGCTTCTGGATATAAACCAATTAGTTACCGAAAGAATCTGGTAATTACAGGTGGGGGAAGTTCTGAAAGGGACCCAGTCGGTACATCAAGGATAGAGTAATCAGGTGAGAATGGCAGGATTATTAGGTTCACAATTTTAATGAAGGACTCCGAGGCTTTGCAGCAATTGGAATTCCATCTTAATGATAAATGGAGCTCAAATACTTCACTGGCAGATCCAAACACACTTTTAGGTCCAGCTTATACCAGCCTCTTACTCATCATAGAGAAGGATGGCGATACACTGAGACTAAACACAGCAATAACATCGACCTTTGCAGTCGTTGACATTATACACTACATCCATTACTCGTTGTGAGCGTATATAAATCAAGTCAGAACATCAACAGAAACGCTTTGAACCAAGACTAACAGCATGTCCAATTTTTGACGTCGATTCCCTGAGAAACTGCTCGATTACATGATCTGTGATCTGTACTATTTGGAACAACAGTAAAGGGCTTACACGCATCCGTGCAGGGTGGCTTGAAAAACGGGTAAAACTCTCGATCAAGATTTAACTGCCAGGGAATTGTGTCTAAATTCAAGATGTAAATTATCTCTATTAAATTTGATGGGATTCGACACAAAATCTCCACGAGAAAGGACTCTATCTATATGAAAATTAGTGCATTACAATTTGAAGTTTACAATAGAGCGCTTCCTCAAAGCACGCGGTAAACAATCAGTGTTTGTCAAAGACCAGTATCTGCACTTCCTGCCTGGTAAATTACAAACCCGTAAAAGCTTAATCGATAGGAGTCACAAGAGAATATTATAAATTCCCAACTGAATTCACTGTTTTCAGATGGCTGATTTCGGACACGCGGGACCAAACTGGCTGTTTACTTATTTTCTATACAAACATAGCATCTCTAGCAAATATATTTCAAGGGAGGCTTTCCATGCATGATAGTTATGCGTACTGTGTACATATTATTTATTATTCTTACAAATAATGTGTACACATGATCCAAATGTTTCTATCACCTTGCTCATTTGCCCTTCTTGTCGAAAAGGGAAACAGTGTTCCATTTTGTTGATATCCTTATTAATGACACTGGTTCTTTACAGCGCTCAAAGACTTCTCCCGGTGACTCTCATGGCACTTCGCATTCAGTGTTTTATTAGGTAGTGCGGAGCTATGTTTCGGAACTTAAAGCCATTGGACACTTTCTGAACAGAACAAAAATTAAAAGTTCACAGATTTACAAATAACCTACAGGGTTTACAGAAAGTATTGGTGAAAGACTTCCCTTGAAATATTATTCCATGAAATGCTTTACTTTTTGAGAAAACATAAAAAAAAAATTCAACTCTCAATATCGAGAATAACGGATTTATTTTAAACACATGTCATGACACGGCGATTGTGCGGAAACAAGGGTGGGTTTTCCCGTTATTTTCTCCCGACTCCGATGACCGATTGAGTCTAAATTTTCACAGGTTTGTTATTTTATATATAAGTTGTGATACACGAAGTGTGGGCCTTTGGACAATACTGTGTACCGATGTTGTGCGATTGCTTTAAGTACGAGACCCATTCCTAAACATATCACATGTGATGCTTACAAGGTGATGTGTCACAATATGCAGCCAATCAAACCAGGGACACCAGGGCAAACCCCTAATTATGACGAGAACAAAAATTATAATACTACAAACAAGTATTAAACCATACATCACAATTCCCCTGCCAGGCTCGGTTTAGTTCCACTAGCATAATAAAAACAAAGATGGCGGCTCCCATGTCGCCATCGATCTGTTTAAATCTGATTTATTTGCAGAGGGTGTAATTAGAGTAACCGTCAAGCTACACGCGGTTGAGTAGCGGGTAAATAAGACATGGAACAGTCGCCGGGATGTATTGAACTGGAATTAAGGTACGAGTGTATAATATCAACTTCATCGCATTATGACGAGAGTAAGATCAAAGAGATTAGTCAACCAGGTTTGTATCCCGTAATTGGAAAAAGAAACAGCACAATATTATGTTACACAATGTATGATTACTAAAGTACATTAAGTTTAAAGTGTACGTTTTTGAAGTACGAGATGAGTACTCTTTAATTCCTTTCAAATGAGCATGTAACACCAGTGGAGATTCTTACTTTGACACTGGCCTCTTTTTTATCAGGATGCCGCCATAAACCTCCAAACGTTAAGCACAAGAAGCTCATAATTGCAGCTCCGATGCAGAAGAGTCAATATTTGAACTGAGTTGTGATTTTTCTTCTTCATGTGTTGGGATACAGCAAGTGAGAATACTGGTTTTTGACAATTACCAAAAGGTGTCCAGTGCCTTTAAAACCCGAGTCAGTTACTGTTTTCCTTTTCTCCCTCGGTGAGTGATATCTGATAGGATTGTATTAGTTGTGATGAGGACAGAGATTCTATGAGATGAAAATTGAAAAAAAGGTCTTGGGATAGGATTGAGGCAGATGGTTATAGAAGGTCAGAGCGGGAGAAAGAGAGTTCATGCCAAGAAGATGAAAAGAAAAGAAGAGAGTGAGAAAAAAAAAGAGAAAATGTAATCGCATCATGAGATATGGATGAAGGTTGGTTTCATACAAGCGTGATGTTATATTATTGCAATTTTAAAGCCGCACACAAATGAAAAACGAGATTGAATGTAAGTTTCTTTTAGCTGATTGCAGTCGCCTTGAGATAAGCTTCTTTTGAATTACAGCCTTCTTCAAGAAACAGCATGAGGAAAACGATGTATTGTAATGTTACCAGAACAGAAAAGGCAGCAGCAGCAGCAGCAGCAGCAGCAGCAGCAGCAGCAGCAGCAGCAGCAGCAGCAGCAGCAGCAGCAGCAGCAGCAGCAGCAGCAGCAGCAGCAGCAGCAGCAGCAGCAGCAGCAGCAGCAGCAGCAGCAGCAGCAGCAGCAGCAGCAGCAGCAGCAGCAGCAGCAGCAGCAGCAGCAGCAGCAGCAGCAGCAGCAGCAGCAGCAGCAGCAGCAGCAGCAGCAGCAGCAGCAGCAGCAGCAGCAGCAGCAGCAGCAGCAGCAGCAGCAGCAGCAGCAGCAGCAGCAGCAGCAGCAGCAGCAGCAGCAGCAGCAGCAGCAGCAGCAGCAGCAGCAGCAGCAGCAGCAGCAGCAGCAGCAGCAGCAGCAGCAGCAGCAGCAGCAGCAGCAGCAGCAGCAGCAGCAGCAGCAGCAGCAGCAGCAGCAGCAGCAGCAGCAGCAGCAGCAGCAGCAGCAGCAGCAGCAGCAGCAGCAGCAGCAGCAGCAGCAGCAGCAGCAGCAGCAGCAGCAGCAGCAGCAGCAGCAGCAGCAGCAGCAGCAGCAGCAGCAGCAGCAGCAGCAGCAGCAGCAGCAGCAGCAGCAGCAGCAGCAGCAGCAGCAGCAGCAGCAGCAGCAGCAGCAGCAAATAATACCGTAAGAAGAAGACGAAACGAGCACCACATTGATGCTCGAAAACATGTTCGTCATAAAAGTACATTTCGGCAACTATCCCATCGTAACATTAATTACATCCCAATAAGGTTTCAAAAGATTGTTTAAAGAAGAAAGGTGTTATGACAAGGCATTAAAAACAACAGCAGCATCAACCACGAAGCGAAGAAAAAACACCACAATAATGCTTGAAAACATGTTCATCAAGTACATTTAAGCAACGATCTCGGTAAAACATTAATTGCATCCCAATACGGTTTCACAATGTTATAAGCAAAACAAATATAGAAGACTTGGAAATCTAAACTGTGAGTATATACTCCCTTTAAGAGACAGTGATATGACATTATATCCCTCCCCTGGGCAGTATGCACTGTACTGCCCGGACAAAATAAGGAGAATTGTAGACGACACTTTTTTAATAATTTGATGGGATTTCATTGCAATGGAATGGAAGGGGTACCGCGGCGTGATGGGACATGCCGTGATGCGAGTTGATGACACGGGGGTGTGTTTGGGATTGATTGAGACTGAAACGTAATGCCGGACCTTCCACGGGGAGTATGACTTACTTAATAGGACGGTGTTCAAAGACCAATTTTAATAGTGAAAATAATTCCCAGTCCCTGCGGCAGTTTTAAAGGATTACGAGAAATACTTTTTGCTGTTGTGACACGACTTATCAATGCTTCTTGATGATATTAAAAGCAAGGTTGTGGTTTACTGGGCTGGTACCCCGTCTCAGGGATGTGAACTAACATATGATTTTGTGTTTAATAGGCAGGTAGCTGGACGGGATAAAAAGTAAGGTTATGGTTCATTACACTGGACTGGTACCCTGTCTCAAATAATCAAGGATGCGGATAAACGCATGCTTTTGTTTAATAGTCGGGTAGGTAGACGGGATGAATAGCAAGGTATGGTTTACTGGACTGGTACCCTGTTTCAAATGTCAAGGGATGTGGAGAAACACATGCCTTTATTAAATAGGCAGGTGGGTATGGAATATCACACTGGTCTGGTACCCCGTCTTAAATATACAGGTATGTAGACAAACCACGAAAAGATGAAATAAACGCACACATAATAATCAAATTCCAAATACAGTTGCTATTTCCACTTTATTTTCTCAAACTAGTGGTAAATACTAATCAAAGTACAAACCTCAACATTGTTATTTATTTCAGTACAAAAAGAGGCGGCAACTCCGATGTCTCGCCAGTAACACAACACACACAGAAAACCAAAAAAACTGCGGCTACGGGACTTAGTGTACAGTTACACATGAGGTAGAATTAAAAAGCCAGCACATTGTTAACGGGACGTTTGTGACGCTAGGTGGCAGCAGACTTACACGGTAAATACATTGTTCTACTTAATGAGCGCATGCGCAGAGCTACGTCAAGACCTGGTAAGGATGCTGCCACCTAGAGGCCTAAAGTATCAAACAAGAACGCTCTTTCCCTCACTATAAACATAGTATGGGGTCATTAACGAACGAGTCAGAGTTTCCGTTAATAATACAACACCACTTTAGATTGATACCGAATGACGTAAGTTACACAGCTCAATTCAGATGAATAAATGATGACATTGTTTAGTTTCATAATGGAAATTGTTCAACATAATGAATAAAACATCATCCTAAAGCCACCATGCATATTAATACAGGCGTATAGAATAAATTATAATTCGATAACAATGCTGAAAATGTTCTTATGCAAGATGTTGGATTATTTATCAATAGTTTATACGATTAAAAAATGGACTCAATTATGGAGTAATTTTGATGTAGAATATATCAATATTTGATCTTTACCCGCATAAGTGCAAATATACTTGAGTTGAGAATTCGTAATATACCTGGACACGCTGACACAAAATGGGATAAAGGTTGAGAAATGGTATTGACAGACATGGGCAATCAATTAACCGAATTGCGCCAACTCACATCGAGATGTTTGCCAACACTTTCGGATATACCAGAAGCACAATTTCCGGCTTAACAGCTTTATGAAATTGCGGGGCCACTTTGAGAGCAATTGAGGTAGAACCGGGAAGTAGGGATCGATAAACACGGAGGAAGAAACAATAAACATTCTTAAAAATAATACTGTGGAAGGTATGAGGAATAATACACTATAGGACCGCAGAGCCACTTTATTTTCTCTTGCAATTTGAATTGTTTCGAAACCGAAGATATAAATCAGGCTCCGGTTGTATACGCAGTGAAAAAGTTGTGTGTGTTATTCTGGGAGAAAATGAGAAATATTAAGATAGGAACTGACAAAAATGGGGTTTTAAAATAGACACATTGGGTGTTGGATAATATTAAACTATTAAAAACAAAATTAAAATTGACACCTTAGTGTGTATGTACTTGTGCCAACAAAATACACTTGTGTTGTTTTAACACCCTATATATGTTAATTTGGGTTCTCCTCTCGATACCTATAATGTAACAACACACAAGGTGTCAATTTTAGCAACCCAGTTTTTGCAATGTATGGAAGCGCACGAAATATCAAGCTGTGATATTTATTTTGTTCGAATTTTTCAGAGCCTTGAGCAATGGTAACACAATTATAAAACCGGACAGTCAAAGATGGCTCCTGGACACGCGTTGTTTTCGACATGGTCTTGTTTGAAAATAAAACAAAACTGACCGCTGCCACTCTGGCTTAAGCTTTACCAATGGACAACTTTGTCATAGTTACGTATTACAAACACGTTCAGGTATTAATGCGTGAAAAACAGCACCCTGTGATGGATGGTTTCAAGCAACCAGTCAACGGGGTACGTGTGTGTGCTTCTATTGACTGAGAGATTCTGCGAGAAATAGCGGGATCAAACAGTATTAGACGAGATTGGAGTTGCCAGGGTGATCGTGATTACGACGCCAGAGCGACTTCATGACTTGAAATGAACTGATTAGCGTCAGTTCTAGTTTTTTGGAGGAGTTGTTTGTTCCTCGATCTCTTGTGACGGTATGCTGTTAAGTGTTGTGTTCTCTTTGGGATTGCAACTAAATCTCTAGTTAGTGGATAATAACATTTCGAGTGAAGGTTTTCAGCTCAGAATTCCCGACAGGTGTTTTTTCTGAGTGAAAGGATCTGTACTTGGAGTTCGGATTCCACGAATACTCATTTTATATAACGCGGAATGGATCCCGACTCCGGTTCTAAGGGGGGGGGGGGTGATCCATTTCTGTGTCAGTATGAGCCATGACTTGAACTGGTTAGAGTGAAAAAGAAAGAAATAAAAATAAAAAAGGACAACAACAGGACTTTGACTCGGGTGCTGCGTCAGGCTGACACAGATTAGGGTCAGTTTGGCACAGATTCCGGGTCAAACTGATCCAGGAATAAGTCGGACCCCATGTGATCCTGAATCCGGGTAAAAATCAGACCCGTATTTTGTACAGTGTAGTGGTGGCTGTTAAAGGTAGGGCATAGTCTACATTAGCGTACAACTTATTCAATTATTATATTTAAATTTATTTAATTTAAATGGAAATTATTTCAGTATAGGCTTTGAAGACAGAGTGAATGTAGCACTTAAACATACGCCTTAATAAGATACAAAGCGATTAGTATTACAATTTATTACACAATACAAGCCTTTAAAATAGTGTTGAATACCCTATTATCTGCTTATTTTACTTAGTTATTTTGTATAAACCTTTTGCAAATGTTGTTCTCAGGAATATAACATACACTGTTTAAGGACAGTTTGAATGTCACATGTACGACTACATAACCATGATGTCATTCGTGAAATATTCGTACAACAACATACTATATTAAAGAATCGGACTGGCTGTGAACTTGAAACATACATCAAACAGCCGTCTGTAAATCAAACGTGAAATTAGAAGAAGAAAAAAACACTCCAAAGCTTGTACAACTAGCAATACATATCACTGTAATGCGATTGGGAAATTGATGAACGTTTTAAAGATGGTTTTATTAAATTTGTTTCAGAGGCAGAATATAATCGTCTATTATACCAGCAAGACATTAATAATTTTGACATTTAGGTTCTGATCTGGATTTTTGACTTTGCTTTGCATGCATTAATCAGATATGATGACGATAAAAAAAAAAAAAAAAAAAAAAAAAAAAAAAAACGGTGTAACGTTAGTGCATTTACTGCGAACAAACAGTTCTATGTGTCCCTTAAATAGCCGACGTTTCGACCCGGAGGCACCCATTAAACTTTCATCAGGTATATATCTGTCCTCCTTACCACTCTACACAAATTTCCCCGGAATATCTAGTTAGCCATGTCATGTAAAGATACTGGTCACCATAAATGTCGTGGGCGCTAATCTAATGTAATTTCCCCAACACTGTTAGTGGCATTCTGGCTCAACTAACGGCCCCTGTTTGTCTTATAGCTACCTCACATGTGTTCCAAAAATAACCACCTCTCAAGCAGAGAGGCGGCAATGGTGATTAAATCTATTTTGTTGTTGGCCGTATTAAAGAAAGTAAAAAGAGAGAGAGGAAAAAAACCTTGTCAAATACACTGTGTTTTTGAGTGAAATTAATAACACAACGCAAAACGTGTTCCCTACTCGAACACGAGGTACCATTGGAAAAACGACACTGGGGAAAAGCAATAAACATCGATTGTATTCAAGTGTCAATTAAAGACTACGGGCGCGGGGTTTAATGTACAAACAATAATAATATCAAAATATGAAATAATAATGGAAGATAGTGTCACTGGCTTGACTGAGGATACAGTGGAATGTTTGTGGGTGGATTTGATTTGCAAAACACTCGTATTGTTGACAAATAGGGCAGCTTTATAAATAACATATAAAAGAGGTTACAAATTAACAAAATCAATACAAATCTATCACATATTATGATCAATACATCAAAAGGTTACACTGAGAGTTTAAACACATCATGTTGTACCACTTTTTAAACGATAAGCATGTTTATCGTTTTTGTTGACACCTGCTCGCATGGGTTTTGTAGCATTCAAACACACACACACACGAATCAAAATACGTTTAAACATGTGTACAAAATGGATGTTAGCAATGTGTTGAAAATCTAAACACTGTTTTTAGATAGTTGTTAGAGTTCTGGCCAATAACGAGTAAAATGTACAATACAGGTCAACAATGCGGTTTTTTGAGGGAAACAACACACATGAGCAACATCAAAACATCAAATAACAGGAAATAAGGTTACTTTAAACCTGAACCACTTTCTAAATCAGTACACTCATGTCCGGCCTGGGAACATGTTGCTCTATTTATTTAAGGAAATGCCTTAATCCTGAGCACAATCACAATCATTACCAATGGGAGACGTTGGGACGCTAGGTGGCAGCAGACTAACTAGGTAAATGTCCATTGTTTACGTAGTTCTGAGCGTGCGCAGATGACCGAGAACAATGGATTTTACCTGGTAAGTCTGCTGCCACCAAGCGTCCCAAAAGTCTCCCATACCGCTAAACACCATTATGCGACGTAAAATACAACAAAATATCCGCAAAACGTATAACCATAAAACTGGTATGGCTAATGACACACGCTATAGTCGAAAACACAGTATGGATTCATAATAATCTGATAGTTGAAATTGGCACACTGCACACAACTCTACCCTGATTGCACAATATATTACACATTTTATACAGAAAAACTATAATACCACATTAAAATATATATTTCTCTCATTTTATAGTAAACTATCTGTTTCATTGAAATATTACTTTGCAGACCAACACAGACTCTATCAAATATATCGAACTATATTAAAAAGTGCAACAATACAATTGTACCTAAATAGTCATACCTGTTTACACATTATGCAAATTTATACAATATCAATGCGCGATTCCCCTTTCTTTAAGAATTAAAGCAGTAACAACCAAACTAACCCTGAACAAAGCTAAAATAAGCTTCACCGGTTTTACGTAAATCAACATTTAATTTGTGCAAACGAAGAAATGCCCGAAAGTTTTCGCTTATTTCCTCGCTCTGTTAGAATTAAAAAATAGTAATTAATAACATTTTGTTAGGGATTTGTTCATTGTGGAAAGTTTTATACGCTTTGATACAATTATATCAATATCTGTAAAATTAATGGTGGATTATAAATGCTATATATAATTTTATAAAAATACCCGCAAAGAACACAAATTATTACATATGGCAGTTTGTTCTCTTGTCTCTTGAAAAAAAGGGAGAGGAAGTTTCATTTGATGTTTTTGAAAACTGATACATGGAATGAATTTACTTTTCTTGAAATAAATGTTGTCATATCTGTTACACAAGCTTAATTCTTAAAATATTTGTCCATGAATAATTTTCGTACTTATTAGTAGATTCTCTGCTGATCGCACTGACATTCGAGATGATTTTATTCATTTGAGTTTCTACTATTTAAAACAGATTGAGGAAAAAAAAAATGACAAAACCTTATTTTACGAATGATCGGAACGTTCATTATCCAACTTGACTATTGTCCACATTCCCTACCTAGCTTGCCCGCAGGGAATTCGTGCGTTAAGAAGCGTACTTCCCATTTCAGTTGCAATTTTGATTATTGTTTTTCAATCCAAGTGAATAATATTGCGCGTTATGAATTATACATGGTGTATAACCAAACGCATTTACATAAACGGTCTGTGACACCATGTGATCAAATACTGACTGTATTAATTTAGGATGACCCTAAAACAGAGGTTGACAATTATTTGTTATATTTTGTCATATTTTTTTATATGAACGATTGTCGGTTTCGAAAGGTTTTAACCATTTCCTGTGTACGGAAGAGTTTTACAGTCTTTACAGTCCCATAAACAATCATTGAGATACCTCACAAAGAAAAATTTGTACGATTCTTGTTTGGGTTTGAGTATTTAAAAACCCATTACCAATGGCACTGTCTTCCTTTTGAAATACCACAAAGAATCATTTTTACGAATCTTGTTTTGTTATTTTGTTATGGTTTTAAAGTCTTTAGAATCCCATTAACATATGTACTGTCTTCTTTGAGACATCTCATCACAAAGAATACATTTTACGACTCTTTTTTTTTTTAATGGTTCTAAAGTCTTTAGAATCCCATTAACGGTTGTATTATCTTCCTTGAGACATCTCACAAAGGAACATTCCTACAAACCTCTGTTCTGTTATGATTCTTAAAAAATATTAATGTTACAACTTCTCTTTATTGTGAGACATGAAACCATTGTCTGATCGATTAGTTTCTTAATGGATTCTCTCCCCTCAGCGACATGAAGATAAATCAGGATCAAATTTCCTTTCCCCCTCTCCAAGGCTACCGAGCAATTAGTCAGAATAAAAAAATGTACCTTGAAGAACAAAACATTCCAGAGCACTTAAGATATTATTACGTTTTAGCTTCAAAGTGATACGCTGTTTTTTTTTCAGGGATAAAGATATACACTTGAGAACCGCTAGCGATTCGTGCCAGGATGAAAATTATTATGCATCATGCAGTTTTCCTTCCAACACCTGCTGCCCGGGGGCTGAATTGTGCACAAGGATTTAAGAAAGAAGCCAAGGAAAAACACATCCGATTAGCAGAGGGATTAAGCAATTTACAAGACTCTGGAGGAAACAAAAATCATTCCGTTCTCATTTTAGGAAGAGCAATCTGCTGAAAGGATTTGTAAAAAAGAAAAAAGAAAAAAGAAAAAAGAAAAGAAAAAAAAGAAGATACAAAATAGTTCATTTCCACACATCCGGGTTTTCGAGCGAGTAGAGGAAAATAAAATTAGCGCCAATTTGTTTGTTCAGCTTCCCTGCACGTGCAACTTACATAGAAATAACATCAACAACATTTTGTTAGCGCTTCATCTTTGACGACAAATCAATCGCTAATACTATAGTCCTTGGAGTATTATACTATAGTTATGGTACAGTGTAAACGGATCTTTAAGTGGACGATTTCATCTTTAAGACTTAAGATAGTTATTTGGCAAAGTTGATCCTGAGAAAAGCCTACCCTCTTTATAAAATTGTTAAGTCATTGAATACATTTTCGGTTCTACTACATTGCAAGTTAAGCAAATAGCATACTTAAATTACAAATCACATGGTTTGTTTACATTAAATTTTACCTTTACAAACACAAAATAAATGCAATAAATGTTCATTCTATTGCACTGATTTATTTTGTGCAGGTAAGTTTTTAAACAACAAAATATGCCATACAAATAGAACAGAGGGGTTCCAATTCCAAAGCTATTTCCCCCGCCACTTTAATCAGTTATGAATCAGAGTCCACAGTGAATAACTACAGGCAAAATCATCAACTCCACTTTGCCTGACACAAGGGAAATTACAGAGGTATATCACCGGGGAAAAACCCTGCCTGTTTTCACGCCTCCTGAAATTGATAAAAGGCAAGAAATTTCCACAATGTTTTGGGCTTCGAGGTATCCTGGGTGGATAAAAAGCGTAAAGTAGGCAATAAATAATGGGAAGAAGACAGGTAGTTAGGGTAGGGTAGGTATGAGCAAATGGCAGCGCACATTCGTAAAGTAAACACGGAACAAATTACATTCTAATGTCATGTATGCAGTCAATGGATGAAGACAATAATGAATTCATAAAGAATGTTGTTTGTTTTGCTCCACACATTTTCAAAAATACATCCTTATCATTGTTCATTCTTTTCTTATCCTTCGTCCCTGCACCTAAACAAATGTTTATAGACTTTGTACATAAATGTCTTAGTCTTTTGAATACCCTTATGGGGTCCTTGGGCTTTCCCTTATCTGTTTTGTCCTTGGTCGCCATTAGGTAGGCTGTACAAAATAAGCACACATGAGCGCCATTTTACAAAGGTTACATAAAATGTTGGAGCGTACACAACACGCGTAAATCACCAAGCGACTCATTGATCCTGGTACGACCATAGAGAAAGGACCACGGTATGACAATTAAAATATCACTACTACTTTCTCCTGCACGACCGTTCTACGTTAATAACACGTTGCTATGGTAACAATCAGCACTTCTGCTATATAACTGACCCTACAAAAATGTAGGGCATAAATTATGTCACGATGTTAATTTCACATAAAAAATAACTAAAAGTTACATGTCATTATAGATGCTTGAAAAATGACCAAGCTATAAAATATTTCTGTAATTGTATTTTCATAGAAATTTATAATCTATGAAGAATAAATTTGAGCAGAAAAAGTTAATCTGGGCTCGATGTTGTGAATTAGCTGGCTCAGTTTAAAAAAAAAACACGTCCCACGGAATTTCCGTCGATTTCGCCCTTCCGGTTTTTTCCCCTCTCAAAACTGCTTTCGGTCACGTAGAAAACGTGACGTCATATCTACAGATTCACCTTCCAGAATAAGAAAGAATCAAAATGGAGTTCAGCTAAACCTTTTTTGAATTTCCCTTTCCTTCTGTTGAGCCTAAGTTGAAACACGGAAAGAGATCCACCTTAAGACGGTAATTGAATCAGCACTGTCAGGTGCAAAAACATCATGCTCTAAAAGCATACTACAATGGCGACCTGTCAGAGAAATTCTGGTTGCACTCCCAGATATTGCCTTTCGCCAAGAAGAGACAAAAATGGGAGAGAGTGAGAGAAAGAAAGGATGAGGAGGACAGGTTGAATGTCGCGGGAAAAACTCGTCAAACTGCAAACATGAGTCTAAGACCCGCGGTATAAATAACCCGTTTGACTACATCGCCCTTTAACTCCAAGTTGACATTTAAACAAACGATTTTCTGTCAAGGAACTATTTTGTCTTTTATGTAAACGATTAAACCCAATTTAGCATGGATGACAGTTGACATTTTTGCGAGACTAAGAGTCTGTACTCAACGAGGACTGAAATACCGATGGTAAACTAAAAACTGACAATCTTAACTGATGAACAGTTCCATGTTTAGAATAATCTGTGTGAAGGCCATGGAAGAATACAGCCGTAAAAACATTGAGATTGTGCGGCTGTTTTTCCCCTCTCCAAGTCTGACCTATAAGTTGGTTAATACGAGAACTTTAAGCTGCCTTCACCTATGATGACTCAATACTCAGTAATTTGAATAACATAGACATGGTAAATCTAAATATTCACGATTCCACAGCTTCAGCATGTAAAACTGAGTTAGTTTCGGTGTTACAAGGTGACTGACGACTTGTACACCAAGACTAGGCGTGGCACGCTACAGTGATAAAGCGATACCAGATTTGAATATTTTCGAATTACCACGCGGTTCACCGGCCTTGCTTTTTTCTCAATGGCACAGAAACCCTACAGCAGCGCGGTGGTTAATGCATTCACTTCAACTTTCTCTTTTTTCCGATTTGAGGCTGGCCTTACGGTGTTCCGAGCGATCGATGTTCCGGGGAGAGTAAATTACTCTCAGTTCACCGGATCCACAGGATCCAATGTAGCCATCATCAGGCAACATTACATTGGCGCTGTAATAGTGAGATTTACTGATCGGCAGTTTCGTTGCTAGTCTCGTCATCAAGCCGCGTTTATTTTGGCAATTAAAAGAACAAATTTGAAAACAATTACAGCTAAATATCCAAGACGCAAGTGGATTATATCTACCTTCGGTCAGAAGTATCAGAAGCACCTTATTATTATATTGTTATTGTTATTTTTTTTTATAAAAAAATGGACATGGAGGTATATATGATTATTTTAAGTCTCTATTCAGTGCTAAGTCTGAAAAAAAAACATCTTAAGAACTAATTATGAAATAAGAAGAAGAAAACAAAATAGAAGACATGTACAGAGGAAAAAAAATGGAAATCGAATAATTTATAACGAATGGGGGGATTTGGGTGAATCAGTTAAAGTACCCTCTGTAAAGTATTAGAATATACAGACAAACTGAATGTACGAAAGATTATTCGTTTCAAATTCAAATCAATCAGTTCTTGCCATTGCGAGGAGGCTGTGTGCTATTAAATGAATCAAATTATTTTTACCGCATAATTTGCCCCACCAACCTTTTAAAATTCCACCAGAGTACAGAATAAAAAATCTCTTTTCATTACTGAATTACCAAAACGGCTTCCAGGCTGATTTTTTGTTTCGCCAATTTACGGGAGACGACGGTCTTGAATGACAATGACCGAGATTAGCTCAAATCGCCAACGGCTCGACTAATTCATGAAAGTGACATTCACGTGTCACTGTGACCCCCGCCCCTCTCCCGACTGCGCACGCGCAGAACCTTAACTTTAATTAACAACACCTCGCCAGCAACTTAAATGCTGCTGCAAAAGCAATAATAATATATACTAGTCATAATAACAATAACAATTATATTAAGAATTTACAAAATACTATAATCTCGAAATGCACTCACAAATAGATTCCACTTTTAGAAAACTACCACAGCTATGTTTTCCCCTTTTAGAAAACTAACATCTATATTTTAACACTCTTCAAATCTGGAGCTATCTAAAATATAGTAAAAATTCTATCTAGAAAAAGCTGTAGAAAACACTCGTGGAAAGATTTTGTGGAATTGTCGAAATACTACAGTTTAAATAATATCCTGATATCAAAATTTTAGTTTAGTTTTCCTGAACGGAAAGGTCGCCAAATGGGAATTCTTTTTTGTTGCATAATATTTGTGTTTCTGAATGAGAAAATACATTTTGGCATTTTTATGATCCGGTTTACAAAAATAATTCGCATGTTGTGTAATTTTACTTCGTGAACCCTTTAACAGTTCCCTGCATGGTCAGAACTGACCCAGACTCCAAGTCCAATTGCCTTGACACACTTCTGTGTCAGTCCGATCCATTACTGGGTCAGACTGACCACTTCTGGATCATGTTGACCCGGAAACTGGTTAAAACTATTCCAATATAGATTCTATGTCAGTTTGAACCGTTTATGTGAACTTTTCACACAGATTCCGGGTCACATTGACCTATACCCAGGAATTCGGAACCGGGTCAACTCGGACCAGGGTCAAATTCTGACCGGGAGCTTTTTAGAGTGAGTTTCTACTGGAACCGACCTGTGATTATAGGTTGGTTTGGGATAATTTGGGGGAATTCTTTATGGGCCAAAGTTGTTGTGCACATTCTATAGACCTTCTGTCATGGTAGACCTATCATGACGATTTCATGGATTGAAACAATGTGACCAAAACGAGGTTGAGATACAAATAGTCTGTTCCCCTCCCTTGTCTAATGAGCACCATCGTGTGAGTGGATACAGGGTTTCAATCTACCATGATAGGGGGTCTACAGTACAAGTATGCAACAGGTCATAATGGAAGGTTCTTGTACCCGATTCATTGCATAATCAGACATGGCTTTCCGCAGTAGCTTGACATGATTGAATGACACGATGATATCCTGGGTGGTGTCCCTTCCTTCTTATTGGACAACATTAGTGGATTAAAGCAATTAACCAGATCTCGTTCCATCTCTATTTCCTTAAACGGGTTAAGAAGCCGACAGGTGTGGGCGATGACTCACAGGGTCTTGTTACCGATCGCTTGGATGTACTCTCAGAGGGTGTTTCATTAAAATGAGCATTCTCTAACTCTCTCCAACTTTAATTCCCAGGTTGGTGATTTCCATATACTCCTGACAAAACTGACTTCTATAAACACATACAGTAGACTTTTCAGCATCATCACTATCTTAAACTGGTTTAAACTTGAGCTTAATCACTTCGCAGGCCATCTTCTGTTTGGTTTGGTTTTTGTAAGTTTCATGTTGCAACACATTTCCCCCCGTTCTTTCAAATAGTCTGGTTGCTTTGAAGCAGGCGATATTCTTCGCTGAGGTATAAACCCTGTCCACAGGGAGCTAGACGATGGACAGCCGAATATGAAAAAGGCTCCAGTTTGAACAGCAGGTCGCGTACCAATCATCCCTGTTCAGAACACAATAAACAAACTATTACAAGGGTGAGGAGTCCGACTACGTTGACTCTCATAAGCGAAACACCGTCAGCGGTGAGGGGCCCGATCACGCATGTGAAAGGGTTCCCGTGTTCAGCGTTTGTGGGGATAGACCAACAGTCGAATGTTAGCCCCACATCGTCAACAGTCACAGACTTCTTCATTTCTGATCCCGCTCCACCATCTCTACGAAGCCCCATTGTCCATGTATCATCTGTTACGGTAATGGCACCTCTCTGATTGACAACAGGGTATCTGTCTTTGGCCAGGGTGCCGCAGAAGACGGTGTCCCCCTCCACTAGGGGTGCGGGACCGTTCGGGAAGCACACCGGAAACAACTCCGGGAGGTAGACGGTCAGGAAGGCTTCCCCGTACGCTACCGTCTTGGTCTTGCTATCAGCGGTACTGTCGGTGTTGTTAGTGCTGATGAGTTGACATCGGTAGACACTCTCGTCTCGCTCCTGAACTGGGTTGATGACTAAACGCTGCACATAGGCTGAGGTGACTTGAGCTACCTCCTCAGAATGCTTCTGCACTAGGAGATGAATCCGACTAATAAACAAACGATGATCAACAGACTTGTGGAGTGCACCATTGGAAGCAATCACAGTCTCACTCACCGATCCCTTGTAGAAACGCGTCCATCTAACAGTGTGGTAGGCTTCAGAGTAGCCTACGATATCGCAGCGTAGAATCACCATATCACCTTCCCTGGGTTCCGGGGTGCTCTCGGGAACGATGGACAGGGACACGGTGGGTGCCGCCGCATCGGCGATTAGGGGGCCCGTAATCGGCATAGGTATAGCTGAACCGAGCATCACGGCAGTGCAGAGGAGTACGAGGCTCACCATGGTGTTGCCGAACATCAGTCCACTACTACTGAAGAATCGTCATCAGAATGCATCCAAATCAAAACACAGAGCTGGAGATTATCTGCTCATCAACTAATGTTTCTGTCCTCTCTCTCAGCTCAAGTACAATCGCGATAAGTCCAGGTGTATCCTTGGCACTGCATGAAGCCACACACACTCTCTCTCTCATCAATGTGTTTATAAACGTGAACGAGCAGTTGCACTGAGCTACACGCAAAACAACACTCCGCTCTCTCACACACACACACACAGCGTCCAACAAAATTACGAGATGCCCATCTCGCCTTAATGTGGGCGTGCATTGGCGCGCAGATCACCACGGGCACCAGGGAGCTGGAGTTACCAGTGACGGCCAATGAGTCACACACGGTTCGCGGTGTACCCGTGCATGAATACAACCCCAAGCCCCACAGGGTGAAAATACAACCCGTAGTATATCAACCAATAATAACTCGAATAATAAGACCAGCTTTCCGCTGATTTCTCGCTTGGCATCTTGCGACATCCATTCACAAAAATAACCGCTTTGACAATGAACGTAAAAACTACCCTGGAGTGATTCATCCAGGCTCCTTACATAATTTCATAATCACACAAACTCATGCATAAATAATAAACACTGTAGCAATAATCACAACCCTAGATATGATAAAAACCCTCCCACATTTTGTATCAGGCGTCATTTTTTATTTAATAAGTTGCCTTGAAACACATCGATAAATCCATGGCAATTGAAGTCAAATTCAAACTCTCTCTCTGCAAAGCACAATCATATTTAGACACGAAAAAAAAAACACTTATGAAAAAAAAGAATTACATCTGAAAAAATCCCGCTGTACAAACGGTGTAGAGTTTCAGCTGGCCCATGGCATCATTATTATGCTAGCGTGTGAGGAGCCACTCACGTAGATGCATAGGGATTTATTAAATTTCAACCTCGTCCCCCCCCCCCCCCGATCCCAGTGACACTGGTTTGTTTGCCCTCTTCTCTTTGCGAGTACCAAGAATTATGATAATTTATTCGCGCTGGACACTACCGTAAAGCATTAGCACAGATCGCTTGGCTCTGTACACCCTCCAAAAGCGTGTATTGTGTTAATAGCTATACGCACTGTGTACAGCTCTTGCACGTTTATCATCTTTCGCTCACATCACCCAATGCATTAAAGCACTCCTTTTATCTTACAGGTTTATGTTAAAACGAAAACAGGTAATTTGATAATAAAGTGTGTTTCATGCCTTTAATCAGATTCATATGAAAGGTCATCTCTCCAATGGTCCTATGGGAAATTCAGTCAATACGTTTAGGATCATTACAAAACCTGGAGCCTGATTTATCATTATCAAAATCATTGTCATTAAAAGAAACAGGGGTTCAACGGCCCAGGGTAACTGTCGGAGGAAAAATAAAACAAATTGAGAAACTCATTTAAATATAAATAGACGTGATGTTGTAATCCGAGAAGAGTCTTGATTTATACAAGACAGAAAAATTAATTTCAGAGCTTGATTTTGAATCTGTTTTCTTGAATAATTTAAAACTTCATTGTGGGTTTACGGACCACTTACACTTTGCAGGATGGCTACAACAAAACTAAAGTCGACCTGATGCCAGGAAAAAAAGACAACTTAAACTCATATTTGGAATTTCGTTTCATTTTTGTTCGCGCTTTCTTTGATTGATGATAAACGTATCCGTTGGTACAATTTCTGAAATATGAGATGTTTTTAAATTTTATATTTTTTTTAACAACGAAAGTACGTTTTATTGTTATTATTAGTTTTATGATGACGATAATAATAAAATTAATAATGATATTGGTTATTATGTATTTTTCTTGCAATTAAACTAATGAAACCAAGTGACTTTAATTACAACACTCTACATGTACCATAAAGAAATACACACTACCATTATTTTTACTCTTTCTATGAGCATTTTTTTAATAATCTGAAAAAGACCCTTGAGATTTAAGGCTACGGGGACGTAGCCCGGCCCGAGGAGCCATCGGAAGTTTTTTTTTTTTTTTTTTTTTTTTACACGATGTGATAAATTGAAATAATAAACAATATTTATTTAGCGCATAACTGCGCCACAAAAGACGCTCAAGGCGCTTACTTACGGATGTTAAAGATGTAAAATAAAAAGCCCATAGACATGCCGATAAGAATAAAACAACTGTAAATAAAAACAGGAACTCCGTGAACCCCTTAAGTCATGACATTTTACAGACAACTTAAAGAAATCATAAGAAGATAAGAAATAACATAAATAACTCGATTTACGAAAATAGGCACATACAAAAACCAGCCCCGAAAAAGGAACAACATAATATGCAAAGGACAGGCTCTTATATTCCTCCATTTTCATCAAAAGAGAAGGGGAGGGTCAATAGATTCCCGGTGCAAGATCACACTTAACTTCTTTAAAAAGGGAGACCCTTCCAATATGCAACGTCTTGTCTTGGATACGTGGCTTAACTCAGGCTTAAATCATCAATCAGAAATGGACACGAAAACACGATGTCTTCTATTTGAGGTACATGCGTGTGAATCCTTTAGACCCGAGTGGAAACTAAATGGCTTTTTGGCGAGCATCCTCCGCCAGATTAGTTCGTGTTCAGGCGCCTGGTGATCTTTCATGCGATGCTAGATACCGAAGATTTAGTTGTTCGCATTTAAAGGGGACAGTGCATCTTATTGTGGTATATATTATTCACAGTATCAACAACTGAAGCGCCACCAAGTGATGAAAGTTAGACAGTTTGGTATAATATTGTGAGAAAGCCTGAGCATCTGACGTTTCAAGGCAAGGCTCCTGCAGATAATGACAGGGGACCAGTCCAAATGTGAGAATAAATATATTTAAATGAATTTGAGAATGATATAAATTTCTGCAAACCTAGGAAATGATTTTCATGCTGGCATGACGAAACATACATATTGAATTACATGAATTGAATTGAATTGAAACGTATAAGGCTGATCCTGAAAATGTCGTACTCTTAATTTAAAACCATGTTAGTTGAACGTGACAAACTAAAGCCATTTTTTAAAACAGAGCTATGGATTTAACTACGGCTTAGGCTAGTCAGCATTTTTGTGTGGACGTACACGTTTCGTATACGGGGTTTAAGCTTGATTAAAGGAGCCTAAGTCAAAGCCTAAGCCAGAGCCTTAGCAAGAGCTTCAACAAGTATTGTGGGCATTGCTATTAATTATTGCTGTTTAACACATATTGTGGCGAAGAAGGTGATTGGTTTATCAATACTGTATGGCCTTTTTCTAAAGCACGACTATACTAACTGACGGAGTTTAAGCCGTCTTTGTCATTAACGACAACCTCGATCCCACGGGATGGATGCACATGCCCGATTTTGACACCATCTTGCCACAGAGTGGTCCATTAGCTGTTAAAATCTGTCAACCTTGATCGCTTTCCTCCGTCCCTGGTTATTACATATTATTCACCCAGAGGGTTTCACCACACAGCAGAGAATGTTCTATCACCGTGAGGAGATGCGCTGTCCAGGGCGACAAACTCTCCCCGTTTTATAGGAAGGAAACATAAACGTTTAAAGGTAGACTGGTCCCCAGGTATTGGTCTATATGTATACAAATGTACATTTGATTCAACTGCGAATCTCCAAACCACGTAGGCATTGTTAAATGATGCCAGGTCGAAGTTGAATATGGACGTGGGCTCACGGTAGAACTCTGGCGTAATTCAAAAGCCTCAAAGTGTAACCACTTACAACATGTTCTGCGATACGCTGTCTGTTCTAAACAAACTGAACAACACTTTAAAGAGGTTTTACAATTCGCACAACACACGGTGAGAAATTACTGGTTAGCCTCCATCCAAGGCTTGCAAAGGTTAGCCTCCAATCAAGGCTTGTACGTCTTGAACATGCTCTGCGATTTGCTGTGTAGGTTTAAGACTATATATTCATTCATTCAAACTGATATTTATTTCCATACTTCATGAAAACAGAGTACAAACAATGTTTTTAAGGAATAACCAATAAACAAAGCTATTTAATGATATACATCTACTACACTTTAAGATCAATTGTTGTTCGACACAAAACACAATATTGCTAGCTAGACCCCATTCAAGACTTGTAAAGGCAATTCAAGGCTTTACAATACAAGGCATTCAAGGATTACAAATATTGAACACAAGACGCTAATAAGTCGCATTCCTGTCACACAGAGTGACAACAAAATGATTGAAAAACCGCCTTTAGGCGAACCATGGTCCGGGCTGAAAGCTCATGCCAATCAATGCAGTAATACGATAACGCATTGTATAGTGGCATATCACTTCGATTGCAATTCACTGCAGTGGCAATATTTGTGAGATTTAGAGGTTTATTCGAAAAGGTCATTGGGATCGTATCTTTGTAAGGCTCCATCTTAAATTCCATGCTGTATCATGTCAAGTTTCCATCTTTCGGTTTGGCAATGGAGTGCATCATGACGCCGCCATCTTGGTCTTGTTCCCTGTGTGCAATAGTGTTACAAATATTTGTAGTCATATACAAAAAGGGGCTCTAACGGTGTTTGGCTGTGTGGCTTCTGTTTGGTTGGTCCGAATTGGTGGCTACCACTACGGCTACGGCTGATCGGCACGTCACCATTGCGTCAAATAGCAAAACCCTTAGCAACACCCTTAGCAACAGTCAGAACCGTAGCCGTAGCATCCAATACGTAAACGGCCTTCGATTAATTTATGTGATGACAAAAAGATGGCTACCAATGGACTTTTAACAACAACACAGAAAGAAGTAAAAAGAAATGTTGGCCGAAATTTGTACAATAATAACACCGATACAACCATGCAGGGAAATGGCAAAGAAAAAGAAGAACCAAATCTCATGCGTTCAGAATAAAAAACACTCAGTCTTCAAGAAAAAGGTTACAATATATCGTCTTTCGTTAATATCGATATGAATTTTACTAACATTAAATTGCCCTCCCACGCACTGCTCCAATACGGACTGAAGGCGACTGCCTTCTACTAAACGGAAAAGCTCTCCACCTTATGGTTTTGGTTCGCCACCTTTTTAACGTCAAGCTTCCGCCGTGAAAAACATACTTCGCAAAAAAAGTCTTCAACATCGGAACTCTGTCCTGGGACAAAAAAATACGTTTAAATTTATACGAACTGAAATTTGAATTCGAGACTCACTTGACTTTCTAAAGCGGCGACAAAAATCGGCGATCGGGCGGCGGCAAAAAATACAGCCAATGCTACGAGTGGTTTGTCCACTTCGGTAAATGTTTTTCCAAGAAATGGACAAATATATTTACCTGATTATGACGGTTGCCTCTGGTTTAATTTAGTCCTCAATTTGGCTTGAAGAATTTATCTTAGTGGGGGAGAGAGAAGAAGAGCGAGAGGGCAAAAATTAAAATGTCGTCAGATTAATCCCAAATAATTTTTTTTTTTAAATTACAATTTAATGTGTGCAGTATATGTTGCAATATAAAAAGGGCCCTTAAATCTAAAACGACCACGTGACAATCAGAAGAACAAAACAATCACTGACTCAAAGCATGGTCCTTGATGCCTTCCAAAATGAGGGGGAATAAACTATCAGTCATCTCACCCATATTATTAACGAATTCTGATAGCCCGACGACTGTTCAATACATTTCGTGTAAACTTAAGAGCTTTTCAGTGTTTACTTAAAATATGTCTTAAGTATAAAAAACCAACGATGAAAAGCCCCTTCGCAAGCCAACGACACCAAACCATTTCTAAACCCCGTATGTTTAACTTTGAAAACACAAAACTTAATAATCATATCGATAAGTTAATAATACATTTACTGAGAGGCAATTTTCCCCTTCGTACCCGGGTAATTGGGAAGCATAGGTCCATTAGTTACACACTGTTGACAGAGAGATAATGATGATTAATAACCAAACACTACTGGCGGCAGAATTTAAGCACACTTAATATACAGAGTAAGCACCTCTTAACGGTCTGTTCATCTGGTCTGTGACAACGAACAAAATAATGTACAACAGAGTAGAGAGAAATTAAGTGTTTAAAGTATCAACATTTATGGACCTCTTTTGTTCTCAGGTACATACAAGTCCACACAGTGTTTTCAAGTCTCTACAACTGATCACACGCACAGACACACAGCTGTGTTTTTGGTTTCAACCCGATGACTTCTCTTTGTTGTCCCATTATTTGGACACGCGGTGTTATACACTTTGTATACACTCAATTCCTTGATGGAGCACTGACGTCATCCAGCGGCCCATCTTAGTGGAAAAACGGTGACGAAACAATCGAAACGCACAGATTTGTACGCGCGGCGCACAGGATTGGCCAATGAACAACCTCCTTTTGACCTCTAGGTGAGGGCGCCCTACTGAAATGACGTCATGTGCATAAGGTATATTTCAGTGTGGAAAGATACCTCTATTTTTATGCTTTAAGTGCATCCGTGCACGGACATCAAACCAGGTCAATATAAATCTCAATCACACCTTCATATCTCTAGATATTAACAAGAGATTAATTAGAGGTAGTCAGAGTCTGCTTCTCTCTGCCGGCTTGGTGTTAGAATCATCGCCAGGTTCAGACCTCTGGATTATGGTAACAGAAACATCTACAGCGATCCGCTTTAATATCAACCCAGCATCGTGTTGCTCGAAACCAATATAAGCCGGGGATAAATTTGTTTAATATCTGGAGTCGTGACTGGATCGAATACTGTAATCAAGAAGATGCATTAGAGAAATAGCTTTTTTGAAGGCCAATGACCTTTAGCATAGCAGTCACGTGTGAATTTTGTTTTCATATTTGGAGAATCAAACCACAGATATAAATTATAAATAAATAAATTAAGACAATTAATGAAAATTACGCGATGTCATTTCCCACCAGATCCCCAAATTTTTGGCAACATCAGATAACAAAACACGAAAAACTCCCACAGATGTATGGCAAACCAAGGTTGACGTAAGAGAGATGGTTCTTTATTGTATACTTAATGCATGTATTGATTATCGCTACTGCCATATAAGGGAAAGACGAAATGGCTTGATAAGATTAAAGCTAGCATGTATACAATGTTATCAAGAAACTTGTAAGTTTCAGACATGTCAGCACACTGTTCATTATAAATTTGTGTTTATTACTTTTTGCTATGAAAATGTAACAATGTTAAAAGCAACCTATTGTAAGGGGCTTCAGGGAGGAATTGAAAAAAAAAATGAAAATACCTCAGGGGAGCTGAAGGTAGATAATTTATTGTTACCTCTTTAAACACTCTATAAGGTAGGGTGGATGGAAACATACACATGACAAGGAGTTCTACAGTGATACAATCAAGGCCTACGTGGAATATTGCTGTCGGAATGGCCCTTCGCTCTATATCTCAGCATGGAGGCCTCCATGATCTCAGGAAAGCAAGAGTAAACATAAATTGTGTCTCTATATGTTAGCTCTCTTTTTTATAATTAACAGGGCTTCTGAGATAATAATGTCAAAGCATAAACGCAGCCGTCAATGTAAACACAAACGCTTCTACCCGTAGTGGTTGTCGTGGTAACGGGATGGGTACTGGGAATGTAAACAAGTGTGTCACAGACTTTTTTGATTTTCTCAAGACCGCATCATCATCGTCTTCAAGGTTGGCGCTCATACTACCAAAAGTGCTTGAGTATATAAAGATGCTTCAAAGCCGACAAAGTTACAACTCTGAGTTCCACTAATAAAGATAACGATTATTGTAATTGCAACAACTAATAAATGGCCCCATATTTGACCATAGCTGTGTTTAATCAGAAAAGGTGTTCGGGTTTAGGTTTCGGAAAGCTTTTCGTTCCACTCAAGCACGCTGCTAGTTGTGGAGTGGACTAAAAGGATCGCAATACATACAAATTGAATCAAGAGACATCTCGACATCGCAGTGTGTGCACTGAATATTAAATCTGAGCACATATTTGCAGTTTCTTTGCATTTTGAACGAAATTAGCCAGAAATGCCAAGTGATCGAGCTTCTGTGTTCTAGCTGGCAAAGTCTGGATGCATTAATAGTTCAGATGAGAGGAGGATTTAGGCCACACACTTCCCCTCCAAGCAGCGTTTCCGTTAACTGCATCGACGGCATTGGTGCATCCACGTAACTTATCAGTCACGAAAACATACATGCAAATGCTGCACTTGTAGTAAGCGAGGATGAATTCGCTCCTCATTTACAGCTTTTCCTCGTCCTCCTCCTCTAGGCGGATTGACGAGTATAATCAATAGGGATAAATTGAAGATGCCGCAGGGACAAGCTTCAGCTCATCGGAATGATGTCATGATGACATGGGAGTGGTTTGGGGGCAACTCCAGTCCAGTGATCGATGCATCCATATTATGAGTAAATCGGAGCTCTGCCTAGCCCCATTTTGCTTCCACGAAGCCTCGGGAAAGCTTCTCGTTTGCAAAACAGGTTGTCTTGTTGTCTTGTATAATACCATGGCGTTGCCCCGGCGGGGAAATAATTGATGTGTAGCTTTTAAAGGAATTTTGTTTATTTTGTTTGGTAATCTCGACTCAACCCAGTGTGACTGGCAGAAAAATCACAATAATAAAAGTGTACAGTCTCGAAGGTCATTTGCAATATTGATTAAAGAGCAACATTATTATAAAATAATTCCTCAACTAAACGATATCACACATAAAAAAAAGTATTAAAAAACGGCTAGATAATTAAATGTAGACGAGTGGATATCACATCGCGCTAACATTACCATCACTTTTTCAAGAAGCAGAAAATATATTTCTAATGACGTGTTTGAAGCTCGCTGTATACGCTCCAAAACAGTAAACAGTGGGAGCTCGCTGATTACTTTGTAAATGGGACATTTCTAGCATAATTGGGTTCTTTGCTCAACCACGAAAGGTTCATCGGACTTTAATAATTAAGTAGGTCTAAACTGTACGTTGATGACATTAAGCCGTGCATTGTATGGATATACCCTCGGGCCACCTTGAAATTAGGGTTATTCGACAGTCATAAAGGCGGTCTTACGCTTAGAGAGGTTTAAATTCAGTTACAGTGTGTGAGTATTGACGATTTAACCAGTAAAAAAAAAAAAAAAAATGTTTATAAATAAATCAATAAATAATACCGTATCTCTTTGATTCTAAAATCGATATTTGTCAAAAAACAATCAAAAAAAACATAATATTTGTGATTCTGAGAAGTAGAAACACAATTAGTTCGTACATGAAATAATCTTTAAACTTCATGCATTTTTGTGTAAAACTTCAGGCCCTTTTCAAGAAGATGACCATTCGCATTTCGTTTTCTCATTTGTAATTCCTTTAGGGGGAAAAGGGTCACATTTTTGAAAGTCTTGTTCTCCCAAGTCAAATGAACTGTACCTCCCCTTTAAACCCAGAGACATGGGAAGGTGGTATATGCGACGACACTGAAGCACTTAAGTCGTGCTGATGGAGGGAATGCTTTCACGTTGAATACAGCATAGAAATAAAACACCCCAACTCGATCGCACTGATAAGCAAATTCTTAATTCAATATAAATATTGAAAAACTGATGCAAATTTTCTCAAAGGACCTGTTTTGGTGTTTTGGGGGTCGAATATTTCAGTCGCGAATGTGAAGCTATTATCAAGGTTTTTAAATTAACAATGAGGGGGCAGGGGGAGTCATAAATTGGTTCGTACATGTTGAGAATAATTGCATAACAAGTCAATACTTTCTGTGGCTAGCTAGTTTAATTATTCAATTTTGATTAAAATGTTGCAAAAAAACCTTATCAACACCAAAAAAGACTTTAGCATTATAAATATAATGCTTGTCGGGATTGGGTTACCTGTCAAAGTACCGCGTATGTATCAGCATTGCGACTGGTGCCCACTACCGCTCTGCTATCATTTTCTGAGGCAACTGCTTAGTAGTTTAGTGTAATTGGACCATGGGTATATAATGAAATTCAAAATTCACGGGGAAGGCAAATTTGCAACAACACCATCTCAGTCCGGAGAATCTCCTGTTAATGAAAACATCACCATTGATCGAGTGTGTCTTTTCACGCGATGAAATTCAAACCATAAGAGGTGTCAGAAAGGAATATAACACAAAAATCAGTTGCATATAGTGCCGTTGCAACCACTAAATCAATGCATCGCATAAACAACCGGTGATCGATAACTTGTTAAAAGAACACAATTAGCATATTCATATTTTTTCTCCCTGGTGGTTTTTTTCTTTTCACCTCCTATGGGCGCCAAACCCATTCCTGTTGGTCCGGGTTTCCTTCGTGTTTATACGCTAGCCTCAGGCACCTTTGATGCACTCCCGAACCACTAGGGCACCGGCGAGGCTTTGTGTGCTCGAGACCACGCAGTCGATAATTTCAATTTTCGTCATTAGGAGATGGGTCAAGAGAGAGGATCTTTCTGACGCACGACAAAAATGCGAATACACTTCTTTTCCCGCTTTTTTTTTCTCTCGCCAATTTTCTGCCTCTGACTTGCTCTCTGCACAGTAATGTTTTACCTATAAGCTTCCAGGTCGTTCATAGTAAATTTAATTTCAATCACGGTTTACAACTATTATCCTTATGATAATTATTTTTAAAGGGAGATATAGTTGAAGGATTTTTTAACGTCTGGAAATTCTCGAACGGCGCGCCATTTTGAATTGACAGTTTTGAATTGACTATCTTTCACAAGCGTCTTTTATTTCTGTTATTTGATATTTTGCCAGTAAGTCAGTGTTACGTTGGAGGTAATTAACACGCCAGGATGATTTCTATTTGAACATTTTAAGGAAAGGAACAAAACAAGAAAGACATCTCAAGACACACCGGAATTGAGGTGAGAGGAAGCCAATTATGGAGCAGAGACTTACATCAAAAGCAATAATCAAAGATGCCGCCAAAGTGTGACACATATCCACACCTATGTATAATTTATAATGTTACACGAATGTTAAACACTGATGACAGTTAATCTGATGTGCGTGAGCAACGCATGAAAACGCTATTGACACATTGCAGTCAAACGTGTCACCTAACACGTTAACTACCACTGTAATGGAAGACAGCGATGTTTCCAATTTACAAAAGCTCACCCAAGCTTGAGCTAGTTCAAGCTTGCTTGAGTTCATCCTTATCTATGGATTGAACATCAGATACAAGTCTTAATCAGGGTCAGGGGGAATGGACTGCATCCCCGTAAATAAAATGTCCATAATGCAGCCAAAAAAGACCGAAGTCGAAAAGGGTATTATTTATTCTGAACACTGCCATGCGGTACATAAAGACACACGACTAAAACGTTTTAACTGAAGCCCTCTAAAAATCTCACATATTGAATGTCACAAACACTCGATACAGACGCCATCTTTACGTAAAAGCACCTTCAGACAGCGTTACAATGTGTCAATTTTTAAGAGCAAACCCAATGGAGAATAGGTGCTCGTAGGTGATACTTCATGGTTGATTAAACAGCCACCACTGAACATGCTGACCTTCAAGATGGAAGTGTTTTTAACAGTGTTTTTGTCAGAAATAAGAAAAAGGTGTTAAGGACAAGTGTATGTCAGAAATAAGAAAGAAGACGAAGAAGACACAAGTGTTCTTCAGAAATGCTGGAGAAGAAAACCCGGTATATCCATGAGGAGTGGTGATTTATAAAGGTCGGTCTGACTCGTTGCTGAATGCTTCCATCAACAAAACACTCCGGCTTCACCTAAATGAATAACTTAATTTTCATCTTTAATTTTCTCAATTTACTCCAAGAGCTAGGTCTGACACGCAATAGGTGTTTGCCTTTGATATCTCGATACTGGAGGCAGAACGAGTAGATGTAACTTAAGAAATGAAAAAGAATAGTTCTTTCTCTTTGAAACAATATCCAGATTTAGTAACTCTGGTGGTTTTTTCTCTGTCTCTTGAAATTGAGGTTTATCGAGTACTTCCTTCCTCTCAGATGTAAACACTCCAACATCGTCATGTCCTCTTCACCTTTCTTGAGATGTTCAGACGGCTGTGAATGACGCCTTTGAGGCCAGGTGTCCGTTACGTTTGTTAGGGGGTTTTTCCTGTCCTATCCAAAACTGAACAGTTATACATTGTCTTCCTTTCTTTCTGATCAGTGGCTTAAAGCTGACACTGTAAACAATTCTAGGAATATGTCAGCATGAGCACCTTGACACCGGCTTACAGCTGCATGGCCCTACACCGCAGTTGCATGCCCCGATATTTATTCATTGCATGGCCCCATTTTTCTGTGAACGAATTTTAACAGATTTTAACAATTTTGTCAGAATCCCAACAATTAGTAATTTCTAGTTTTTATTTTAAACCCAACTGGATAATTTGAGGGCGCTGTTTCCATTTCAAAGTTTCAAAGGCATGTATGGATGAGAATATAACATGTCCTATTAAATATCGGCCTCTTTTTACACTCTCATCACGTTTTTATGGCAAAGCAGCGTCGTCTTTACTTGCTTTTCTCCAAGTGCTGAGAAAAAACGAATCTAGTAAATACACTCGGTAGAAATCAGGGCAGATTTTGACACACCTTGTATGACAAAACAGGAAGTAAATAAAACTCTATTTTGCCGAACACACAGTTTGATTCCAGACGAGGTGATTTAGCGATACGTTTATCCATAGAGGAAGCATGGTTTATCTGGGTTGCATTGATGTGGGGCAATTTAGGCGCCAAATTGGTTTTGCATACTCGTATATAAACGAAACGGCAACGGCAATTAGTTTTGCTTCTTTGCTTTGTTTAAGACACGGAATAAATGAGGTTTATCAAGTTTGGCAATATTTTTTTTACACCGGTGGTCTCAGAGCTGTGTATTGGGAGCTTTGCGACATGGAGTAGGGTCAGTTTTATTTGGTCACGTGGTTGCTGGACGCCATTTTAAGAAAAGTTTGTTATTGCAAGTTGCTGCCACCCTCTCAACACGAGACTCAGTTCGGTCTCACGGACGAGCGCCCCCTATCGTCACAGGACAGGACGGATTGGAACGTTGTGTCTAGATAATGGCGGTAGACGTGTGTAGATCCACGTGTTCATTGAGTGTTGATATATTCAAGCTCAGTGAAATCATTCGTTTGATACAAAATCATCAATAAGGCTTAATTAATTATTGGATTTTTAAAAACAGTTATTGAACTTACTTGGTAAGGTGAGTGAGGTGCCAACAACAGCGAGATGTAGACATGTAAGTGTCACTGCACGGCACCTTGTTCGCCATGTGTATGAGGGGTATGTGAATGCTGTCAAGACATCTCATTGATAAGGAGAGCTGAAAGAGGACACAGTTTATGGCGCCGTATACACTTGTCAAAGCTTCATTGCCTAAAGTGACAACACAGTGAAAATATGCAGACATTCCTTGTAATGTTTTGTATGCAAGTGTATCCATTGTGCCTGATGTGGCACAGGAAAGCCCCGGTGTTCTGAACACACACTCCCTCCTGTACAAAAGTAACCAACCCCCCAAACGGGAAAATCCTCGTAACCAACCCCCAAACGGGAAAATCCTCAAAAGGATTCCTGAGATTCCCAGTACACAATGAAGACAACAATAAGAAGGGATGGGCGTACACCATATCGAACGAAATGCATGGTTCACGTTCGGTCAACTGCCATGGAGGCAGAACTTATTGTGCAACGTTCTGGAGGGCGCACTTACTAAAATTAACAGACTGAGTGAAACTCATGCGCGGGCTAACTTGTTCTATATCGACGACGTGAGGCTCATTGCTTCTATGGAGTGTTTGAAATTGGCCCAACGCTGTACCCCTGCTCTTTTGGCAAACAAGTCCTCCAAACAGTAGCCCCATTTTGCGATAGTCTGTCCCCACTGGAAAATTAACATGGACTTAAAGGGGATGATTCAAAAAAGGGCGCTATCATCATCAGAAAAGTCTCTGCACCATAGAGTTATATATAAGAACTAGAGGGCGCACGAGTGATGCTTCGTGCACAAACGCCACGGGACCGCAAGATGACAAGCGCGTCATTCTGCACGCGCGTTGAACATGAAATACACGTTTGAGTTTTTTTTTTATTGAACGCTCACGCGATGCTGTTTGTTCAACTTACAAAATGGCCGCACAAACACACGCTGTGAGATGCTAGTTTTGTCAACTTAGAAAATGGCCGCCTGGGCGCATGCCGGGGCGCGTATATAGGCAAATGCGCTCTCTAGTTCTTATATATAACTCTATCCTCTGCACAGTCTAGTTCCCTGCATGGGGTACAGACTCTCTTGCCACACTGGCATGTGGTGCTAATCACGTGCCTCGCTCGGAGTGTGACGTCAGAATGTTCTGGGTACATATGACAATGAGCTTGAACCCTAGAAGGTCATTGAGGTCTTCCCCTGGAATGTGTTTATACGATTCCACCTCCGTGTGTGAACATCAGATAATCGAAGGCCAGCAGGAGCGGCTGCCAAAAAAAAAACCTTGCATTTGAAAAGTAACTTCCTTGTGCCAGACCAACAGAAGTTGCTGCGTGATAGACTACAAAAGCTACCATAAACAAACACACTGTGGTTTAACATGTATACATAAATCGTTTCCTTGTGGGTTGCTATTTTAATCACGTTTCACGCAAATTATATATAAAACATGCAGCTTTAGTAGAGCTTGTTTATATCTTCTATCCATTTAAATTAATCTGAGTATTACAAAATATTATGAAAGTAAACATGGAAAAACATTTTGAAAGCACGACCAGTAAAGTTCAGCAGTAAGACAAATCCCATTTTATACACCCATAAGTTCAGGGTCAGCTTTACCAAGAAAAAAGAAAAGGGTCAGCCCCCCCCCCCCCCCCCCACCCGGACCGGGAAATCGAGTCGATTTTGACCCGTGAGTTGTTATTAGAGTGTATTACATGCATCGAACTTGGTGATCTAGTGGAAGACATGTATGTTGTTGGGGTCGTAGGTTCGAACCCCATCACGGTCTTGTGACCGTGGATTTGTCCTCCACAGTGCCAGGAAAAACACAGTGTTTATCACACATCGGTGTATCGTAAAACCAGTAGTCTTTATACAGTCCCAGGCAAATGATTACACCGCGAAATAAAGCAGTGCACTGCAAAATACTTGTGTGTAAATAAGTAGGTTTTGAAACTTTGCATGGTGGAAATACGATATAGTAAAGTTTTCAGTAACATCATGTAATGATAGCCTTTAAAATGAGTTGGGGTGGTTCTGAAACCAACGGTTCTTTTCAGAACAACACCAACTCATTTTAGAGATTATCATTACACGGTGTTACCGCAAACCTTACTATATAACAAATTGCTTGTAAATAGCTTAACATTGTCTCATACTTATTTATTACATGAATGTTCTCAATAGACCTTATGCATTGACGTCATCCAGCCGCCATCTTTGAGGTCAAACGGTGACGACACAATCGAAACGCACATAGATTGGCCAATGAACAACCTCCTTTTGACCTCAAGGCGAAGGCGCCGTACTGAAATGACGTCATGTGCATAAGGTCTATACTTTTTAACTCTCAGGAAATACTAAAACAGAAGTACAAAGCATAAAATATGAGAGAATAAAAGGTTGATTAACATATTAAACTTCTGATTAGATTTATCCAATATTTAACTGCGTACAATGATTATCTTCAACTCGGGATTATAGGATCGTTAGTGTAGTTTGTATGATTTCAATGATTTTACACATACTATTTTGGAATTTATTTATCAAAATGTGTTCTCAACAATATTTGTTTTGAAAAAAAGGAACATTCATTTTCGAATATAAGAATGTTTTAATTTTTGTTTTATTATTTAGTTTGTATCAAGTGATGATACTAGTATACCCTGCCTACTGCCTATAATACATATCGTCATGCAAACCACATTTTGTGCTAATGAAAAGCGGTAACTACAAATCCGTAAATAGTGAATTACCAATCCGCACAGCAGATTAAACTAATCCGTGAAAATGGATAACCAACCAAATAACTAGTTTCGGGTCAGAATTGACCCGATTCACTTTCAAAAACATTTTACCAGTAAACGTGACGAACTGCTTTGAAAGCTATTGAAGCTTTTACAAAGAATCCAAAGCTGAGTGTTACTGCTTGAGTAACGTCTAGTTTGACAGCCGAGTTTGTCGTCCTGGCTGGTCATAATCACGGCTCAGCTAAGGCTGTATAGTCTCCTGCCAATGTGTGTATATTGGAAGTGATGATACTCATCTGGTGCAGTTTTTGCGAAAGGGTTAGTTCTGTACACTTATGATGCTAGCCTCCTTCCGTTCGGTGTAGAAGTCTCTCCGAGATAACAGGCAGCAGATTATTGTTTTTGAGCGTTTTTGAGACAAGACTAGTTCCGTATTGTTTATAGGCCGATAGAGTTTGATTCAACAGTGAGTGTTAGTCTCCTCTCCTCTCGATCAGTGTTCAAGTCTGTCGTCATAGAGGAAATAGTTGATCTAGTATGTGCTATCCGGGCGGGGCAAAGTCTTGAAGACACTGCAAAAGATTTGAGACACAACTATACGGTGAAGACGCACGGTATGGGATGTAAGTTACATTCGGAGGAGTTCCATGATGTAGAGAGCTTCCATGATAGCTTTCCAGCTCATACGGATGGATACTTAAGATGCATATCCTGATGGGCCAGCCGACATACTTGTCTCATACATGTGCTCTGCTGCCGGGCCATCCGCTCCTCCACGGTACCCACCTCGCTGCGGTGACCCGCTCACGTTGTCGTACACTGAGAACCGGTCTGTTTCATCTCTACGTCCCTCCACAACATGCGTCTCGATAACTTGCTCTTTTCTCTTGCAATTCCCTACCAACTGTACTATAACCACGACAATGATGAGGAATATTTCAAAGATGACCAGGATAAAAAGAACATTGATTGGGAATACGAACCACGCCATGATAAAGTCTCTCAATATCAACCTGAAAAGGCAGCTACTAAAACACAATCCAACGAATTCGGTTGCACGCCACTCGTTTTCCAAATACACACCTATCACCAGCCACTGCTACATGGAAATACTTGTGTGCAGAATAGTCCGTACACTCTTATATTTATGTTTTTGTACCCTTTCTTGATAACAATGGCATTTGTGGCTTCCAAACACATAGCAAGGTCAACGTTAATATTTGAATGAGGCAGTTTTCAAAAACTTTGGGTTTTTCCCATTGCAAAAGATTTACGTACTTCCGTGTGAGCACCACAGGTTACAGGTGGACATACATCAAGTCTTTGTACTTGATTTGAAGTTTTTCAGTGCTAAAATGTTGTCCAATAATATAAGATATTTTGAGGACCTACAAAATAGTAATGAGGCAGTTGCTAAATTTTCTTCATAAAGGGGGTACCCACTCAAGCTGCGTTTGTGATTAGATGGTGAAATACATAGGAATGCTCTGAAGCCCCGCCCCTTTCAATCTAAACCGAGCTGGAAAAGGCAATTTTTAGATTTCTACACACACTTTTTTTTCGCTGGAGATAAGGCATGCATGAGATGTTCGGGTAGCAAATGAGTGCATCAATCTTAAAGCGTGTGCTTCGTTATAGTTTCAAGATGGAATTCTTGAATAACCAGCACTTTTGGATGGAGTAAAAATCAACAAATTATAAACTACGAAAAAGAGTAACAATTATTCAACAAATTATATGGCGAACCATTCATTCAGTTACATAAACATTAATATTTTGAGTTTTGTAAAAGATAGAATTTAACTAAGTATCTCTGACGTAATTCTTCCTATCCATCCAGTCACTCAATTGTTATTGTTATTCTCCTTCACTGAAAGCATGGCCCTCACGTTCACGTAGACACTTTCTCCACCGTCGTTCCCGTCTCCAACCACAGGGGCGATAGAGCTCTTTTGACGGCCTAGCTCCTCCTCTTCGCATCCCATGCCGTAGCGAGATTTCCTCTGGCAGACTTTACGGACGAAAAAGATTTGCCAAATCGCTAGCCAAGTGATCAGGATGATCTCAAGCAGAACCAGCGAGTAGAACACAGCAGGAGGACCTTCGAACCATCCCATGATTGCTGGTGTGAAGGAGGACCACAATGGAAATAAACTTTTTAATTTCTGTGTTATCCTCGACAATTCCTCAGATCCCACTGTATTTTATTATTATTGTATGTATTTTACTTGTCTTTGTCCACTTGCTGTCTTTTGAAGAATTAAGTGAAAATTGTCTTACAACAACAAGGAGGATCAAGGGGTTGATATGCCTGCAGATGATGATGAGCTCCTGGTTCCGGACAGTGTTGTTGCACTAATCCAAGAAGTCTCACCGTTTCTTCGTTTTTACTCAAGCAACTGTTTGACCCAAGTAGAACAAGTTCGTTGGCACTATTCTTTTGCTCTATCGATAAGAGATGCTGGCCCCAGTATGCTGGTGATTGCAATGCTCCTGTGACTTGCTTCTTCTCCAATATTCAAAAAAAAAGTCTCACCGTTCCGTCCTCCCGGTCAATAAGTTCCAATCCCTCTTTTACTCGGTCGAGTGTACGTCTTGGTGGATGAGATTCTCTGAGACTTGCTCTATCGACTCTTAGAGGTGACACTAGAACCGGAGGCCTTTTTTTCTTGTGTATTAATACTGTGTACATACAGACAGATGAAGAATCATAAAGGCTAAGGAGATGCTGGTCCAAGTATGGTGGTGATTGCAATGTTAAACTTGCTTATCCAGATCTACTCTTCTAACTACTGTAAACTGAAAATGTTTTTCAATCGCTGCACGACGAGGATGTTCAGAGTCTCAGATGGTCTCTGTGCAAATGTCTTAAATATCCTCTTTCCTTTTCAGATTCTCCTTCCTCACACTCCGTTAAGGATATTGGCTCTTTTCCATATCCTCCACACTGTTAAACCTTAGTCACTATATACCATGAGATGTGTTCAAAAAGTAACCCTGGAAACTTTTAAACACACTGACGGACAAACACAAAGCAAACAAATGTGTTTTGTATAACTCAGCAGGAAACTTTCTTTTTGTTAAAACCAATAACGATTAGGAAAACATCACCAGCGTTTTTAATGATCAGAAAATAAACTATGTGATGTTTTCTTAGTGCAACTAATGGAATAAAAACATAAAGGCTTCTGTTGAACCAAATCCTGAAAGCCTAAGAAGCTTAGCTGTTGTAGTCCAGACGTATAATAAATACATTGTTGACTAAAGGGAAACTACAATACAATAAATGAGCAAGCAAGCAAAGGGTAAGCAGATCATTAATTATAGAATTTACCTACCGCCCTCTTTGCCAATTACGAAGCTTATTGCGCATGACGTCACTGAAGTAGGGTGGCCTACCACAGAGATAAGCAAGGTTCGCAGCTAGCAAGATACCAAAATACAACTATGCTTAGACTAACCAGGACCATAAAGAAGGGTTTGATTAGAATCAGTGACGTAGTAAATACGGGCTAAAAACACAAAATCCAAGATGGCCGCCGTACATGACTTTTAAATTCCACAATGCACAGAACATAATCACATGACACAGAACTACCATAATTATTCTTATGAAACAAATCCAACAAGTGGACATCCCGTGTAATAAAAAAGACACACATTCACAAAGTAAATAATACAAAGACTAAAAACGTTAACATTGTTTGACCCAACGGTTAATATGGTTACAGCTAACCTAAACCATTTTATTGATATCTTTTATGACCCTTTATAAATATTCAGAAAATTTGATGGTGGTTAGATGCCGCGTTGAAAAGTTACCAGCAAAAACAGGTTGGGGTCCACTACTCCGGTACTCAGTCGAACCCATAGTCTTGATGTATAAATTAATGCCGAGGGACTTCAAGCCCCCGCCCCTCCGCCCCCCCCCCCCGGTCCTGATAGGGTTTAAGTGGTAATAAATAATACATTTTCATGAACAATTGATTAATAGTTATTTCGCTTTACGGAAGTACAATCAAGTGAGAGCAAGTGAGATTTGCAATCAAGCCGATGATTTCCAATTTATTCAAACACGTTTTTAGGATGGCAATTATTATAGACCGGTGTTGGTTCCCCAAGGCTTCGCAGCCAGTGCAACGACTTGGTCAAGTCTAACCATCTCCAGAGTGCGAATGAAGTACCCTGGGTTGTTTTTGTTACGGTAAAAATCTTGACAATAAAAACCCGAAAGCTTGAACCGTTTCAATCGATAATCAAACATAATAGACGGGGGTCATCAAGTAAATGGTACAGGGTTACAGTATGAGATTCCAATAGTACACACAGTGCAAAGTCCTGAACCATATAATGTATGTATGTGAAACTCCAGTCTAGATGTGATATGTTGATGTTATGGTATACTGCTTTGGAGCTGTATTGTCAGATGTAGAGTCAACCATATTGGATTGGAGTCATTGTTAATTGTCTTCCTAAATGTCAGTTTCAAGGACAGTGTTGTGCTACAGTGGAGCAGCGCCATGATGTACATGACATGTAGGTTTTAATGTACGCCTATAAAACCTGCTGTAAGAGTGTCACACTGTTGACCGTGCGTTGCTACGTCGTGACTTATATTTCAGTTGTCATGTCTAATCATCTCAGCGGACGTATACATCTACGCACTGAACGGTAGTAAGAACTGAGTCACTTGAAGCTATTACACTGGTGTTGGTGAGTAACGGTGTACCATCCCAATTCCACAGAGACGCTGCCATCCAGGTCTTGCAAGGGGCACCTTGAGGTACTGTGCACAACTTGCTCACTGTTAGTTTCCATTGGAAGAAAACAAACCCGACAAGAGCTGATAGAAATTGTAATGGTAGACAGAGTGTGAACCTGTAGACACTGGAGATGTAGAACCTGTATGGAAGAGCTTCTACTACCCATCAAGACAGCCATGTTGTTCCTTTGAAGACCCGGAAGTAGAACCACCAGCGGCCATGACAGTTATCAGAGGGCGTCGACTCTTCTAGTCCAACTGAACGAGGTAAGCAAGGCACCTCTATGAGTGTCGTTCGTAGAAATGAGCTGTTCAATTAATCCATCAAGATCAAGATGGCTGTATGTTGTGGAAATATTACATGCTCTAGAATAATCAAAGTCGCACATGGAAACATTATTGGTAATTGTCAAAGACCAGTCTTCTCACTTGGTGTATCTCAACATATCCATAAAATAACAAACCAGTGAAAATTTGAACTTAATTGGTTGTCGAAGATGCGATAAATATGAAAGAAAAAACAATTGAACCTTGTGTCACGAAGTTGTGTGCTTTCATCAGGTACTTGACTTCGATACCTCGAAATCTAGTTCCGAGGTCTGGAAATTAAACGTGGAAAAATGTCTTCTTTCTCGAAAACTACTCTACTTCAGAGGGAGCCGTTTCTCACAATGTTTTATACCATCAGCTTCTCCCCTTCACTTCTTACCAAGTAAGGTGTTATGCTACTAATTATTTTGAGTACCTATAGCGTCCACTGCATTTGGGTGAAATAATTGCTACTTATTACATTCAGTCTCAAATCACAGCGAAAGGAAGCTGCAAAAGTTTTTAAAGTTTGTTTCGATTTCAGTGGGGCTCGTACCCGGATGCAACCACCCCCTGTACATTAGAATTACCACCCTCAAAAAAAATTCCAGATGAAATATATATATACTTCTTTAAAGGATTCCCATTTTTCATCGATTTAGAAAGAACAAATTCCCCCAATTGGAAAGCACCACGACAGTTTTGATGTACAGAAACAAAACATTGCTACCCGTCGTTAAAAGTACCAGTGACAATTATTATTGTTTTTTTTTCACAACAGCAAAAGTCATGATTCCCTGGGGAGCTATCGTCTTTTTTACCATCGCCGCCATTTTGCTTATCTTGGTCATTGCAAGAACAATCTACCGTTGTTTCACTAATCATGGGTGTTGCAAGACGGAAGAGAACTTGGCGAGTCAAACGAAGGCGATGTCAACAAGCCGTAAGAGTGACTTCTTTGAGATGGAGGTTGAAGAACCGCCAATGCTTGATTCCACACTGGAGCCTGAACCGGACCCAGACCCCCTGGCAGCGGAGATCTTGGCTCTCCAACGTGAGAAGGAGAAATTGAATGAACTTCTCTTCGATCCAAAGATGCAGCACGCCGTGGATGTGTATGACCCACATGGGTACTATTCCCAGTTCTCAGTGGTTGGTGAGGACAGCAATGCCGGCTACGATGAGCCGGATCGGAAAGTCAGAAAGCCCAAAACGGAATCAAGCCTAACTGCGAACAATGGCATCAATCCACCACCAGAATCAAACCAGACTAACCATCAGCTCCCAACTCTCCAAGAAGAATCTAAAACTTATCAGGAGCTAGATTTGAAAGACGTGTCTCCGCACACGGAGGATTTTACAGCTTTAGTTTTCAGTGACAACCCGGAACTTCAAAACGGAACTGAGAATCCGAGCTTTGAGGTACATGTAGACTCATCGGATTCGGAACATTCCTACGAGATAACGATTGCGACAGTGTAACAACTGGGGATCAGTTACTTGAACATGGAAATGACTATTCTTAATTTGATCCAGGGCTACTTTAAATGCAAAATACTTCTCTGTTTGTTTGCTCACAGTTAAGTTTAAAGAAGTATGTATTTTTTCCCAAAACTTCTTTAAGCTAGCCAAAATTAACGGCTACGGCTAAGTCATTACGTTAACATGAGTGGAAGCAGATGTTGTATTAAACATCTTTAGCAACAGCCACAGCCGCAAATGAAAAAGTGGCCTCGTTTATTATTCACGTAAATGGTAACTATTCTAAACCGCTGACAAGTTATTTACAATACGTATACAAATAAAGGTTTTCCTTGTCATGTTCGGCACAAGAGCAAACATTTGTAAACACATAATGTGTGAAATTGAATGACTGTTTTAATGAGCTTAAGTTTAGCGTCAAATGACAAGGAAACTTGACTTTTTGTTGTTTAACCTTTAATATTCACTTCTCACACTTCTCCACTCGAGTTAAAAATATTACTAACAACAAACAAACACAAGCAAACAAAACAAAACAAGCAACAACGAGCAAAGTAACGTAGCCTTTTTGTAAAACAGAGATAAGACGATTTTTTTTAAAGAGGGATGGGTCATGTGGGTGAATAGAGGCACACTGTGGTTCCAAAGTTTACATCATGATAATCTGCATGTTTGGATTGTTTATGTTTGTTTTGTAATCGTTTAGGAAACAATTTGTTGTCATAAAAGTGTTATTCATGGATACAAGTTTTCAGAAAATCGTTTCAACATCGTTTAACATTTTTACAAGTAAATTGTATTCGAAATGCTAAAAATATTTTTGCTAAACTTCCGCCATTAATTAACGTAACAGATTTTCTTAACACATTTTCTTAAGAATTATCAGAAAAATAAAATAAATACAAGTTACAAAATGTTAAAGGGTCTTTATACGTTTGGTAATGGCTCTTCAAGACATACTTTCTTAATGTAAAAGAGTGATAAAGCACCCTTTGAAGAGCCATATGAGGGACAACTCTTTTTCGAGTGGTCTTCCACTCTTTTAGATTGAAGTTTGCATCTTTTTGAGTGATTTTTCACTCTGTCCTGGAATGAAACCCCTCTTAAAGAGTGAAATAACCACCACTCTTTTTAAAGAGCCCTATGAGGGACAACTCGAAATGTAAAGAGTGTTTTTTTTTCACTCTTTTACATTTAGAGAGTACAGCACAATACAGCTTTGGGTATGTATACCGGTATTGCATTTTGAGAAACGTTTCATGTCGAAGTACTGCGGTTATTGGAAAGGATATCACCCAAATCTGAGAAGCATTTCTAACAGTAACTTTTCTCAGATTGTAAATTCAAATTTCAGATTATTATTTCTGGGTGGACATAACCGCTCAAGATTTTCGGCAATATTTTCTCAAAAAGGCTACCAGCTTTTGAAATGAACCTCTCCACACGTCAGTTTTATGGTACAATTATGATTTCCAGTAACCGTGTTAAGTTGGAGGGGTGGGGGGTGGGGGGGGGGACACAGAAACCCGTGGAAAAGCAAGGGATTAACGTACGAACCAAATTTTGGGACACAGGGAGGCACTTTCCGGTGACATTTCTTAATAATGTTTATATTTCTAATACCGTGTACGTCTTCTTTCACATAAACCATTGTTAAGCCTTATGTTATTATAAAAGCCAAGGTATATATTTTTATAATCGCATTAGCAAAGATTTATCTCATAATTAATACACAGCAATGTTTATGAATAAAACAAATTTAAAAAAACTTAATAATGTACACCTTTTGTGCAGTCTTTACCTGCGCTGTCTATAATTGCAATATTTACATAAAGTTACATAAGATTCTATATTAAAGGGAAGGTATACATTAGGTAGTCAATCTTAAAACTAATGACAATAAAAACCTTTGGTTAAAAGCCTTCATGAGCTGTCGATGCTATAAATGCGTTTGGAAACATATTTCACTTCGAAGTATTGTGGTTACGTCAAAATGTAACGTTTTTTTATGCCCCCAAATTATGAATATGAGAAGCGTTAAAGCGGAAATGTTTCTCAGCTTGTGTATTCCTACAGACGTTCTTATTCCTGCATAGACATTACTCGCATTGGATTTTTGGCAATACCTCAAAAGAAAACGCGACCACCCCTTTGATTCGAAATTATCACATCTATTTTTTTGTTTACACAACTGCATTATAATGATAAATATTAAATAAAAGATGATGCCAACATTCCACTTTATGAGGCAGAGCATATAGCTAGAAATAGACATGAATGGGGACGGTTTTCCAAGGAAGCCAAGGGACACCCAGTCCTAAGCAGCTAAGTAAGTAAGTAAGTAAGTAAGTGAGTAAAAAAAAAAAAAAAAAAAAACGGTGGTCGAGCTGATTTGAAATAAAGTTTACACAAATTCGTTTGCCTTTTCTTCTTTAGAAATGTTCGTTTACAAAAACTTGGGGACATTGAGGGGAAAGTCCCAGTTCCAGCTCAGTGAACAATCTGACAAACAACATGGAAAGACATAATTTAATGTGATCTGATTGGGTGCTGAGCTAGCTGTTTATGGGGTTCGGGCTAGGGTAGTAGGACCAATTAACTACCGTATTATGACTAACAATCAATGCTTCGTATGGACCTTGCATGTGTTTTTTTTTTTTTTTTTTTTGTTTTTTTTTTTTTTGGGGGGGCACTGACTGCTTTAGTCCCGCGTACATTACTTTCAAGGCATACTGGACACTATTGGTAGGTATTTAAAATATATATTTCAGCATAAAAAATATTTGGTAAAGAGAAACGGAGAGTTCTTGATAGTATAAAACATTGTGAGGCCCGGCTCCCTCTAAAGGTACGTAGTTATTTGAGAAATAGATCCTTTCTCACTAAAATATTTGAATATGAGAAAAACTTCAGGCATGAAGCCTTTCTCCGGCAACTGGAGGCACACTAGGTAACAAGGATTGTTTTCTGTCATTATTTTATTGCAACTTCGATGACCAATTGAGCAAACCATGACTCAGATGTGTTATGTTATGCATACTGTTGGGAGTAGGGATACAACAAGTGAGAATACTGGTTTCGACAATTACCAAAGGCGCCCAATGCCAAAGGACACAACCTTGTGCACTTTAGCTGGACCCACTGCTCAAACACGTGCGGGACTTGTCGAGTCTAGTCACAGAGGAAGTGACCAAGGCTTCGGGCCCTTCTATCAAGCACACAGAGTACTTTGACATTACCGTTTACATTTGATTGCATCCTAAATTACCTCCAGAACCCATGTATTACACATGCAGAAAAGGCTGTACATAACTTATGAATGGCAGACAACTGATCGAACTTTCACACTCAGTTTTCTTGAATATTTGAAGGAAGTACTTTTAATGGATTGCTGAAAATCGTCCACACTCTAAAAACAAAATCTGGCTCAGAATTATCTGGCATTTCGGGTCCCGTGTGGCCTGAACCATTTCTGGGTCAATATGACTCTGAATCGGTGTCACTGTTGCAGGTTCCGAGATAATTTCGAAATTTAGTTCAAGTGCGGGACGTCCTGACCTTAAAATGGGTTTAATAGACCCCCGTGAGACCCAGACTCCGGATCAGTTATGACACAGGAGTTTTTAGAGTGTAAACGAAAGAAATCTAAGCCCGTTCATCCCCTTTTATTTCACAAACTTATGTCTCCCCATTTCCTTCTATTAAAAAAATGAAAACAAGAAAGGGCGGTGTTCTCACTCAATTTTGTGCTCCAAGTACTATTGGCTCTCCCTCTCCTTCTGAGCTCGATGAGGGCGCAGTTTGACATTGGTTTCACTATAGGTATATAACAGTCTTTACGTTTAATTCGACGAAAGTAACGCTTAGTCTTGCACTTAAAACATCACATGATTTCAGAACACAGTACTGAAGGGTGCAGATATAATATAAAAAAGAACCGCATTAAAAAACTGTTAAATGGTAGATTCACTGAACGAAATTACTGTGCGAAACATATATTAAAGGCAGTGGACACTATTGGTAACTCCTCAAAATAATAATCAGCAAAAAACCTCAATTGGTAATGAGTAATGGGGTGAGATCGTTAAAATAAAACATTGTGATAAACACAGCTCCCTCTGAAGTGACGTAGTTTTCGAGAAAGAACTAATTTTCCGCGAATTTGATTTCAAGACCTCGAGTTTAGAATTTGAGGTCTCGAAATCAAGCATCTAAACGCACACAACTTCGTGTGACAAGGGTGTTTTTTTCTTTCATTATTATCTCGCAACTTCGATGACCGATTGAGCTCAAATTTTTACAGGTTTGTTATTTTATGTATATGTTTAGATACACCAACTGTGAAGGCTAGTCTTTGACAATTACCAATAGTGTCCACTGCCTTTAAGGTATAGACACTACTTCAACGTTACCAGGGTATGGTAATTATTGTGTTTACGCGGTGCCAGATTTACACTTGCAAATACAGGCCCCTAGTATCAGCAGAAGAACGAAGCAAGCCCCAGCAGCTATCCCGACGATGGCTCCAATCGGCAGCGAACTGGAGGGTTTAGGCTCCGTACTCGCCACAACATGGGGCTCAATGGTGCATGAGAACGCCGTGTCTCCCGCGTTGGAGGTGGTAGGAAATGACCAGCAGTCGTAGGTGACTCCGTCATCGGAAGCGTTGACTTTTCGGGTCACCTCCCAGCCGGGTCGACCATCCCGACGAGATGTCTTCGTCCACGGCTCGAGCACTCCAGCCGTGTTGTCTCGCCGGGTGACCACGGGGGTGCGACCGGTCGTCAGCGTCCCACATGATAGGGTATTACCGGGGACGAGCGGATCGGGTGCCTTGGAGCTCGGTGTACACACGGGGAAGACTTCAGCTTCGTGTATGGTCAGCGCCATCTCTCGGGAAGCTAGAGTTACCGGTCCCTCGTTGCAGGTCGTGGATGAGTTAACCAGGGCAGCCATAACGTTGCAACGATACAGTCCAACGTCCGAGTCGGTCACTTCGTTGATGACGAGTCGTTGGTGCACATTACCCGGAGTGTTGGAGTCTTCGGAACTCTGGACCCGAGACACCAAGAACCTGGAACCAGCTGGTTCCTTTAAGGTTCCAGACTCTGCAAGAACAATCCAGGATGACGAGGGCGTATCAAAATGTGTCCAGGTCACCATATGGGTACTCTTCTCGTAGTCTTGTATATCACACCGGAAAGTGACCGTGCCGCCCCGCAACGGCACCGCCGTCCCTGACCCTGAATTTACGGTGAGGTGCATCGTCAAGTCCTGGTCTAACCAGGGTACCGGGCTGCCAAAGGACGGCAGTAAAGTCAATGCAACCACAACACCAGCTAAGAAGATACATCGAACAATGTTACACATTGTTCCTTCTGGTAGACTCAGTACACTCTACAACAAGACACTGATTCGAGGACAAAATACAGGTTCCTGAATCTTCAGACGAACAAGGTTCCGCACACGAAAGATGAGCAGGCACAAACTTTAAACAAAATGGCGTGGTATTTCTGGCTGTTAAGTTGAAAGTCTACACCAGTCATAAAATGATGCCTCCACTTTTAGACGTGTTGTCTCTTTATTATGTGAACCACAAAGTGGGATATTTACGTCTATGGCATCGGGTGAAACCCGCAAGCATTGTTTTTATCCAAATTAGTTGGTTTTCCCCCTCAGATGAAATAGCTTCCTGTTTCCGGAGTAAATCTGGCAACATAACTGTCCACAATATTGGAATTTCCACAAGCTGAGCAATGTCTAACGATAGGATGCCCTAACATTGAACCTCTCCGCTTGGTGCTTCCTTTATATCTGCCAGTTTTTATTTACATAAACCACATTTTTTTGCAAATGATGCGAACTTCCTTCTACTTTCCAGTGACATGTTTAGATCATGATGCAACCCCAAATTTGAATGCAAAAAACTATCGGTGAGTTTTGTTGTGTTGGAAGCCATGCATGGTGTCGATAAATACAAAGTTCTCCTGAAGACGAGCAGAGTATGCTGTTCGAAACGTCAACACCACACCGGCTCTTTCAGAGCTAACACTGAAAAAAAAAGAGATTAAAATAAACCGCAAGTTTATTAATTATTTATAGTTTTTGTCAGTGTTCGGTGAGAAAAGCAGGGGGGGGGGGGGTCAACCACGAATAATTTATTCTCTCTATCCAGGAGTCCAAACAACAACAACCACAACAACAACAACAACAACAACAACAACAACAACAAACAACGAAGACAATATATTGTTATTGCAATAATTATGCATGTAGCAGAGTGCACATCGTATGTTTTTTATGCTAAAGGTCTACAATTTCGATATGGACTTACAATTATTAGATAGATAGCAATCGTAATGTTTTCAAGACAACTCGAGTCATTGCCTTTTCTAACAAAAACACAATTTCAACGACACATGTATTATTATGACATAAAAACATTGTGTTGCTCCCTCATTTCAGGAAGTTCAAAAGAAAACAGCGATAACTTTGAAATCGTATATTCTTATTTTTATATGTATTCAACTAAGGAAAGTACAAGTTGAATTGTTAGGTTGGCAGAAAAAGAACACCATCGGGTTCAACATCCTGTACAGATGACAACACTATTTTAGAAGTTTAATGGTCATAGTGACAATGAATATTGTAAACTTCTGCATTTACATGAGCCTTCGTCTCACATGGTACATACAAATTAATGTGATTCTTTTACCATTGTTCATAACAATAATTAACTTGTGACCGTCCGTATTATTATTACTCCTTAAAAACACACCTCTTCAAACAATTATCTTAATCATGGACTCTTGACTTTCGGAACCGGCGCTCTTGAATGGCATTTTCTTTGTCAGATTCTGTGCGCTTTATAAGTGCTGTATATTATTATTATTATGATTATTATTCCTGACCCACTAACTTGTAAATTTGAATTGTTTATTAACTCATATATTTATTGGTCGACAAAAATGGTAACTTTCTTGCCAAGACTAACATTTGTTTTTCAAACAGTGCCCCAGGACAGCGAGGAGGCCCAGTACTTGCATGGTAATAACAGTTCCAAGAAGACCTGTTGCACAATCCCCCATGATATCATTTCATTAAAGCGCCCTCGGCTAAAAGAAGGTTGCTCATTGGCCCAACCTCACAGCAAAATTGACCAATTAGTGTTCACTTCCCCTCCAGGTTTGAAGACCTGTCAAACCGAAACAACCCTTACCCGTGACACAGTTTTACTAATCATCTAACGACATTAATGCAGGGGGTATCACAACCCAACCACCAAGCGTATTCATTTTGCACCATGTCTAAGATAGTACACCCCCTGTCAATGAGCACCCCCCTGTGTCAATGAGCACCCCACCCCTTCCCCTGTGTCAATGAGTAGAGTTTAATCTACCTTGACAGCCTTGAGGAAGTTCATTATTAACAAAGACTGACTGTGTCTTCTTGCTCATCCAAGCCTATTAACATGGGATAGGTTGCTATTGTTCTAGTACTGCAAGTATGCATACTATAATTTTATATAAATGGGTCATGATTTAGCCCTACAATTGCGCTGTTTTAATAAGAAGAAACGTACCTTTAATTGGAAAGACTAATTCAACATGAAGTATGTTAAATTGTATACACATTACGACAGGTACATATTATGTCACAGGGGATTTTGACCAACGTCATGTAGGATTTGAAACTCTCAATACCACATGGGGACCGAGGACAATACAGAAAAAGTGAAAACAAAAGGTCACCATAGGTGAATTCTAAAAACTGGTGTGCCCCACAAGGAATGGTGTGTACACAGTATATGTGAGGTACTTAAACAGGTACAGAGGAGGGACTAAAGATGTCTCCACGGGGATGCACAACATAGGATGCGAGTGTCTCTAATAATACGGCTGGAGTAGGTTGAGCCAAAAGAGGGCGCCCTCATCTGAAATTCCTCCACATTTATTTGCAGAACGAGGGGACAGAATTATCGAAGAGACAAAATACCTCGTGAGAGTTAGTAAGTTACGAGCATAACTACGAGGGAAGAGACGCTAGCTCGTCGTGTCCCAGTCCTGATAGGGGGCAAGGGATGGGATGGGATTAGTGTATAGGTTTTGGGGGTCAAATAGGTTACTTAGGGTTTAGGGTCAGGGCGGGAATTAACCCATACCTATTGGTACCCCAAATTGTATTGCCAGTCAAGTAAACGAATCTGCCCCCCCCCCCCCCCTCCCTCAAAGTGACTTGTGTCCTCTGATAGCGCCCTCTGTTGACTTGACTGCCTTCAGCCCACGATAATTTACCGGAATGCACACAAACCGGGGGCAAACATCCCGTGACACCGACCATTACACAATAAGATTTATTTTGCGGTCTCCCCTTCAGTCTTCATTTCAAGCGTCATGTTCAATGCTTCTTTGTTTTTATCCTATATTTATAATTGGTTTGTGGTAACACCGTATGTGTATCTACTTTCCAGGTAGAGTTGACGATGACTGGAGCAAGCTAGTCGAAACGTTGAGACCAATTCAGAACTGACTCTGCGGTAGTACAGTTAATTACGACCTTAATAAGCTAAAGTAGTAGTCCCAGCCTATTTCTATACCATCCGCCCAGGTATTAGTTAATAAGCAGGGCAGTTCTTTTCAGAACTGAGAAGTCTCCCGAACACCCGAAACATCTACTCCGCGTTTAGTAGAATGTGAAAGCAAGACAGTTCTCTTCTAAGAACAAACTCTACCTGGCAAGTAGATACACACATGGTGTTACCGCAAACCAAATAATATATTTGTTTGCATAATACAAGATGGGGCAGCAGTAAACAGCCGTATGGTGATTCGCCAGAGGAAAGAGCAGAGCAGACAATTGCTCCGATGCGTTTGGTTCCCCAAAGTTAAGTCAACCTTTTTAATTTTCTTTTTTATTTTGTTGGTAGGGGGGGGGGGTAGCAAAGTGCCACAGCGTTGGTCGCATCTGCTCATTGTTTTCTAATCCACGAAAGCGATATGTTCGGCAAGTCTGTCATAATCTCTTGTGTCTGCCAGTCTGTTTACCACACCGTGACCATGAGCGAGACTGATGGTGGGTTATTATTAATCATAACTTAAAAATATTATCCCTAAAAATATCCACTTTATACAAATTTAATATTTTACACACATGTTATAGTGGTCCCCCAACGTCCAATCAAAATCTGAAATCCATTACCAAAGTATTTTTAGATTATTAAATCATTCCCATAAACATGTTAGCGTGGTGCCTAATGTCTGAAATAAAATTTTACACTAACCATGGTTTTTTTTAAGTGTGCTTTAAGAAGTGTCAATATTTTTTGAACAGCGATGCAACCTTTTCTTCCGAGGGAGGGCCTAAAAGAGGAGAGGGGATATAAAGAGCTCAGAATGTGGGATTCTACTAATTGAGACTTCCTTTTATACTTTGGGTGAATTCAAAGATGATCCCAAATTAAAGATAGGGTTAAAGGCAGTGGAAACTATTGGTAATTACTCAAAGTAATTATTGTCATAAAACTTTGATTGATAACGAGTATAATGGGGAGAGATTGATGGTATAAAACATTGTGAGAAACGGCTCCCTCTGAAGTGACGTAGTTTTCGAGAAAGATGTATTTTTCCACGAATTTGATTTCGAGACCTCAGATTTAGAATTTGAGGTCTCGAAATCAAGCATCTCAAAGCACACAACTCATGTGACCATGGTGCGACAAGGTTTTTTTTTTCTTTCATTAATATTTCGCAACTTCGACGAGTGATTGAGCACAAATTTTCACAGGTTTGTTATTTTATGCAGGTTGAGATACACCATAGAGAAGACCGGTCTTTGACAATTACCAATAGTGTCCAGTGTCTTAAAGGTGAGGGCTAATGTGTCTAAGGAAGATTCAATTATGGAATCCTGGGTCAGGCCTTATCTACTCCTTGCTGACCAACAACGGCCCGTAGGACCCTTTCAAACACTGAAGAGTCAAGTTTTGGGGACTTTACAATAAAACCCTGCTATTTGACAACTGGCAATGATTATTATCAATATACTAGTCATATTATGCCAAGGGATAAACTAACTGATACAGTCTTCAAGATGGTCCAGAGATTGTAGAAAGTGGAAACGATGAATATGACATCAAGGTAACCTATTTCTTTGGGGAGGAGGGGGGCTTGAAGTTTGAAAAGTATTCCGAAAAGTGTTTAATATAAGGAATTAAATAGTTTACACACAATTCTAAACGCTTACAATTGATGAAAAAGTAGGAGTAGCGAGGAAAAAATGTTTTTTTGGAACACTCATGGTACTTTTCAAAAACAGCACATCTTCCTTTATTTTTAACTAGCACATCAGATCAATTGTAATTACCAAACACGGAATCAGTAGCTAAGAAACAAATCCTCACAGGCCCATCTGACGGTCAATTAATAAATATATCAAAACGAAATGACAGCTCAACTTGACACTTCAGCCACCCCCAATAAACCGACCTTGTCAAAATTAAAACAGCAAATGATCCATGCTAATCACATTACATCCGTTTTGAAATAAGAGAAAGTTTTGTTGAATATTATCGCTGTCAATTTGGATTTTGGAGGGTATTAAAAACGTAACCCACTTGGACACACAGTTCAAGGAACAATGATCATTTGACATTGAATAGTGATTGTGTAAGCGGGAAAGCAGGGCCAAGTTCGAGCAAGGGTTTAATAATTGGACAATATTTGGGCGATTTTGCCTGGTACCCACGATGTATTGCATGCGTAGGTAACCGTGGAATATTGACTTATGGTTGACAAAAATTGTTGCCACTCGAACTTGTCCCATTGCTATTCTATGTAAGATAAAAACAAACAAAGTTGTCTACTCTATTAGTTTATTATTATTATCAACAACAACTTCCGATATCTACTACAAATCACTTGTAAAGGGGTGGGGCTGGGGACGTCATGTTTCACTAATCAGATCGTCGCTTTGAAAAAGATAACTACTGTTTAAACAGTCGTATTTAAACAGATCCAAACATATTACCATCTCAAAACCCCTCCCTTGTGCATGGTTCAAATTAAAAATAGGCCACGCGATAGAGGCACCTGTAGATGACAAACAGATAAAACACTACAACAGACAAACGGACTCCTCACAATTTCGCGTTGGCACCATTTTTTGAGTGAAATTTGACTTTGGTTGCCTTGCACATGTGGTTGCTATACGCGATGTGTGTGCGTTTATGCACAGTCTATCATCGATCATGGATTGATTTTTGACTGCAGAGCAATCCGTTAATTAATTGGCTTTGTAACTCATTAGCATTACATGAGTTAATTAAAATATCAGTCAGTTTTTGTAAAAACAAACAACTTCAATATTTAAACAAAATTGACTGCACGATTAATTATCAAAACGTGTATTCACCAAAATACCGTGCGAATCTCGCGTGAACTCAAGTTCGTTGACGCGGCATGCAGTGTCTTTATTTTCACCCATTTGAATGTTGCAGGAAGACACTAGACATACAACATCATCGACTGAGAATCGCAGGGCACTCATTAAAAAAAACAGGAAACCAAAAACTGTCTCTCAGCTTAGCACCAGGTCACAAAAAACATGGAAGGAGAAAAAGGGGAGACAGAAGCTCAGCTATACAGATGTAGTTGCTAGTATAGGGACATCGTGGTGCTTCCAGCTGATCATCCCAACCTAATGAGAGACAGACAGGGATGGGCGAGCCTCAACATGATTCCGACCTCGGTCGACTGGAGAGAGAGGACGACGCAACATTACAATTCTATGTCAATGATGCACTGATGACAGTCACAATCAAGGGGTTTGCACGTGATTTAGACGTCTCCAAAGGGTCTACTTCCGACTTTGGCAGCGATGTCTTAAACCATAAGGGCCTTGTCATACGAGGTATATTTTTTACATGCAGCTTGGAGGCAACCAACTGAAGTGTATGGCTACCGGGCTTTTGCAGCACATGAGTAATTAGTTTGTTAAACAATGTCTTGACGATCCCCCGTAAAAGTCAGTGTAAATTCAAATGTGACTGCCTATTCTCCAAGGAGATTGACTGGAACTGGTCGAGTGTAAATTGCCTGTAAAAATGTGTGACTTGGGCCTAGGAAACTAAGGGTATATTTATTATAAGAGTGGATGGGAGTTAGATTCAATCTCTCCTCATTAGTCATTATGACGATTCTGTAACAACATTAAGATTCAATTTCCTTTATTTGTTTTGATCATGAACACCAGGTGAAGGACAGCTAAGACCCTGAGTGTGGACCTTGTCAAGCACTTCACCTCAGGGAGGTCAACGGGTGACCTGGTTGAGGCCAAGTGAGGAGCTGCATTCCAGTTGTCAAGTTACGGCTGCTCTGTTTCTAAGGATGATACTATGTCTTTAAGTCTTAAGACTTGTCAGAGCTTATTTATTCAGTTTTCATTGTAATCTCCAGTCTTATCTACTTCAAATTTGATTTGGATATCTATCATTTAATACTTTTATATCCATCTTTAATGCCATATCACATGTATGAGGCAGTATAGTCACTAGAGTGTGGGTTCGAGTCCCGGTCGTGACACACTGGCCCCGAGAATTTAAAAAACACACCTATACTTAGTCTAGTTGCTTCACAGTTCGTTATATCATTATGATGGCTGACGAAGAAAGAAGACATAAAGAAAGAACACATGGGACCCACTCACACCTCAGTACATTAATTAGTGTAAAGTTCAAGCCGTGGACGAAGATATTCATCAGTAATTCCACCTCCTCAAGTTCCACGTGACTATAGATGTATCCAAACTAATATCACAGTCATCGTTTCAGTTAATAAACCTAATTGGCTTTAACTTCAAAGTGTGTGAATAAACCCAAACGAGGACTTACTTTTGTTCACCCCATTGTCTGGGTAAACGAGGACGTTATTGTTTTCTATTGTGACTGCACACATTTGATTCTGAGATTCTGGTCATACTGACCCCTTGGGTCAGACCCCAAAGGGGTCAGACCCCAAAGGACCCAGATCAAAACAATTCTGACCCAGGAAGTTTAAGGGTGTGGTGCTATGTAGGTAAGTAAATGTGTCTTATATTTCAAACATAGCTCCACATCTTGTTATAATAACAATGAGCGCTTGGAGACACCCCAGGTGCGATATAACTGCATTATATTAATATGATCAGTCATATTTATAGCGCCTTTTCCTTATGGTTGAAAGCACTCTAATAGGTGCGACAGGTGTAATATGCTTTGAATTGTTACACCTTCGTTAAAAGCACCTTGCAAGTGTTACCTTAATATACACAAGGTGCTGCGGCGCCATCTTCAGCCGACCATACCAGGAACAACGGGGCAAACACCTTCCCTTGCGATAGGTGTCACTAGGCTCTTGAGACGTGCGTTACACGCTACATGAGACTAACAGCTTTACCTCCCATACGAAGAATGAAACAATTATGGTTATTGCTGATAAGAATACAGTTGTCAAGACTGGGACTCGAACCTACACTCTGCAGATCAGAAACTCCACAACTCGAGTCGGGTTTGCTTGACCCCTCGCCAACACCAAAAATATCCCTTATTTTTGAAATATTTGTTGTTAACATCACAATAAATATGCTTACTTTCGTTTGAGTGGAATATGTTTCCGGAAAAAAACGAGGTTGCAAGCCTGAACGTCTTAACAATAAGCACTGTACTGATAACGAGGATAGAATCTGGTTTCACAAAGTAATCTTGCATGTAACCAGCTCATGAGTTATCATAGATTTGACACATAGATTTTGCAACCCACCCTCTCCAGGAGAACAGCAATGCTTATAGAAAGTTAAAACAATTCAAGATAGATTCAATATCAAATTCAAAACTGTGCAGTGGAGGCAAAATCAGCAAATATTGAGGCTATCACAAACATAAGTTACCATCAATGCCTGGTACAGAGTGAGAAAATCACCCCTTCCCCCGGCCCCCTAAATAGACGCTTCAGTAAGTGTGAAGATCAATGAGTCACCATTGCACCCCCTCTCCCTATCCCATCATCAGCAATCTAGTCCCCAAATGCTCCACCAAAATGTCCTTGATACTATACCATTACTTTAAGACCTAAATCTCAAGTACTCAGATAATGTTTGGCTAGTCACCTAAAGTGGTAATTGAATTACTCTGATTGGGGTTTAAGACACAAGTTTAGAATCGTTTTCCATTACAGCAGACATATACTCCCCCTCATCATCAAGATGTGCAATTAACGAACATGTGTTACTCTGCTAGCTGCCAATGAGATCTTGAACATGTGATTCATTTAAAAGGTTCGTCTTGGGCTAGGATGGCAACCATTTCACTCAAGATCGGCGAGTGTGAATTAAATCATCACAGTTTCTTTTGAGACTTTCTTGTAAAAAGAATGAAATAAGAGTACAACGAAGGAGATCGAAGTGGTTTAGACTGCGGGACTTGGTGCCAATTTCACATGTCAGTATTTAGTAATTTGTATCGTGACATCACAGTTTGGTTCGCAATTAGTGATTCCAAGTTTAGATTGATCTTAGCTCACTGTGAAATCGAGCCAAGGAATGGCAATGTTGTGTGTTCGAATCCTACCAAGCCAACTGCTGAATTCACAGTGACTGTCCTCAATCACTGAATCACTGTTTATACGGGATTGTGCCACTCATAATCGATTCATAGGCGTTAAACCATGTATACATGTGAGAGATTGTCAGCTTAGTGTTTAATATCCAATACATTACCCCTTTGAGATTGCCTGTAACTGTTTGCCTGAAATTTCCTCGTGTGACATGGCCCTTACCGTCCCCAGTGAAAGCAACAGCCCTCCCAAAATGACTATGTTTATCCTTAAGCATGCATTGTAGGCGGAAGTTCTTCCTGTTTTTCGTACATTTTGCTGTATCATCCCATGTGTGACACCATAGCTTTAGACTCACTAAAAGCCCTTCTTAACAAGAACTTATCTGCTTTTGTGTTTCAGCTGTTTCCAGTAAGCTAGTACATCAATGGATTTAGAACCATTGGTTACTCACGCTTTCTGTTGGTTTAATATCAATAAAGGGTTGAATAGGGGACAATCAAATTCCTCAAAGCAACATTTTCTCCTGAAGATTAGCAGATTATACTGTTCGAAACGTAGAGAACACAGCGGTTCTTCTCAGAACCAACACTTCTCACATAGTTGCAAACAAGAATGTACCCGAAAATGTGCTTTTAATCAGCTAGGTTTAAGAACTTTCTCTTGAAACAAAACAAAGAAGCTTGAAGTTCTGCAAACAGCAACAATGCATTACAAACTTAAATTTAATGTGTGCAGTATAAGCATTTAATTTTTACTTTGAAAGTAAAAAGAATATGATGTAAATGTTTTTGTCAAACAGGCAAAACAACTTTCCAAAAGAAGCATCGTACTAAGTATACAGCAACAATGCAAAACAAACTAACACTGAAAAGAAAGCATGATTTACTTTTCACTTTGGAAGCATATAGATAATGATGATGTAATTGTCCTCGTCAAGTATAGGCAAACTTTGGGCGATGACTCAACATTCAAGCTGAAATTCAAGATGGCGCCACCGGGTTGAGACTGAGACTATACACAATGTCATGCATCGGAGAAGCTGTAACCTAAGATGGCGCCCGGTAGCAAATTAACAGCAAGGAGCCAATGAATCAAAATCATGAAATATAAACCTCAAACCCTGGGATTTCAAGATGGCGTCAAGTAAATTAAAGCCACGTGGAGCGTGATTCAGTTGTTGAAAAAAAAATGCAAACCACGACATTAGCCAGTGGCAAACTACAGGCCCCTTCGAAACTATGGATTCGTCTTGAGCTCTGGCTTTTGCTCTGTCTGCATGTTAGGAGTCTCGTACCAAAAGCGCACGTTTTCATAATAACTGACGGAGCCATAGCCGGAGACTACATGTGTAAAAGCTGTGGTTTCGAAAATCTCTTTTTAAAGTAAAGACAATGTGAAACCCTTGGCAAATTGAGGGCTCGGTGACTCTCGCGTCCACAGCCGAAAAATGGCTGCAATCTTTTTAAGTATGAGACAGTGACAATGAATCAACATAAGGGCTGTCAACCAAGATGGCGGCCAGTAACAGCATTCAAAGAGCTCAAATGAATTCATTACAGAAAGCTGCAATACAAAATGGCGTTCTGTAACATGGTTACAAGTTAGAAGGATTGGATACTCTAAAGTTCACGGCCGAAAACTGGCTGCAATCTTTAAAGTATGACACAGGGACAATACGTCAACATTAGAACTGTCAACCAAGATGGCGGCCAGTTACAACATGCTGAGAGCTCCAATGAATAAATCACAGAAAAGCTGCGATACAAGATGGCCTCTTGTAATTAAGTTACACGTTTGAAGGATCGGAGACTCTCAAGTTCAAAGCCGAAAACTGGCTGCAATCTTCTAAGTAAGACACAAGGACAATTAATCACCATTAAAACTGTCAACAAGATGGCGGCCAGTAACAACTACAGACCAAGAGCTTTATCACATCAGAAAGCTGCGATACAATATGGCGTCATGTAAGATGGTTACACATTAGTGTGTTAATTCAAATACACTCCTGATAAGTAAGGAGTCATTTCAAATATGTCTTGTTGAGCCAAGACGTCTATACAAAAACAAAATGTCAAGAGGAAAAATAAGGTTTTTTTTCATGTGCATTTTGATAGCACCACTACCAGCGTTTTAGCATGATCCATTGGGGATCAGACATTTGGCGATTTCCTTTCCGATCTAGGAAACCCTCTTCGTTTATTTGAGTCATGTTGGTTCTTAGGACTGATTAGCACGGGCCAGCTGCAGCTTGTGTCATCATCACAATCCTGACTAAAGGGAGGCCCTTTCTCTTTGGTTATAGTCAATCGGGTTGTCGTTTCGACAGAAAGACTCATTGTTGTATTCTTTTTAAATTATTTTCAACTTTCTTTTGCCTTGTACAAGGTCTACAAGCTTTTGCTTTTATCGGGGCCCAATTTCATGGCTCTGCTTACCGTAAGCACATAATCGGCGCTTACGGAAGCAGGGAACGGCAAGCGTATTTCACGGGTTAGCGGCGAATGTTGGCTTCTGCGCGTGCGTACTCCAAAGATGATAAAAGCCTTCCTATAACAGGCTGTGAGAGTTTAGGAAAGTTAAAGGAGCAATCGTTTAAATGATCGATAAATCAAATAGATTTGTATATCCTCATCGATTAAGTCTGATAATAAAAATCCTTCTGCAACTATCACGTAGCACACGTACTTCTACTTAAAAGTTTCCAGAAAACACTGATTTATGACAATTTTGCACGTTCGTGTTTTTTTGTGCAACTAATACGCAGCACATGTACTTCTACTTGAAAATTTCCAGAAAACACTGATTTATGACAATTTTGCACTCGTGCAATTTGTGCAACGACAATGTTGGAGTTTTATATCTTCACAAATGCATCTTTAAATGACCCGTATCCTGTCTCGAAATCCGAAAACTAAACCAAGCCAAGTCCGGTCGATGCCGGCATGTTTTGCCCCGGCAAGAGAGCAGGGAAACGTTTCAATTTAACCGTACGGTTTCTCTCTGCCCCCCCCCCCCTCTCTCTACAATTAGCGTGAGCCCCGAGGATGTTTGATTTCATGACTAGGGGATATGTCCCATAAAGCAAACTTGATTGCCTATGAATCCAAAGGAAATGTACGCTCAGGGGCTCTCTTGTTGGATTTGCAGCAAGTTGGAGTCATTATAATCTTGGCAAGTTATGGTATTTATTACCCCGTTGCCTTGGAAATTAATAGCCTGTTGCACTTTACTGTGTTTCCTTGTATAAAACCAACTTCCTTTGTATGAACGGTTAACATTGGTGTCGCAAGGACTGACAGGCCGCAGACATGGAAAAATATAGGCCCTATATATGCATATTAGGAACAGTTTTAATCTTGGTTTACCCTTGCACCGAAGGGTGAAAGCACTGAAAATTCAATACTTTCCCAAGTTCTGTGAAAATAAATCACCAGGCATACTCGGGTTGGATTAGAACCCACGACCTTTGCAATTCTAGAAAAGCGTCATACCAAGACATCAATGATTGCCCGGTAACCATAGGGACAGTTTTAACAGTAGCTTGCAGATTGCTATTAGCAAATTTGCTCATAGCTGAAACAAGCGATGGACCAAGTCAACGTTACCAGGTTGTGTTTCGACACATCGTTAACATATTATGTGTCTCTGTAACACAGTTTTCGCTTAGCAAGAGGCCAAGAAAACTTAGCTGAAATAAGCGGGAACCAGTCGCGGCCAGAATGTGATAACACCAGTATATTTGGAGGTAACCATGGGTGTGCCTAACTTTATTGCTCTTAGAAGGCATGTTCCTGCTGAGCAGTTCTAGAGCCGCAACGGTCAAATCTTTGGAGTTGGATCATCGAAACAATTACCTTTTAAAAGAACAAATACATTCCAAAAGCACATTTCACACTTTTGTTTGTGAAAGTATTATTTTTAGAGTAAAGATAGAAACTCAACTCTGTACGTGCAGACGATTTATTTTTAAAACGTGATCAAGGATTTTTAAATCAACGGAACTTGCCAAGCAGAAAGATAATCTTCACTTTCAACAACAATGTCTTCAACAGTGAAAGACAGCAAGAAAGAGTAAGAAGGAAAGGCGTCAGGGAAACAAAACAATTAATCTAATTAACAACTTAGTTGGCATTTGGAACGTTATGATAACATTAAGAGCTTTGTAACGTCAACAGTTATCATTTTTCTGATCTACCGGCTCCGAGGCCAATGCCCTCCACACAAAGGCCAAAAGAGTGATGGGGGAAATGGCTCACAGACCCCGGGGCGTGTATCGTCTGTCGATGGGAAGTTTAGATCACTCGTGAAATGAAACCCACATCCAAATCTACCCCCATTATGTGCCCCACACCTGCGGTATCGGAAACACAATGGGCTACTTGAGAGGAGGAGGGGGTGGGGGGGGTGTAGGTAGCTGAGGAAGAGTCGTCACTAACACATCATCACATCTCCCACCTGAGAGAGGTCACCTCACACACCTGCAGGTCAGATTTGAAAACTGATGAAGACGACCAAAGACCGTCGATCGAAACTTCGGGTGCCTAAAAATAAAGTCAAGACCTTTACATGTTGCACGTTTACCTAAACCCTGTGTCATGGCCAAGCAGTCTGGTACATCGGGTTCAAGTGCTGGTTTGTTTATAGTCATGGGATACAGAATCGAATCTCGGTGAATGTTTTACCATAATTGCTTCTCTTCACATAGATATACAAAAGGGTGCCTGTGACGGCAGAGCTTGCTACTCTAAACTTAAATTTCCCACTTAAACATACCAGCCCTAAAATCCTCTAAAGAACTCCGGAGATTCCCATAACACAATGAAGACACAAGGGCGGAGGGGGGGGGGGGTCAAAATTGAGCACCAAATGAAGACTAGGCATGGTATTATTGTCAAACGAGTATCATCCATAATTGACTTTTCAACAGGATTGCTGTCAAAAACGATGATTAAACTCTGACTAAAGCTCCAACAAGGTCAAGGCAAATTCAACTTGACTTGATTCCACGTGACTTAAAATGACAATCTATAACTAGATGGACATGGTCAGCAGGCGCTTCTAGATTAGTCAACGGGTGTATTGTTTATGAATGACAGTCACAGTTGTGTCACGGAGGGATTGTCTTCCTCCATGGATGTGTCTTATCACTGGGTAAGCAGAGGGAAGGAGACTGTAGCCCCCCCCCCCCCCCACCACCACCAACACCCCCACTTGTTAAAGATCACCACGGTCTGGTTGCTTTCCCCCGTTCTCGGCGTCACTCCTTGTACGTGCCAGTCCTTTCCTTAATAAAGACACAGCAAGTTTCGTAACGATAGGACGAACAAGTGATGTTTCTGGTCTGGGCCCAAACTCATTAGGCATGTAGGCATTAAAACATGCTAAATCCTTGTTGCAAAATGTGTGTGCTTTCATATTATTCATAAAAAGGCTTCAGGCCTGAAGTTTTTCTAATATTTGAGTGAGAAATTACCCCTTTTTTAAAAACTATGTTACTTCAGAGGGAGTCGTTTCGCACAACATTGTATAATATCAACAGCTCTCCTTTGCTTGTCACCATGTCAGTTTTTATGCTAAGGGCAATATTGATAAGATTTGAATAAATGTTCACTGATATTTACACACAACTTATGACACGGAGATCGTCATGATAAACTTCAGGTGGAGGTCACTGACCTAGGTGTCAATCAAAAGAGATATGAATTTGAAAATTTGATATAGATCTTCCTAAGTCGAGAAAAAGAAGCAGATTTATAATCAAAATTGTCATTGATGTCCCATAAATCTTTTGATTCGTTAGGGTAGTATGTGATTAAAATGTAGTTTCGCAACCTGTCCTGCTTCATCAAGGAGCAAAGAGTTTTGCCCAACACATTGAGATGATTCAAAGTACAGTAATTTGCTAAGGTCAAGGGGAACTTATGAAAGATCTGTGAAATGTAAGTAGAAGGGCCAAAGGAAAGGAATTGACCGAATTTGAATTGTGAGAACCGGAACGAGAACTCGCTGATTTCCTCGTGTTTACTTTTTTTTATGCTTCATTTCCGCGCGAGTGTGTGAGAAAATTAATTTGGCAGAAATAGTTGTCATAAATCACGGGCTGTAACCACCTTACGCACGTAGGCCTGTGAAGTGCCAACCATACAGCACACTTGACCCAATTTCACAGAGCTGCTCAGGCTCAACAAGTATAGCTAAGCACAACAAAACTATGCTTACCAGAATAAGGTTACCAACCAAACTACAAAGTCACGTGTACAATTTAGTGACTGGTTTCCTGCTCATTTTCGCTAGCTGAAAGTTGTTTAGCATTATTTTCTGTAGCAGCTCTACGAAATTATGAATTATTTGGTGTGTGTGTGGGGGGGGGGGGGTGGCTTGGTGGGCTGGACCCCCTTGACAAAATGAGCTTTTAAGAGAAAGTATTCGCCCGGTGTTCTCGGTTATGATTGGCTGAAGATTGTGCCACAGCGTCTTCAAACCGTTACATGTTGCTCTACTGTAAAAGAAAAGTTTTATATCGACCATAATCCCGCATATAAAACTTATGCAAGAAACATCATAAAAGCTGTGAGAACTGCATATTGTTGTTATTAATATAATAATTATTATAAGAAGTTCACTCGCCCCAACTCACCCTTAACGCTAAAACTAAAACCCAAAATGACGGTCATTCTATTTAGAGGATCCGTTTCTTGGTAGGAATCAATCCTCACTGTGACTGCCAGCCCGGGGTGATCATAACACATGACCACGCCCCTTCATCCCTGGTTATGACGTCATCGGCTGCCAATCAGCCGCCCGTCTCTCACTTCCTTATTAAAATACAAAGATAAAGACTTTAAGAAGTTGTCATCTTGAGGCCAATGCCCTCTTCTTACAACACGGGTACAATCGAAACTTGTATGCGTTTCCTTGTTACTTCCTCTAACAATATTTGGGTATAGTCTTTATTTGGGTTGAATAAATTAACATAAATTTACAGCCGAATGTGAATTATTCTTCTCTCCTAACATTTCATAAACTAGCGACGTTATTCAGTGGATGTAATCAAGTAAGGATAAGGAACGTATCAACCAAATTTGAGTAAATCAAAGTTGGGCAGGTCCCACTCTGACTAAAAATTTAAATGTGCAGAAATGTTTGGACAAAGTTGGGTGTAATTAGCCGATACTGTTGGGTCATCACAATATGAGTTTTTATATGAAATACGTTTAAATAATTTATGTGCACTATGATAAAGTTAAATAATTTAATTTAAACTAAAAATAACGGCTTAAATAAGTATTTCCAATTCGTGATTTGTGCTTTGCGTAGAGTGGTTTAAAACTGCCAACTTTTAAAATAAATAATAACTGATTCTACATCGGCTAAACTCAAGCTGCGTGTGGTTTGCCCCGACGGAAATCGTTCCCATAGGAAAGTGTATAATATGAGGTGAAATTACAAGCATGTAAATACAAAATGATTACAAAACCCGACTATAAACAGTTATTTCTAGCAATGGCTGTTCTTCTAAATGATGATGGTGAAAGACAAGGAGGCAGCATCAAGACGCACATGTCTGTTCGCATTTTGTGCTATAGGTGTGCAATTTATATCTAGCGGTTGAGTAAAAGTTCACTGTACCAAGATGATGAGTCTGGCCTATATATTTGGAATAGCATGAGCAGGTGTGCGGGGGAAGAGTTTTAAGATGGGAAGGGGATTACAAAGGTGGCTACTTGGGGCACTGATAGGGGGTCAAGATTGATGGAGCCGGGTTTAAGCTACTCGTCTTACGCATAAAAATGCATGTATCGGTAATTGATATTGGTAGATTTTTTTACACAAGGCAAAATTGTGCAAAAAAGCTATTTTGTTGTTCTGAATAAATTTCCCCCTTACCTCATCAATGTTCTTAAATAAAAAGTGTAGGTTGAAATTTTGCACGGTGTAGATAAGATATAAAGTATTTTTGGTTTATTCCATCAGTTAACAAGTTAGTTTTTTTTATAAAATGAGACCGTACCCTAGAGTTGTTTAATACAACCGATGATTGTAGGGCCTCAGCTCAGAGAAAAATTGCATGGTACACACTCTTAAGTTTTCTCGTTGATTTTAAAGATACTGTGCCCCCCCTCCCATCGAACTTTGCTCAACTTTTTATGCAAAACTATTTTGCCAAAAGTTTTGCCTTGCAAATACTACTTTGCCATTTGTATCTATTTCATATCTTGGATATTGACAAAATATTGCCTTGCAGTGACTAGTTCATCTTTGAAATACTAGTAGATATTACACATTTAGACCTTTTACCAAATCCCATACTTGAAAGTACTCGCTTGCCAAAGTTATACATTTTAACTATTTCACATAATTTGTAAAGAAAACTTTACAAATATTATGCATTGGAAACTATTTCATCTCTGCCAACGAAGCGTACACAGTGGGCTCCTCTTTTGAGATTGGTCTCTCATTATGTTTGGATGGATTATTAATTAAATCCAAGTCAGCGTAAACAATTCCCTCTGCCTCAACCTCGGCCCACAAGTGACCCTCATCCCCGGGGGTCGAAGAGGCGCGTTCTGCATCCGGGACACCTCTATCCGTGTCAGTGACGTCAGCAGATTGAGATGGTTCTGAGCTTCCGGTGGTACTTTTACAAGATACCTCTTCATGTGGGATCAAGTCTTTGATGCGGTCCTTATTGACTGAGGTATATATAGCCTCCTGTTGAGGTTCGTGAGGTGTCACCAACTGCTCATTTTTACGATGAGGATCCACTGATGCATATACTACAGGGAGGTCCGGTTCTCTCGAGACCTGCCTGGTACTCATGGCGTATGGAATGGGTCTTTTCGGAGGCTTGTCCCCGGTTCCCTTCACGGTCACATCCAGTTCTTTTGAGAGCTGCCTCGTACTCATCGCATAGGGAATGGGTTTCTTTGGAGGTTTGCCCCCACCAGTACCCTTCTTCTTGCTCTCTTTGTGGACGGAGGCGTAGACAACCCCCGTAGGTTTCTCGGGTGAGGCTTCGCTACTCTCACGGCGAGGTTGTACGGGTTCTGCGGGTGCAACCTGATCACTCCCTTGCCGCATACTGAGCGCGTAAGGCACTGGCTTCCTGGGTGGGGCGCTGGAGTTCTCCACAAGGTGCTGTTCTGGAGGTTGGTGCGAGGAGGGGATGGAACGTCCTAGGCTCCGTCGCATTTTAAATGGTGACATTCCCAGCTTCCTGCGGCAAAGAATCAGCGCAGTTATTACACCGAGGAGGATCAGTACCAATATGACGATGACAACGGCGACAATAGTCCCGGTACTGGAGGACGCTTGCGGTGATGTCGTGGTCGTAAGTGTCGCTGCGAGGTCCTGGGTCACGGCGAGGTCCCGGGTCACGGCGAGAGTAGACGGAGTTGTCACCGAGAGAGGACCAATCTGACAGCTGAGGGTCACATCTGAGAAGTCCACAGCCACGGACGAGCAGTTAAATGTCACTCCATCCTCAGCGGAGCTTACCGGGATCGTGAGCTGTGTTCCAGTACCGTTGATCGGGACGCTGGACGGCCAGTCGAGGACGTCATAGGACTCACCTGTAGAAACGGTGACCACGGCGGCCATCGCGTCCGACTCAACGGTGCACGAGATTGGGGTACCTGCGAGTAGAGACGCCGGACCTAAGGGTGAACAGGACGGGAAGATATCCGCTGGGTAGACGGTCATGGAAGCTTGTGCCGTAGATATAACCGCAAATGTTTGATTGTAAACCGTGCAGGTGTAAGTCCCGCTGAAGTCTTGGCTAGCCGGGGTTATAGTCAGAAGATGCACTTCAGGTACCGTGTCTGGGCTCGAGGTGCTGATTACGCTCGTGGTATAACGCGGATCAGTGATTTGAGCGAGAAGCTTCCCGTTGAATGTTATAGTGTGGGTTTGGTTCCTCCAGCTTACAAGGTGGAATCCTGCCTGGAAACGGAGGATCTCACAGCGTAGCGAGACCGCGTCTCCCTCCCGGGGCTCGGCGGTAAACTCCGGCAGGACGCTGACGGTTGCTACCGCTGTTTGCGGGAGGACGTATGGGGCAATGAAGATGATACAACACAACACCCCGAAACGTACTTCAGATAAAAGGGCCATGTCAACAAATGGCTCAATACAGTTAGCCTTACTCAATGGTAGTTTTCATCCAAGCAAAAACGTACGTACATTGTTCAACACATTTGTACACAGTTATCGAAGTTTTCGTTGAAGTCCTGCATTGCTGATCGGCGTTTCGAATTGTAATAAAACAGTATTCAATACACCAACACCGATTCTCAACAAAACGTTAAAGAATATTGGGACAATAAGTATATTTCCTACACTTTGAAGATCCGAGTGAACAATTGTTAACGTCCCCAATGTTTCTAAGGGTGGTGTCGGCTGATTCTCAATTAGACAAAAAAGTCTTCAGAATGAAACAAAATACTTCGGCTTTCCATCAGATTATCACGATGAGATGGCTTCGGTTGGCCAAACTGCAGGGCGTACCATGGAGCAATATGAACCTATACTCCCCAGAATCAACACTCAATGTAAAGATTTCTCATGAAGCATCTCCTCACCTGTATATTTACAATCTTTATTTCCGCAATAAACAAACAATCTAAATCCATTTTCCAGTCCTCACACAGTCAGAGATTCGTGTTCAAAGCTAGTCCTGACGTCATATAAATACCAATCACCAGATCGTCTTTCCCACGGAGTGAATTGTTCCGACAAATCCCGACTGTCATAACACGGAAGAGTTGGTTTATTTCCGTCTTTTATTTCCGGGTTTTTGAAGTACGGATGGCAAGGTGTACGAAGAGCCAGTTGACCCATCCTAAAGATGATATTCTAGTTTGACCATTGTTAATACTCACTCAGCCAGAGTACTTGTACTTCTGAACAAAACGCACTGGGAACTGGATACCATTTTGTTCTCATGCAAATGAACAAACGGCTCTTTTTAGATCATCCCAACTCATTTCAGATAACTATTACATGGTGTTACCGCAAAGCTTACGTATACTATATAGTATTTACACCATGCACAGTTTCAAATCCTACTTCTCATGCAAATCATTTGAACAAGAGAAGATTTCAGCCAAGTCTGTTTGAATACTGGGGAAGTTGTTTTCACTTGAGCTTATAGTTTTTAAGTGTGGAGTCTCGAACCATAAAAACGGAAAAGTTGAATTCTTGCCGAGCTGGTTTATCACCCATGACTGCAATATTGAAACTAATCGACCTTCTAATAAGGTAACAATTTCATTGTGATTTCTTTCCATTCTCCCCTCTCAAAAATGTAAGACGGCAGATTATTGTACAGGTGTCTTTATAAGTCACGAACCACACAATAATAATTTACACGCCTGTACAAGTGTTTTCCACAGAACTTGGTAAAGTAGCTGAGTTTAATACATCGGTGTTTAAGGTTAAAAAAAAATTGTATCCCGATTCAATGTAAAAATACATTTAGACACTTAACATGATTTGGGGTTTAACACAGATTGATTCATATTTGATAAATAGTTCCCATGCAAACGCAATGCAGTTAAACAAAAAAAAAACATTTGGGGGGGGGGGGAGGGAGTTCCCCTTCACACAAAAATAGATCACTGTCTCAATGGAAGTTCAACCAAAGGTCGAGAAAATGCTCTGAAAGAAAGAGATTGTTCACTCGGGTTATTGACTTGGAATTCTTGAAACAACCAAAGGTCGAGAAAATGCTCTGAAAGAAAGAGATTGTTCACTCGGGTTATTGACTTGGAATTCTTGAAACATACTCCTAACTGGACATGACAGTAAAGACAAGCGATCTAATTGAGCGAATAGGGCATTGACGCAGGGTCTTAATCAACCTTTATTAAGAGGACATCGAGGTTGACGAGTATATTGAGGTCGCTCCCCGCGAGGTATCTACACACAGCCAGGTGATTGAGTACACTTAGCCGTTTAGGGGTTTCCAGGGGTGGCCAAGGTCTATTGGGAGGTCCGGTTCAACTCCCGGTCAGGCTTTCTCTGTTTAAAGTCCTCATCAGATCGAGTGAGAGGTCGTTAAGAAACTTCAAAATGTTCAAGGTATGGTTTTGTAGCCACGTGTGAACTCTGCGCACACAGAGTCAGCCCACAATGTTGAAAGCTCAACTCCAATCATACTAGTACTATTATTTATAATAATGATACAAAACTTCATAAAAGGAGAGGATAAAATACAACGCAACAAAAGGTATAAGCAAATACTAGTCAGCAAAATACAAATCCTATAATAGCACTGACAAACAAAGACGGTCGCACAGCCTTTGCGGACTAATTTGGTGACTAATTTGGTCTCATAAAAAAAATTGAAGAAAAGATGAGTTATTGCAGAAATCAAAAAAGTTATCCTTACAGCTTGTATACTTGAGAAAATAGAATTAGCTGTTGGAAACAACTTACAAACCAAAAAGAAAAGGACCTATGGCATAAATGCAAAAGAAAGAAACATGTAGTCATGTTTTGCCCCTCTTTATCAGGTTGTGCACCATTACTGCATCTTGATAAACTTAACAGCTTAACATTCAAGGTTAAACTATAGTCGGGTTTAGTCCCCCCCTCTCCACAGGTGTAAATTATATGTTCCTCTTATCTCGTTGAGAGGGGGGGGGGGGGGGGGGAGAGAGAGTTGGCTAATCATATTTTTGATACCCTGGATCCTTAGTGACAGATGATCTGTGATTGACAAACAGCTAGACCGCTGATACAAACAGGAAGACAGATAATAAGCAAAGAAGCAGGTACATTGACAGACAATAATTGCAATCGATAGAATCGAGACATCCGCCAGAAATGCAGCGTTTAGTGGCACCTGTATCAGAGGGAAATGTCTATCTGCTGTATTCAGATTAAACGGATGCGTTATTTTTCTCATTGGATGTCTCACATGTTGTTGGGTTATTTTCAAGATGAAATTCTGTCAAAAAAAAGTTGAGAAAAGTAAATAATTGAACAAACACAAATGACTATTTTGTTTTAAAGGTTTGCATGTTCGCCCACACCAAACAAGGCCAAAAGCCACTATTGGTAAGGGGCTACAAGAAGGAATCTTCAGGTAAGCTAAAAGTTGGAATTTTATCTTAAACAGTGAAATTATGAAATATTAATTTATATTAAAACAGCTCTGGTGAGCTGAAGGTATAAATTGATATTCCTCTTTAAACAGTCTAGATTGTTGGATGGAGGGAAACATGCATCAGACAAGGAGTTCTAAAGAGAGAAACTCAAGAGAGCTGAAGGCAGGAATTGATATTCCTCTTAAAACAGTCTAGATTGTAAGATGGAGGGAAACATGCACTAGGCAAGGAGTTCCGAAGAGATGTTACGTGGGTGGTTCTATGTTCCATCTCCGACAGCAAATGGAAAGTGTATAGATGAGAACAAGCAGCGAGAGCTAGGTTTCACGCTCAAACATCCTGATAGGATGATCCAGGTCGGACAATCAATAAATCGCCCAGGCACTTGTTTCTTTTGACACACCTTAATTCTGGGCCATAACGATAGCATATTGTATGTTTGCTTATTGGTTTAAAGTTCGACCTCGCCCAAAATTATTCCAGTGTGTGGCTGCTGCTAATGATGCTGATGTACATTTAAATCATTCCCTCAGACTCCCCCCCCCTCCCCTCCCCTCGACTATCCACATGAGCAGTTACAGCAACTGTCTACCATGACGAACCCCCACATGATGTCGGCAAGGGAAACGGGGCCTTTGCGAGAAGCCGTTACTTTGACATATTCAAACCGCCAAACCGAGCATGTGCCCGTTCGCAGTAACAGGTGCTGTGGGGGATCGATCCAACGCGACCATCCCTTCCTGGGAGCAAATTGCCCCCCGTTATTAGTCACGTCGGGACGGGTGGCAAATGTTACACTACGAGCCTAATCCAGTGATGAAAGAACATTTGAATAGTCTGTCAAAACACATGAACAAATATCCCACAAGGCCAGCCTTCCACATTATGACCTCGATATCGACATAATTACCAAAATGTATCAGAGGATAAGTATTATGAAATCTTTTTAACTGGTGATGATTAATTACAAAGTGTTTGTGACAACAGCGTTATTGAAAACCTCCGTCTGTGCCAAGTATTGTAGGTTACAGACGAGTAAGGAGGGGACTGTCAAAAATAAACTCTTAAGCTTTACCGGGTTTTACATGTGACCCTGATCAAAAAGAGAAGATACTCGACCCTGTGCATGACACGTTTCAGGGCCAACATTATTGGAGCCTTCGTTAGGATACAGCAATTTGAGAAACATTTCACTTAAAAGTAATGTGGTTATATAAAAACGAAGTGTTCGACCCCCCCACCCCCCAAAAAAAATATTCTGAGAAGCGTGACTGTCAGTAATGGTTCTCATATTGTGTATTCCTATTTGGGATTATTCTCTGTGTGGCGAAATCGCTCCACGTTCAGGAAAATATACATGTTTCTCTGCTATCTAAAATAGGTGTCTAGCTAGTTTTTCAACACTCAAAAGCTTCCAAAAGAGTCAATCTCCAACAACCAATAAAATTCCTTCTACCATGCCCCATATTAATCTGGACCTCCGTCCACCTTTCCCCAGTGACTACACCCGATAAATCAAGGCCAAGTCCGACCCACATCTCGTTTAGGGGATATCCACACTTGCCGTAGTTTGCATTTCCAATTTCCAGGAGGGAACTAAAGAAAAATTATATCAATATTTTGACAGGATGTTTTGGCGCTCAGTTTCTTGTCAGTCACCCAGTGACTAATATGAAGTGACATTTTTAAACTACTTTTATGACATAATTGAAGCTATGCTTGTACAATTATTCTGACCCATGTGTTGGGGATTGAGTTTGTCCGTCATAAATTTCCCAGCAGATTATGACATGTTCTCTTACTTGGTAAATATAACTTCATTACTTCTAATATTTCTTTAACTGTGTTCTTCTTAATGCTTGGTTTCCGTTTGAGTTAAAAGCATTGGCAGATATTTTTTAGGCGAATATAGATATCCGGTGTTGATTGTGCGCTGGGTTTTTAAAGCAACACTTTGTTGTATTTTTCTAAGATTCTGATGACCTTGGTTTTAAAGCAAGCTCAAGATCAGCATTGACTGCGATAAGATTTTGTTTATGAGGGCAAGGAAGGAGAAACAAGTGCAAGGAACAACGCCGACTGAATGGAAGTTCAGACTAAAAGAAATTATCGCAAAAATGAACAAACAAACATTCTGTAAATTGTTTGATTCTCAAAAATATCCACCGGCACAGGCATCAGATTTCGTCTTTAAGGCCATTTTGTTTGAACATTTCATTTTAAAAAGAGGGTGCTTACATTTGACAATTTTAAGTCTATGCCAAACTTTTGAAGGGCTACAAATGCCAAGACCTGGGCAACAGAGACCATGGTCTCATTCCCAGACCTTTTTACATACTTTATACCAGACCTTTTGACGTTACCAGTCTAAGCTGTTGTCAATGTTTTTGTACTCTATCTTGATTCAAAGCCAGTGAATCATTATCGACACTTTTGCCGGCATACAATGCTGTACCTAAAGTCGATGCACCCCTCCCAGCAGTTGCATAATATTACCAACTGTACATTATCTTGATTCAAAGTTATTAAACGAACACGTTGCCTTGGATCGGTCGAGTTGGTCTTTGAAAATCGTTCTGTAACCGTTTGTTGTAAAATGTATATGGTTAGAAAGATATTGTAAAAGTAGAATAAAATGATCTACACAAATATGCCTCGAAATTGCGTGGTTTTCTTTTTACCCTGTCGACTAACACGGTCGGCCATTTATGGGAGTCAAAATTTTGACTCCCATAAATGGCCGACCGTGATAGTTCGCGACGTAAAAGGAAAACCGTGCAGTTTCGAGTGATACTTGTGTGGATCATTATATTCTACTTTAAAAACATCTTTCTAACCATATGCATTTCATAACAAACGGTTTCAAACACTTTTAATAGACCAACTCGGCCGATCCAAGGCAACGTGTTCCTTTAAGAATAACTTGTCGCAGTAGGGCTTATTTCAAACAAGCCCAAAGCTGTTAGCTTAAAAGAAATTTTCGAAATCCTAATAATGCGTCCGCTGTCAACTGAGTCCATCCCAAACCTTTTGGATTGCTTGCGTGTGAATTGTAAATCTTTTAATTGATAGGATGAAAAATGAATAATATATATTGATTAATCTATAAGAGTAACCTAGGCTTTGGGTTCAATTAGGCTGACCGGATTTCCCCTCACGCCCCCTTAAGGGAGTTGGCAGAGGCAGCTGGGTAAGCTCTCTAGGTACTGTCTCACGGGTGTTTCAGTAATAGTTACGTTTAGTGTCGTGTCGAGGCCGATCGGTCAACCGTACTGGGCTCAATCTATGGTGTTTCTGATCAGCAGAGTGTAGGTTTGAGTCCCGGTCTTGACACCTAAGTCCTTTATCCTTCGGTCGGGACGTACAGCCGTGGGTCCCGTGTGCACGTAAAACCGTGTGTAACTAGCCGCGCATCTTCTCTATCCGTTAAAATAATTTTAGACAATGCATCAAACCTTTTTTGCTAAGTTTTTATAACAATCAAAAGTTTAAGGAAGCAATTTTTCACGAGTCACCATGTTTTATTTGGTCTGAACAACCGTCCGTTAACACTCCAAGCCAAAACTGCAGACCTAAAAGCATAACAATTACCAACAACTATTCTAATTACAGAATTCCGTTACGGTGTCCCAATTAGAGATCTTTGCCCATCCGTAGTCTATTCTAGACATGTCTGTAATCCGCCTGCCAAAATGAGTTAGGGAATCAGAATATCTGCATAAAGACCCCGGCTTATCAAAAGTCCGGTGTATGTGTTTCAAGCCACACCTGGCCGTCGTGTTCCCAAGCCTTCCCCCATTTGTTATTGACCGTTATGGGTTCAAGGCACCCGCGCTTCCACGAGGACGCTTGCAAACCGCTCCCCACAACCCGGAAATGTTGCAGTTTGTAAATTAGGGAGTTTCGAAAGGCAATAACAATTTCTGCATGTAAACAAGACAATAATGTAAAAGAATTAGTGTCTGCAAGTTGTAGGAAACTGGAAGTGGTTCATTATTGTGGTTTTTGAAGTAAAACAATAGAAACTCTCATTGCGTCAACTCAACGCATTGGATACAAGATTATATCATGAAATCATTTGACGTTCGTATATTATACATATGGCTGGTAGACTCAAAAGGAAATGTGTAGGCCTAGTCTTATTTCCAATTCTGTATGTTGTTAAGTATAAGCCTTTTGAGAAATATGATTATTTAGTACATCTTTATTTGATGTTAATGTTTAGAAAGGGATAGCTTTTCAGTATTACAACTGATATCTCTTGGATCACGAAGACAATCAATAAGAACAAAGCAATAAGAAAAGCCATGAATCAACAACAGAACATCTCAAGATTTTCAGTACAGAATTTCAAACATAAAATGAACTTGTTTTGACGATTTGTCAACTCGGTTGAATCTAATAAACGCAAACATCGTCGTAGAAATGATTATTTCCTGGAGTAAAGACAGTCATCTTGGAAGGAAGTAGTCAGTCCCGGTTTGATTGAAGGGGCAGCACCCCGACCCATCTCTCAAACGTTGCTATGCATGGACAGCCAGTCCTTGATCGAAGTAAACACAAGGGGTTCCCCTCATATTATCCACAGAGTACCAAACAATCAAGGCACGCTGTCAGACTCATCAGCAGTGTCTTCAAAAAGGTGCTTCAAATCTTAAAATATAAAGAAACTTTCTAAGAAATGCACTGATTGAAAACTACCTGTAGGATATTTGATAATGAGTTGGTGGTGACACACCATATATTCACCGGGGGTATAATCCCGTCGTCTTGGGGGTAACGCTATCGCAAAACCTTATGCACGAGGCTGTTCCGTCTTTGATATAAATTGGTCTGGGCATATTATATCCCTGTGCTCATTAAGATTTATTTATAACTTTCTTGGAGGGAAAGGTAAGACATTGCGATGACTTCTGATGGAGGTGTGTATAATGTTATAGTTTATTGAGTTATTTTGTTCACTATACAGACATCTGAAAGCAATGTGTCTTTAGGCCTACTGATTGAGGTGTTCAGATGTGGTGAAACTCACCACCTCAGTCACCATGACCGCCATACGTCCCATTTGACCTTGTATTAAACCTATGTTGACAAACAAAAATAACCTTGCATGGCATTTCCTTTAAGACTAAACTTGTCATTATAGTTATAAGAAACGTTGTACATTGAAATCATAATCGCGACAAAAATAACACCTACACGAGGGGCGAAATAAAAGTTCATAAAAAAAAAAAAAATCGTAGAGTGCGATCTCCACGGGAACGTAGATTTTACGTAGTCCTCCATTGAGCTGATTGTTTGCGTGCAGGAAGTCCAGCAGCCGATTTCACGAAACGCTAGGATCAATCTTATCTCGAGTTAGGACGAGTAACCCGTCCTAACTTAGGATGGGTTCAATGCGTCCTACGTATTTGGATACGGAATTGAACCCGTCCAAAGTTCTAAGATTAATCCTAAGTTAGGAAGAGTTTGGTGAAATCGACGGCAGGCTATGTAGCCCTTCTCTTCTAAACATGTAATGTCACAGGTTACATCTTTATATTAAAAAAAGAAAGACATTATCCCTTTTGAGATATGGTGGCCATTTTGGTGTTGGTGTCCTTTACCCAAACCTAACAGTGCCGTAGTATCGTGCCCACCATTATCTCAAAATGGGCTTATAGTGGTTGGTTGTTATTGACTCTTCTATGCATGGATTCACTGACAAGAATCATTCGCAAGGTGACGCATACAGATTGAACAAAGATTGTCAAACAAAATGGTATTTTCCACCAAATTATCATTTGAACTTCCCAGACATTTAATTGCTTAATTATTTAATTAAGATGGCTGCATATTCACGCGTTATCTCTGCCCGATTATATCGCACCATTTTACACTTTATATAGATAGCATCGCGTTCGCAATTTACACCATCCAGACTGGGTTCAACCAACGGGCAACGCCCATGCGTGCTTCGTCGTCTATACATGGGGTTGAATCAAAATGGTTCCAAATGGGTTGACCTATGTTTTAAACGGGTCTACACAAGTCACTTAATTAGTGACATCTGATGCAACGGAAAAGATCAAAGGAAAGACTGGAGCCTTTCGAAAAAGAGGTAAAAGTTGATCTATTACTTAACTTGGATTTGATATTGGTTATCTACAGGGGTAAAAGCTCGAGGGAACGAAATAGCCTTGGCCCAATTTCATCGAGTCCCTTAAGCGGAAACAAATGCTTAATAATTGTCTGCTAAGCAGAATTTAGCAGAATACCAGTTACAAAGTGTACACGTGATATGATAGCTTGACCGGTAACCTTATTCTGGTAAGCATAGTTTGCTGTGTATTGAGCTACTTTCTGTGCTTAATTAAGCAGCTATATGTAACTGGGCACATGGAAATAGAACTGTGTCAGTATGCAGCCATCTTTGCTAGGTTCCCTGTCTCAATATAAACACACATTCTCATTATATGAAAAAGCACCAGAGTATTTAGTCATTTCAGCCTCGATTTGATGACAATGATTTGAATGCGAGAAAAACATAAGAATACAAAACACACGCCATTCTTGTTCTTTGTTTAACTTCAGATATATTATATATTTCTTACTCCATTAATCGTCATTTTGTTGATAACACATTCAGTCAAGTTGTGAACACTAACCGTATGGAAATTTACATTTCAAGTAAACTGTATACAAAGAAAAAATATAAATTAAATTCGAATAAATAATTACATTCTCGTTTCTAGTCTTGGAAAAGAAAAGTCTTTATACATCAATTACAATCATTCCTGACTTGCAGGAGACAGTTCAGATGGGATTTTAAATATTAACACTTTGAGAAAATCAAAAAGGATTTAACTGACAATAATTTCATACATCACATTTCAGTATTGGTATTCGATAAGCTTATTAGCGGAAACTTTGTGCCGCATAAATAATGAACTCTTTAAACAATAATTAGAGCGCTAAATCTCAGATGCGTATCTCCCCTTCTTCCTGACCTTAAACAAAGTTAAAGTTTAGACTTAAGTTACACCAATTGTTCGTCGAAACCATCGAAGAGTGCACTTTTAAAGGGAACACCAGCCTTTAGTAAGTTTTGCTATTTGTCAGGTTTCTTTTTTGGTATTTTACAACGAAAGTCAATCGATTTGCAATAAAAATTGCTGCATAAATATAAATTATCGCCAAACACACCCTAACTTTATGAAACACAGAACGACAACACTCAGCAACAATCAATAACAACAACAGCAACGAGCGTCATTTGTAAACGATGTCATAATTGTGTTTGGTATCACTGTCCTTGTGTTCTTCAATAATTAATGACTGCCCATTGTTTTTATGGGTCCAGAAGTGTCTCGTACGGATTTGTGGTTTCAGAATGTACATCGCTATAGATCACAAAGTTATTTGGCAATGTCACATATCGGGCACAGTCTTCAAAACTGCTACTGATGTGGCCGTATTTCTTCCGACTTTTCGAGGAGGGTCTAACTCTCCGACACGGCATCGTTCTGCTTCGATCCGAGTCCGCCAAATCAGCCTCGTAGAGACTGTTGACGACCGTCTCAGCGTAAACGACTAGGGGTAGGCCGCTTGCGCGATCCACGGTAGAGTCGACTCTGGGTTTGTCCGTTAAGATCCCGGCTTCGTGATAAATATGCATGGATGTTATGACATTGTTTCGTGTGGTCGAATCGGCGGGTAAGGTGGGGTATTTTGTGCTCCATACATTCTGATACCGCGGACTGTGAAACTTCATAGAGGTCCTTTTCCGTTTTTGCCTCTGGGGGAACCGTTTTACATAAGCAATGCCGATGATGCCTAACAGGACGAAGAGGAACAATGCAATGAGGACGATAAAGGCGATACCTGTGGGTCGAGAGAACCAGGCCTGTAAAGGGACAGCCGGTAGGCTTGGTTCGGAAGGCATCGGCCTGGTCGGTGTAGAGGTAGATTTGGGTAAGTTTTGATCTTTTGACCCGGTTGTCGTATCCGGGTCATCTCGTCCTGACGAACCCCGTCCCGTAACAAGGCTTATTGTGAGTGATTTCAGAGTTGTTGTTTTGGTAGGTTCGGTTGTTGTCGGTGCAACCCTGCGAGTCGTGACCGTAGTTGGAGGGGGAACGGTGGCCGGAACCACCCGGAGTCTCGAGCTTGCCGTCCGGATTACACCAGCTATAACTGTCTTGCATGTTACGATCATGCCATCATCGTCCAGGTCTACGGCTTTGAGCCACATTGAGTCTGCATAACCTCTGTTAGGTACCATAATCCTGTCCGGATCGACGAACGGAACTGTCGTCCATGTTTTTTGTACCTTCGCTTTGGGCACGTGCGGCGTTACGGTCAGGACGCAGTTTAGTTTAGCCGGGGAACCGACATACACCGTCAAGACTGGTTCCATGGTAAGAGCAATCATTGAACTGTGTGGTACTGGAACGGTAACAATCGGCCCAATGGTACAGGATGCCGCTCTTGGCTTGGGGCTACTTGCACTTATACGACACGGATAACTACTTGCAGCGTACTTTGCAGACATAATCACCGTTAACTCACGGGTAATTATGTCATCGTTTTCGTAGTACGACCAGTTTGCCGGCCGGATCCCGCCGGCCGTGAGGAGCGGGACGGACCCCGCGACCTCCCGCGTGATCCTCATGTCGACGGTAGGGTTCCCGGACTCTGAGAGGCACGCCATTGTCATACGACTGTTTTCGATCACGTAGAACTCACCGGACGGGTAACACGTCGGAGGACTGGGGAAGTATAACACAGAGATGCTGGTAATCCCATACGCCACGGCAATGTTTTTAAATCTATCCATAATCTGGCACTGGTAAGTTCCATCATCTTCCTTGCGTAGCATTGTGACGACGAGGCGGTAACGCGTCCGTCTCGCCCTCGACTCCTCAGACACGAAGAACCTCTCCCTATAGTGGGCCTGGACGACGCTCCCCACGCTGACCAGTGTATTCCGGACACTCTCAGCGTCCATAAACACCCATGTTAGATACTGTGTTGCTTTGCTTAAGTTTTGAACATTGCACTCGATTGAGGCTCGCGTGCCGAGTTTCTGCTCTACCGGGGTGCCAACATCCACCCTCAGTACGGCACCCACTCCGGAGAAACTGCAAATCCACATCATAGCGAATGAAGTGACCCATCGGATGGTTAAGGTAAACATACTTAGTCCAGTTTCACCTCTTAGAGGTCTCCAGAGATAAATAAATCCCCAAGGATGCTTGTCCCACTTGTTGATTTAGCTTAGTAAATCTGGCACAACGAAGCTCACCGTTGCCACCATATCGACGCACCGAGCAGGTACAACATTCCAAAAGGGGCTGAGCTGACTGAGCTACATAAACCATCCCAGTCAGACCTCCATGACAGTGTTCTTCAAAATGTGGAAGTAGCAAAAAGTTGGGTCCCACAAATACCTCAGCTCCCCGTTAGTCAGACAGCTCTCTCTCCACGTAGAAACGCACCACTCCACGTAGAAACGCACCACCGCTGTCAAGTGCGAACCGTGTCTCAGCAGAGCGCAACATACACACAAATTACGGGCATAAACATCGTGTACTAAAATACCGCATTAAGTCACTCGCAGGAGATCCTAGTGAGATGGTGTGTGGCATGCAGCTGTTGTCAGTGTCGGCTACCATCATCATGTAGACACACTGATGGATGGGCGACTGGGTGTTACAAATTGTATTGCACTCCTGAGCAAGTGTTGGTTCGGTGCCAGTGAGTACCGTCCGCATCGCTACAGAGAGAGGAATGGCTTTAAGTGCTTTGCTAAGATAAAGAATGTAGATGCGTCAATGAGTGTGAACAGTGATGTTTCTTTACTACTTCTGCTATCCAGTAAATGAAGATGCATTATTAAACCACGCCCACTTCAGTAACATCCCCAGCAACGGTCCCTATAGTGACTTGGTCACGTGCGCATACGCCCTCAATAATCTTGCCAGAAGATTACTTCATAATCACAAAGTACATGTACAACGCAGCGATTCCATGTGACGGCAGCTTAAATTTCTGTTGTGTTTTAACGCGTCTAGTTTTGGTTGTTTTAAAAGTCTTTTAGAAACTTTTGGGCGCACCTTCAAGGGGGTTAGTCAGCAGAGCGCTTTAAGGGGCGGAGCTTAATGCTGCGGTTCATGATTAAATCGACATGAACATGTTTTGCGCTAACATAAGTTGTGTCTGAGCAGTTCCAGAACATTCACTTTTAATCTCACAGGGATCTCTGAAAAATCCCGGGTGAGAATTTACCCATTTTGGGGGAACCCTAGGTCCCCATATTCCCCCAATGGACCGTCCGCATAAGGTATTGTTGCCTTGTCTCAGGTCATTGCATTCTATTGTCTAACTAAATGAACATGTTTTTGCATGAACTAACTCTTTAACTCTTTGCAATCTTCGAATCGCGGAACAATGACGTCTGGGTCGGAGACTAGTCTGCGTGAAGGACGTCTACACATGTTGCTATAAGTTCTCTGACACAGGATGTGTTTAATGACGCATAGGAAAAGATGGAACCGATCTGTCCTATGGTGTGATACTACTTGTCGAAATGTTATGCAAACAATATGCAGAATACGAGCTTACTGGTGACAGAGGTAAAATGTGTTTCAAATCACGAAGCGTGGGCCTGAGAACAATCACTCTATTTTGTGCATCCCTGTGGAGATATCTTTTGTTCTTTCCTTTGTCCCTGTAGTTAAATACCTCCCTTAGACTTTGTACAACAGATTTCTTGTGGAGCGCTCCAGTCACTAATATTCCTTAAAGGCAGTGGACACTATTGGTAGTTGTCAAAGACTAGCCTTCAAAGTTAGTGTATCTCAACATAAACATCAAATAACAAACCTGTGAAAATTTGAGCTCAATCGGTCATCGAACTTGCGAGATAATAAAGAAAGAAAAAACATGTAATTCTTCTATTTGGAGATTAATAAAGTTTCTTATGTCTTATGTCTTACTGGAGACCTTTTGTTTTCCTTTTTCTGTTTTGTCCTCGGTCTCTTTAAGATAGTGAATAATTAAATCAAGAGTTCCTCACAAATGCAGGGACTTGAAACACCATGTGCACAAGCTACGCCAAGGCACACACAACCTTATTAGAGTCCAGTTTGAAGGGGCCTGCTTTCGTTGTACTATTATTCCCATCAAAATACATTCTATTTATTCTGAGAGAAAAATCCCACAATCTCATTTCGTCACGCAGTGCAAACATACATGTATGCCTCTTGGGGGAACTGTTTCTTGGTCCAGTCACTACAATTTGCAACACCGGCTCAACGAGAGTCCATTATATTCCCTCCACGCCATTCAAGAACAGGAAACAGCCAATTTCGACATACATATATGGAAGATTACTATAGCTCAACCTCTTTAACGGTGACAGATCATTGGACTCTAGCCATGTATGTAAGGGAAGGGGGGGTCGAGCGAGAGGCAGGGTGCCAATGCCCGAAGACATCTCGACTTCCTCATCTGAAGGAATCAGCCGAGGAGGAACTTAAAAACGGAAGTCTGCTAAAATAAAGGGACACTAGTCTGAAACATTCTGCGGGTCTCACAGAATACATGTATACATATTATATAAATAAACTCAAATGGCTTCAGGCCAGGCTTACACCCACTACACGCAAAGGTCAGGCAATTCTAGAAGTTGGTAACTTAAATACATTGAAACGCTTTCTAACATCTTGGACACAATATGTAGAGGATACAAGTTCAAGAACCAGCGTCAACAGAATGTATCTAGGCTCTATTTTTGCTATTTTTAAATCTCGTACAGGTATGCATCACCAAGCGCCAAGGTTTAGTCATAACTTCTTAATGTTGATTTTAAGGAGCCAGAAATCACAGAATCATATCGTCGGATTAAGGTTCTTCGGCAAATAAATGAGAAAACTATCCAACAGACGGAACCATAATAAGACTTTTCCCGGGTCGCAAGGTTTGCCTTTGATTACATGTCACACAGAGTTAAAACAAAGTGCAAAACCTAAACCCGCTAAGCAGGTGCTGTATTAACCATCTGACAAATCGAATAGAGTTGGGAATCATTTTTGCGGGAAGCATTTACAAACCGGGGCTTAAGGGAGTTTATAAGGTCTGTTTACCCCCTTCACATAACAATACACATCAAGTTACTACAAGGCAATTAGCTTTACAAACTGCGAGCGTTAGTGTCTTTATTTGATCAAGTGTTGGCAGTTTGGTTTGGCTAAAAGTTTCATCTTTATATGGGGTTAATATGCTCTTCTAGTTTGCTTTCCCGCATTTTTCTCTTTTTTGTGTATTAAAAGCCCAACCATAAAACGACTCAGTGATAAGACGTCACCGTAAACTATATCTTTCAAGTCTGTCTTAATTTCAAGTTTACTGGGTTTTTAAGTCTCAGTGTTTTCATGTTTTGAAGGGTGTTGTGGCAGTATGCGATTCTCCCAACGATTTGCCTTCACTCAAAAAGTACACCAGTCTCAGAATATACAAAATGTGATCAGCTTCATTCCAATATATGATATTGAGAAGAAAAAAAACATCACAACAAAAATCATTACTCAGACAGGCAGAAAACCAAAACAAACAATTTAAGTTTTTTTTATTTTATACATCGCCTTGAAAAAGGAAGAGCATAGCAGGTTTTTTTAAGGACAAGTGTAGACTTGGTAGAACCACCTAATCTCGAATCTGATTTAACTGGCAATGTTATGGAAGATAGGGTTGTGTTAGCTTATTTTTCCATGTAAATTATTATTACAAAAAAAGTGACCTTGAATATCCCAGGGCCTTAGCGTAAGGCAAGATCCTACATTATGGCCAATGTACTATCGGAAATTACACATTATGTCATAATTTTCTCATAAATTTAAGAGTTGTAAAAGTAACAACTGGACAAATGTGCCCCACATGTATGATTGTTATCAACTGTCAGATCAAAAATTGCTAAAAACCAGACAGTGTAATCTGCACAAAAATTATTTATTCAATTGAGCTGATGAATACAAATCTAGCCTGCAAGTCCAGGATCTGTTGCTCTTTGAGCTGTGCACAAATTGTGCCTGCATGAAGTCCATGCTCTATATGGCTCTTTTTAAAAACATGTGATGTTATGGTGATAGCCTACAAAAATTGCAATCTGTATGAGCTTCCTCCATGGTATAAACGTCATCTGAACGATGCCCGGAAATGCTGACTGGGAACGGTACAAGGTCGCTCTGCAATCAGGCATATCTAAAGTCCCTATTTAGTCAAACCACTGCGACAGTAAACGCCTTAATGGACCCGAAACATAGCAAAAGTGACAGTTGAATTATTAATTTGCAATCCTTTCACACGCCACCCCAACCAAGGTTTGAGCCATCTGGTAAAAAGGTGTCCTAAATGGCTGGAATTTTAAAACAAGGTGTCCAAATTGGTCACTTAAAACAAACTTGCATGTATAATGACTCATAAAAAAGAGTGTCCAAATAATTACAATCGGGTGTCCAATAGACACCCAGACACCCATTTGACGACTAACTTTTCACAATTTTTCACATGAATAACATATAGAAGAGTTTGCGGTAACACCATGCACCATGGTGTTACCGCAAACTCTTCTATATCTTATCTCCACCATGCAAAGTTTCAAATCCTACACATGTATAACCTAAAACATGTTCAGATTCTTGTTTTGATTTTGAATCCTCAAAACTATGTGTGCAGGTGTCAAAATGAAAAACAAAATATAATTTAAACTCTATAAACACAGTTTTTACAGCGTAATTCTTAGCTTTAAGTCAGAGCAAAGGTCTTAACACTGACCGTCATCATTATTTTTTATTATTTTAGTTTATGCAAGTCGCCAGACACACAAGGCCTGAATGCCACTTTAAGGTGTGAGCTACAATTGATTTTTGTTTTCCAGACACCGTTGCCACCATGTACTCCTAGGGCTGAAACAGGGTTACCCCTTGAACTGTCCATACGGGTAGGCTTGGGTATCATCATTCATGCGTTAGAATGAGCCCATATTCATCTGAATCTTCATTAAAGCATGATTGATTGATTGTGGATGACAAACCGACAAAAAAGGATATACATAAGAAAAGTAGAACAGATTATAGAGGAATTGGTGACGAATGGATAAAATCCGGCGTGAGAATCTTCCTCCGATCAATTGGTAACACGAAAGACAAGTGTTCTTTCCTGTTGGTTCAATAATGGCTTTCAAACCACAGAGCAAACTATTTATTGCAACATGACAAATTGGATGTGTCCAAATACTGGAATGTGCATGTCAAGTCTAATAAAATTGCCTAATACACTAACATGCAATCATGGCTTTATACAATTTGGGAACAAATATGACTAATGATTTCGTTTAGTTCGGGCTTACTCGGTGGTCTAGTGGAAAGACATCTGTACAAGCAACAAAGGTCGTGGGTTTGAATCCCAACCGAGTGATTGCCTGTTGAATTTGTTCAAATAGCTTAGGAAAGTACTAAGTATACAGCGCTCAATATCGGTGTATTAAAGTGTAAAAAAAAAAAATAGATTCTTTATACCTGATGCAAAACTAACATCTATTAAATTGTGTTTTATATTGATATCTATTAAATTCGTTAGTTAAACTCTTAATACAAAAACTTAATACATAAATATATAATGATCTATAGGATTCACATAATAAAGAATCACTACTAACAATCTTAGTTTATCTTGAGGCTTCATAAGAACTTAATTAACGAAAACAAATCAGATTCAAATTCTCGTTTGTTGTGATGTTTGTTCTCTTTATATTTGTTAACTTTTTATTATGTTTATTTTGGTATCATAGTTTAACATCTTTAGCGAAACGCATATCGTGATTTGGTTCCAGCACTGTTTTGATATTCTGTCTCACAGCTTATTAAATAAAACTCAGCATTTGGTACTTTTGTCCACCACAATTTCCTTCAATATTTGTAGCCATCATCTCAGCTGTGTCTCTACTCTAAGACGGTAGAGTATCCATCCTCCAAGATGACTTCTTGAGTCAGAGGAACATAAAGAGTATTCTCCACAGTTTCAGCGTACAACTCCAGCTCTGGAACGGGAGATCCACATTCAAAATGCACCTCCTCCGACTCGGAGATGAGCACATCCTCTTGGCTCTCGTTCAACGGCAGAACCACCACTTCAGCGGCCTCTTGGTAGACATTCTCCCCTTCTGTTGAGAGCGGATCCGTCGGGTCCACTGCTTCGTGATAAATATTATTTCCAACAAATGTGGACGTCACAGTTGGGCCCACAGTCTCGTGGTAGATGTTCTCTCCGCCGAATGCATCCGGTGGTCCTGTTGTCGGATCGCTTGCTTCGTTGTAGATGTTCTCAGAAAACATCGTCAATGGTCTTGAGTTTAGGTACACCGGTGAGTAGCCTGTGTCCTGTTCAGACCGGAATTGAGCTTCTTGAACCGTGTTGCGATTCAGTTTGCGTCTTCGGCGGTATGTCAGGCACACTACCATGAGTATAGTCAGCAATAAAAGCACCACAGCAGCACCAGATATTATTGCAATGGAACTTGGCTCGGTATACCAAGGGAGGTTTGATGTTGGGGGTAAGGTGCGCGTAGACACAGAATTGGTTGCAGCGGTGGGATACCCAGAATTGATAGCAGAGGTGGGATACACTTCAGTTGTGTCAGGAATCGATGCACTGTGCGTAACATGCAAGGTTATTTTTCCCATGTAGACTTTACCCTTGAAGATAACCGCACATTCTAAGACACTTCCACTATCCTGCACAAGGACGCCTATATAAACATTTCTTTGGATCGGATTGCCTGAACGGAATGTTCTGTTGTAACCAATCTCGGAAGGGATCTGCCAGTGACGCTGGATGTAGTCTGTTGCTGACACGGGTGGTGTAAATACAATATCACAGGTGAAGCCTGAAATGACTCCTTCCCGTAGTGGGAACTGATGCTGACGAATATTGACTGATACGTCCATTGCTCCAGGAGGCACTGGCAACACTGTGATGATACCTATTATGCAAGTTCCATAAACTAGATAGCTATCCACTTCTGTTTCAGTAGCACATACAAACTTACTGTCGTTGAACTTGCTATCAACAATTAAACTGAGCTGTTTGACAACCGAGCCGCTACTGTCATTCACGACCTCCCAGTCAGCGTCTTGAGGTCCGGCCCAAGACGTCAAGGTGTTCCTGGGTGGTATCCATGTAAGTGTCATATTGCCCGGTGATGCGACCTTCTCCGATGAGCAAGAGATACCCAGCAAGCTTCCCTCCATGACGCTTACCGATCCCTCAGGGGAGCATGAAAGAGCCTTCGGGTGATCGTGTAAGGAGACGGTTGCAGTTGCTGCTGCCAACGTTCGGCGAGTCCTTATATCTACCACCACACACCTATAGTCACCGGTGTCGCCAGGCATCAAGTCACTTATAGTCAAGTAATAGTCCAGATTTGTGAGAGTCAATTTGTATACACTGACCTCAAATCGCCCATTGCTGTACTGTCTGTCTACCGTCAGTCCAGAGCTGACGACCGTCAGTCCAGAGCTGACGACATTCTTATGAATCCAGTAAAACTCTTGATTCAGTAAGTTCACGTTCCGAATGGCACATTTGATCGTTACAATGTTCCCTTGGTATTCTCGGATGTCCATCGGAGCAACCGTAACATTGAGCTCCATAGCGGCAGACACACTTTGAATAAGAACAGCGATCATCAGTGTCCACAGTGCAGTCTTTGCTGAACCCTTCATTGTTTACAAATGATACACTCAAAAAACAAGAACACAACTTAAAACAAAAGGAAATTCCTTTAAAAATGTGCGCTCTCCAAAAGACAATGACATCCAGTAGTCAACTCAGTTTACCTTTCATGGTATTGTAACCCACTTCCTCACGTAAGAACAAACTGACTAAGCAACACAAGACTACCGGTTGATTGGAAAAGATCTTACGTCACAAACAACCTTCTCCGACGGAAATACCAACGGTATCAAAACTTTGTATCGGTTAATGAACATTTGGACTGTCCTGGCACATCCGATGATTCAATTGTTATTATAAACACAATGAAACTGATGCAACTTGACATTTTTTTTTAAACCTCAGGTTCAATTCATAATTTTATTTGGTCTATTATTCAAACAAGACACGAGGTAAAGGGAAACTGATTGGGTAAATTGTGAATATTTTAGGGCTGATCTAGAAAACTTCAGTATGCTTTTATTACAAACTGGGCCACCTAAACATAACAAATGGTTGACGGTCTCCCTATATTTGTTCGGGATGCGAGTCAGAAGCCAAAAAGCATTACTCGACGTGTGTAGAAAATAGAAACACAAAAAGAAGCCTTACTCATAGAACAAACCCATAGCTTTGGCCTATAGTCTTCGTCCATTTAAAAACTTAGAGTTTCCGTACAAGGCTTAAAAATGGCGAACGGAGCCTCAGTCGGAGCAAAAGCTAGAACCGTGATATCAAAGAGGGCGGTACACACTACAAAAAAACTAGCAACAGACTGGTGCCTTTGCGTGATTAACACTGTGGTCAACTTAGTGAATACAGGAAGCCTTACAAAGATGGCTGCCGTAAGCTTTATTTGACCGTTTTTTATTGTCAAACAAACATGATTATCGAGTGGGACCCTATGAAGGAATATAGGCCTATGCATGTAGCTCAACCCGGGGGGAGAAAGTGTGTCATGTTGACATGCTGTTTCAATTTCCCCTATGCCTAGTAACAGCTACGGAATCCCAAGACATCTCCCCCTTGATTGAAAACACAAGTCTTTTAATGGCCTAATACCAAACGAAACATTTAAAGTGATGATATACAACAGTTTACATTGTAACCTGAAAGACCGAGACAAGTCGTCCTGGATTGAAAACACAAGTATTTAATACCAAACTAAATATTTAAAGTGAGGATATACAGCAGGGTTGAAACTTTAACTCCTGATGACTGAGACATCTCGTCATACGATTGAAAGCACAAGTCTTTAACCCAAACCAATTATTTAAATTTGGGATACACAACAGTGTGGGTTTGAACTTTAACTCCTGATGACTGAGACATCTCGTCCTACGATTGAACCAGTGCAGTCTTTGATTCCAAACAAAATAATTAAAGTGAGATGAGAATATACAACAAGATGAGTAATAGGACCCCCGAAACCTGATCTGTAGGGCTGAGTTTAGAAGTTATATTAAAGCGTTGCATGGTCTCTATCAGAATTAAACTATAACATTGTTTTTGACTCGATCTGTTTACTAAACAGATCGAATAGACATAGTTGGGTTTAAAACAAGAAAATTTTATCAAATGCAGGAAACACTCTTTGTGAGAGTCTGGTCCCCAGAGACCCGGTACAGCTGTGAGTCAGAAGTTCATTGTATAAAGAGATTAAAGCAATGCAAGGGGGTCAGTCTGAAAAACTGCCCCAGACGTTTAGTGACAAAGGAAAGAATTATTTCATCTGTCATCAACTCGGCCTGTATATTTTTGTATTTTAGTCAATAATTGAAATTTACCTGGTATGTCTGCTGCCACCTAGCGTTCTAAAGAATTTTCATTGTATGGGACCATAAGAACAAGCATTTGCTATAAAGCACAAACAGAACTATGCTTAGAAGAACAAGGTTGTCGGCCAAAAGGTTGTTTTGAAACTGTCTTAGACTGGTATCATACTTATTTTTGTTTAGCAGAAAACCGCTAAGCAATGTTTGCTGCTAAAGAAGGTCTAGCTCTACAAAATGATGTCTATGCACCTCTTAACATCGCTACTACGCAAGCAAAAGTTCTCAAGACACCCTTTAAGAAAATAACGTAGATTTGTGAATAAGATTTGCTACGGGGGCCGGTATCATGCTTGCTTTTCCCAGGCACGGAGAGAGTGTGGCCGTGGGTCGCGGTTTCCAAATAATTAATTTGCAATTTGCTGAGAAATTGAACCTTTCCGTATTGCTTGGCGTGGCTTCCGTACGTCGGCTTAAGCTGAGGAAATCGCACGTCTCTCAACTCAGGCAGGGGCTGTCAAACCTGAGAGAATGTGTGTTGACGGGAGGTGTGTGGGGGGGGGGGGGGGAGGTAGTTTCAAGGAGATCGGTGTTCTAGGAAGAAGAAGTAAAGTGGGCGTTTTCATGAATGTGAACTCTTCTGAAAACGAGCAGAGTATACTGTTCGAAACGTCGAGACCAGACCGGCTCTTTTCAGAGGATACTCAACCCAAAAGAGATTTTACTTATTTTCAAAAACATGCAAAACTTCAAACACTACTTCACTCTAATAGAATTCAAGTTATTGCATGTAGAGTGCGAAGAAGACAGGAACGTATTAAAGAACAAGGGAATTACCAAACCTCTTATCACGCAAGTAAGCCTACCAATGTCAACCTCAAAGGAACTTTTTAAGAATAACCTTAAACTTAAAGGCGTATTACAGAAAACCGTTCAGGCAAAAGTTCTCAATTTTGTGACAAAGGCTCCAAGGAGATATATAGCACGTGTTTTGCATCTTTATTTATACTTCTATAAGTATGCATCTTACCATGACCTCATGTCATGGCACACTTTTATCTTTTCCATCGACAAAAAGTATTGAAACTTTACCTAAACTACCTGGCGCCACTAAGGGTCCGAAAAAGGGTTAGGAAACCGTGGCAATTGCGTAAAGAAGAGTCTTGAACATGTATTAGGGAACAAAAATAGACACATTGACGCAGGTCTGGTGGGCTGTTCAATGTGTTACACAGGTAGGGCTTAGTTTCATATGAATTTCATATGAATTATGATATAATAAGGTTGCAGGTCAAGACAGGCGTGACCCCGGCAGATTTAATCACTGCTTCCTGGTACCCCTTTTTTGCAATCTGAAATGTATTTTTATTCAATTTTTCGAGAGAAAATAGAATTAGCTTTTGCATTTTGCAATTTTTTATTTTTTTTCCAATAAGGACCTATAGTAGACCACCATTTTTCAAATTGTATTGTTGTTGTTGTTTACATGACATGCCTTAGTTTTTTATTAAAAAAACACAATTTTTTATTTTCTTTTTCTTGCTAGAAGAACATGGTGTGAACTTTGTAGCACTGACTTATCCGCGATATAGGTATCTTTCCTAGCATTGCTGCATATATGTAGCTGTTATTTTGCTATTAAATTAAATGTTGTAGAAAGGAATTATCACCAATGTCAGTGAAGCGTGCTGATATATGCAGCTCTAGAATTTCGCCTATTGTGTTTTCTGATTGTTCAATTTAAAAAAAGTAGGCCTAATCCATGACTATTTCTATCTTTCTATTCTAGCTCCCAACCTGTTGATCAAGGTCTCCTTGTAGCTAGAAATACGGCTGTGTGTTGGCAAGTATACTGGTAAAAATAGGTTATTGTTTACTGTTGCCATGGAAATAATACAACGGGCAACTCCGGAACTCCACCACCATACAACACGTTACCTGTATGACCTTTTAACAATACACTACACTGCACGAACAGTGTGGCGAATTCATCGCGTGCTATTTCGCAGCAAAGAGGAAAATGTCAAAGCTGCCTTGAAAACAAGCCCCCGCAGGCAAAATATAAATCCATGTTACTATTGAAACCATGCCAGACAAGCCTTTCAGTAAACAATCAATATGAACCTGACGACAAATCATTCACTGTGATAGAATAATGTACAGCACTCATTCAGCGAAATATGTAAATTTATTCAGTTTTTGATCAGAGTTCTACTAAACATGTTTTCCACATTTAACTACACAAGCAGCGGTTCAATATTTTACTGTTTAAAAACAAAGCATAACATACTCTGATACACTTACATAATAATATAATATGTACAATTGAAATACATAATATATCCAACTAAAAACGAAGAAATTGCAGCATGAATGAAAACAGAAATGACACAAAAGCATAATCACAATTTCAAAAGTGCCATACCAATATATACAAATAATCAAACATCTTCAATTATACAAAACAATATCACAAAAACCCTGTATCAAGTTAAAACACAAAAACATTCTAAAAATGCAAGTTAAAAAACATATCACCGGCTCAGCCCAAAATGGTGAGGGGGTATTTCTATTTAAAAAAAAATCAACATATTTAAATTGACATATTGCTTAGGCTGGTGGTCCATGTTTTCCTAGAAGTGAACAAAAATATCCATTTCCATTAGATATATTTATGCTGTGCGGATACAAACTATTGCAGAGAATGTACTGTATATTATTGCGGTTTTCCATAAATATTGCAAACAGGGAAGTTTTGTCCTTGACAAAAATAGCCATGACACAACACAAAATCGATTTTCTCATTTCGGCTATAGGCGTATCATTTCTTGCCTGGGGTAAGGGACATTATGTCTCCGGTAGGAAGACCCACGTTTTATGCCTACAGGTTCCGCCCAGTTTAATTTACATGTTTGTTGTCTGTCGCGTTTGTGGGGCATTGTATGGGAAAGGTATAAGTGTACATAATATTCAGTTTTCAGTTCCACCCTACTCATTACATATATTCAGTTTTTGGTATAAACACATGTGTGTAATATAAACACGCGAAAGGAATGTTGTATACATGTAAAGTTGTATTAAAACTACATGGCAATATACATGATTTTGCAGCAAGTGCCAGACCTGATACTTATGCCCCTACTTAAGCCTTGGTGCCCTTGAAATGCTTCGGTAGAAGTTTACACTATCCTCATAGGGTGCCCTTTACCAAGGAGAAAATGCCTGGATGCCCTCGCTCTTTCAAAAACGAAGCATACATGGGCCTGGCATACAATCAGTCTACCAGTGAGAAACGTTTTACGTTTTACACGCAACCAAAGTATAAATATTATTTTGAGTTACAAAAAAAGGCACCTTATTGACCATAAAATAACTGCATCACTCAATACTAGACGTATGATTCCAATCTGCCTAAAGAAGTGTTTCCTGCTTCAAGTCAGTCCCAATACAGAATATGTCCACTCTGTAAACTGACCATTTTTGGTCACTGGTGCTTTGATAAGGAAATACTAACTTTGATTTGAGTGGACAAGCCTAGACTGCATATCTGGTGTTAATGCAATTGGTCAAAGTGTTACTAGAGATCATCAAAATCAAGACACACCCAGTCTGTTAATCAGACAAAGACACGCCCCTTAAAGGACACGCCCTTGATTCCACAGTTCTAAAATTAATTTTGGTAAGGAGAGATAGGAGTTCACATACTAAATTAATAATAATCATACATCACTTTTCAACTTGCTGTCATTGACCCTTTTCTGCAAAATACAAAATTTAAAATAAATTGAAAAAATTTTGTTGTCTAACATAATGGTTTCAAATCTTCAGTTTTTCCGCCTTGAACATTAAATAAATTTGGCTATTGTGAAGCCTACTGCACCCACAGCAATTGCTGTGATGCCCTGTGCTTCTGCTGTGGCGTCATTTGCAAAGTTCCAAATGCAAATTTACTTGTTTTCGTATTCTAGAGAAGCCCCTTACCATAAGGAAATTGCAGTGCCCCCTCAAAAGCAAAGTTCAAGGCCTGTGTATGTACCCAAGCCTAGAATTAACCTACAGCACCAACGGTCATTGCCCCACAATGTTGCTACATGGTAGACTTTTGCAAAGTCTAAAGAGAAGAGAACATTGCCACGCCCCCTGCAAGAATGAAGTTGAAGGTCTGAAATCTCAAGACCAGTTTGAGATGATCAACACTCATCAGAAAGTTGAAGCATACTGTGGCATTCCTGTTATGAATTAAGAGGAATCTGCCTCGGCTACATGAAGGTAGGCCTATGCATTGCTGAATGCTCCGAGGTGTTTTATTCATTTAATTGCACAAACCACCATGAAATCAAATATTTTGTACAAGCTTCAACTAAGACCTACTACTAAAGCTGCCCACAAACTAAAAAAACTAATAACTTGAGCATTTAAAAAAAAAGGCAGTACAAAAGTCATTTTGTATTGCATACATTTGATCTCTATTTCCGAGTCTACATGTACATGTAGATCTCAATTGTTGAGTTGTAAGGAGTTTCAGTGTGAAAACTGCTGGCTAACTGAGGTGAAATTCGACAGAGACCCGGTTCCTTGGGAGGCAGTGGATTGACTATCAGACCCGGTAATGTTTATGAGGTTACTAGGGAGCGTCATTGCAAAGCATGCCATACGCAATGCAGGCGCGGGTAGCTCCCCCACGACATCCCATTCATCTTCAGCAACTGTGTAGCAGTGAATGTCTTTTTCTCTATGTCGACTGAGTCCGTTGTAGCCACCTATGATGTAGATCCTCTGATTGTCTATGACGGCCGAGCCGGCCATACTGAGACCGGTCAGCATTGGGGAGAGGGGTGTCCACTGGTCATTTGAGGGATTGTAACGTTCAACACTCATCACATCCACTCTGTCACCATATGAGTTCAGATGATTCCCACCCATGGCGTACATCTGATCACGGACGGCGCACAGCATGTGGAAACCTCGTTCTGCGTTCATGGAGCACCGTTGCGTCCACTCGTTCCGTTGGGGATTGTATTCAAACACAGTCTTCCTGAAATTGTGATTTGCAAACCCACCAGAGATGTAAAGGTTATCACTGATGACGCAACAAGCATGAGCATACATGGATTCAGGGAGATGCTGGACATAAACCCAGGTATCGTTGTTCGGATTGTAAGACTCCATCGAAGCAAGGGCTCCTTGCTCATTTTTACCTCCGATAGCAAAGAGTTTACCATCTAGAGCAGCAAGGCCAAAGAAAGCTCTCCGTTGTTGCATTGGGCACACCTGAAGCCAGTTGTTAAATCTTGGATCGTATCGATGGACAGTCCCAATGCTCTCCTTCCCGTTTGAGGTTAGAGTTACTTGTCCTCCTGCAACATACAAGAAGCCGTTCAAGACAGCAACGCTGTGATCCACTCGTCTCAGAGGCATCGATGTTAGATGCTTTAGCTGACAATGAGGTTCGTCCAAAATCATAATATTGTTACTTACACACTTGTTGGCTAGCTCCCCACCAACAACTAGAATCACCTCGCTGGTGGAGCGCATTCTGGTCCGTGCCGACTGCATAAGATGTTGGCGTTGGGGTACAAGGTGATAGTTCAAGGCTTCTAGGAGAAACTCATGACACGTTGCATTCTCCATCATGAAGCTCTCCGACTGCACATGATCTACAAGCTCATTTGTTGAGATCAACGGGAATCGGATGTGCTTCATGAGACGAGGTGCAAACTGTTCCCTTGAGTTGCGAGAGTGATTTATCCACTTGGCTGCCGCTCCAAATAACTCCATCTCAGTGCCCGACATCATGCGATCCTGTCGTATGAAATACGTGATTTGTTCCGGGGTCAGAGTTGGGAAATCTCTCGTCTTCGACACTTGGACGAAATTTGCTATCATGAAATCCTGCACCGATGAGAGCAGCATTGGAAAGTCATACTTCTCAGCGAGATGAAGTAACTCTACGCAATTCTGCAAACTGATTGTTGTGATGAGGTACTGGACGCAGTACTCGGTGACGCGCCTGAAACCAAGCTTAATAGCAGCATACAGTGTCTTGCGGACATTCTCTATGTTCAACGTCAGCTGAGACGTGTATGCAAAATGAATGAGCATCTCAAGACCGAGTCTTGGGATGCTAGTACTAATCTGGATGTCCTTGATGTTCTCATTCTCTACAAACATCTTGTGGAAGAAATCACTACAAGATGCAAGGACGATGCGATGAATTGAGAAGTGATGCTCTCCACAAATGAGAGTTCCATCACACAACACTCGCTTCTTTAGCAATCCATCAAGTTGCTTCAGCATCTCACCTCCATGCTCTGCGCACTGGTACACCCTCGTTGGTGGGGGTGCTGTGCTATTCCAGAACGAGAAACTGCGTTCTAACGGACTGGTTGGGATTTGTGAAGAGACTTTTGAAGCCATGTTTATATATTATGTTGCCAATATGAGTTGTTGAACACTTCAGTAAGACCAAGAAAATCCAACCTTTTAAAAAGAAAAATTGAATAACGCTTTAAAAAAAATCAACAAAAACCATCACCAGGCACTTAGCTCTTCTTTATTCATTTCTTGTACTTTCTCTTGTGATTTCTCTGTCTTTTCATCTCTTTGCACTTGACTGCTTCTGTTGTGCCAGTATACCTGTTATGCGTGTTGTGTTGTCATTTAGCCTTCAACAAAGACTCTGCTAAGGTCGAAACATCAGGCAACTAACTATTTTGTTTGTAAAATTTGTTTTAACAAAAATTGTACTGAAGTAGACCTACAACAATTCAGATCATTTGTTCCTAATGTTTGCATTGATTTTAAACCTTTTTATTAATACTACTAAAGTAAATTTGATGTTGGGCAGTGTATATATAACCGGCACTGAACCTGCACAACGACTTTTAGAGGGGAACTGGAAATTTCACAGCAAAGTCTGTTTTCGCGTCGTGTTAGTCGATGTGTCTTCGTAATAACGAGATGGGATTCAGACGATTCGGACTTTATATCACTTTCAAATTTCTTCAAGAGCCACAATTTTTTAATTTTTTATTAAAGTAATTTGTACCCATTTAAATTGTTTATGTTCTTATATTTTAGAATTTTTTTGTTTTATTTATGGCGGCAAAATCACTTGCGCATAGCGCACGTTTCAGTGGATATATTAATAGGGATTCCACTTGACCATGCAGTAGTGTTCGAAAATGTGTGAAATTTAATATATATGCAACAGTGCATAACATAGCGTCTGTAATTTTTGCAGCAAATAGCGCCCCCCAAAAAAAATAGATCTGTCAGCTTAAAAGCATTTGGTAAAATGTAGTAAATTCCTGACATTATATGTTATCTGAATCATTCAAACTTGAATACTTACAAAGTTTGATGTGCTTTCAGGTAGCTTGAAGTCCACGGGGAATGTTTTTCTAAAGCATCTCGATCAAATCTCTGAAACGAAAATAATTTACAAGTTAGATAAAATTTTAAATTTTAAACTCAAGAACACACTAAATCAATGCCTGACCAATGCACAATATCGTGAAACTGTGCCTCGGTAACACAGTTAAAACTATTTGTTGATGATATTGGTAGACCTTGAGTGAATAAAACAGCAATTGAATTCATAATCTTTTCAAACAATTTTGGGAGGTATGATTAACCATGTAATGATGATTGATAATGACATCAACTGACCATGACATTGAGAATCATTGACTCAATCAATTGACACAAGTTGAAAACGGACAACTGTCACACCATGGATGGATGTAGGATGTCACACTGACTGACACTCTGAAACTTGTATTTAATCTACTCAATTACCTCTGCCTTAAATTGATTGAAAAGGCAAACCAAGGCAGGAGTCGAGTACAGATCATTTTTCAAAACATAAATGATAAATAATTAATGTGACGGCCTCGGCATTGCTTGGATTGGCGGGCTTGGAATGTCAAATTAATTCACACTATTGAATCAAAGTCCTGCACTGCATTTGTAATTGTAGTAGGCCTAGTACGTAGACGCAAAACACCGTTATTTTGTTAGTCATTCGAAACAACACTGAACAGTGACCTGGGCCCTTGCATAAAGTTTGCCATTACTCATCCATGACCATATGCAGTTATAATAATTAAATTCAGTTATTTAATTTACCGCCCTAAACAAAACAAAACAGCGTGTGTACTCACGTTCAGTCACGCATCTCTCAAACAAGTGATTCACAGTTTGCCTTCTTAAAACCTGTCAGTTTTCACAACAGCGAAACAGGAACGAGCAAAAAACAAAACAAAACAGATGTTCCGAAAATGTTTTAATCTTGTTGTGCCAAACAAAACACGTCAATATATCGACGAAAATACAGTGAATGTCGAGCCATACATATGCAGGGCGTCATTGGTTGTCGAAGGAACGTCGGGTTAACACCTTGACCTTTGACATTGTTTTCATTTTTTATTATTAACCTCGTTTTAATGGACTCAACTAGCTGCACACGGTTAACTTACACGGACGTGGTGGCGTTCAGTTGCTCATGAGGACGAGGTTGTTTACGCGTGGCTGCAGAAGTCTGGTATTTACTCTTTTGCAAGGTAAAATACTAGTTGAATGTAAAAGTGGTACCAGACTACTTGCCGGGAGAAAGAAAACAAAAATCAAAATGGCCGGTGAAGTTTTAGTTGATGCTCTGCCGTATCACGATAAAGGATACGACGAACCAGGAGAAAAAGAAGCGGTAATATTTCACATATTTATAAAAGAAGTATATTATTGTACATTCTGCTCTGGATCTGTAAAGATTTATTCGTCCATTCGTTTGCTGTGTCGAAATATAGGTTTTGAGAGTTGTGTAGTTTAGGTATACGATATCCGTGTATTTTCGACACATGTCCGTTTAAAAAAAAACACGGTGTACATTTGGCTGACACACTATAGTGGCTTTTGGGGGCATGTAATACTTCCCTTGTTTCCCTTTATAAAAACGCCAGAAATTGGTGGCGAGGTCGTACAATTTGTCCTCAAGCCAAGGGAGGAAAAAAAGAAAGACAAATCCCTGTTGAGAATCAAACATAGTGCGCATGGTCACTGGTGTGTGTCAATTGTAAAACAACGATTAGTTTCTTCTCGGGGAGTCGGCCATCGTGACATGCAGATGGAAACCATGGTAGGGCCCTCGCTATATTATAATTTCCCTGTTTAAAACAGAAGAAAGCAGGTCATAAAAGCAAGATGTTTATTATATTAACAATGAAATCTTTAACCTGATTACAACCATGTCAAATAATTCTTTGCCTCAGGCCTATGCCCTGGTCGAGGAAGAAACAAGACGTTACCGCCCGACAAAGAATTATCTGGAGCATTTGCCAGCGATTGATCATACACCGTTTGAAACCGACGTCCTTAAGAATGAGTTTGAGCGGATGGCATCAAGACTTCCTATGGACGTCCTCAGCATGAAAAGGTGATTTGTCCCTGCCGATCTTGATTTTGATATTCCACCAAAGCATTTGATTTGACGGTTTAGTTTGTGTAAATATTGGGGAAAGTTTTGTTGATAAGATTAGAGAAAGCAAATATAGGGCTAGTTAGCTGAATTTGTAGAGCGCTGGTGCGTCAATTAGGGCAGATATTTTACTGGACCAGAGTCAAAATGAGAGAACAAAATATCTACACACTTCAGCACGTATAAAGAAAAGTTTAAAAAAAATTGTTTTAAAAGTATACCTTGATACTGGCCATGTTCATTTTTCAAAGGGCACTTCCATTAAAAACTCTTAAAGTCTATGGGACACTTTTTAAGGGCACCAAGGCTAAAATCAGGCAAAGATAACCTTCGTGGCCCCAGTTTAATTTTGTGACTGTATTAATAATCATGCTATTTGAATAATTATTGCTGCAGATATGAGCTACCCCCTCCACCTGCAGGCAGACAGAATGATGTACTCGCTTGGAATGAGTCCGTGGAGAACTCTATGGCCCAGCTAGAACATCAGTCAGAAAGGTGAGCCTCAACTAAGGGTGTTGAAGGATAGATAAACTATGCCAACCTGTAATATAATATCATGTGGTGAGTGCATCTGGAAACGCACGGTCAACCCTTCTACTGTCTGACCATTCAATATCATCCACTGTGGTTTTGAGTTATATTTAAACTATGCCAGCCTGTAATATGATAATAGGTATCTTCTTGGTGGACTTGGTTCTTGTCTTCCAACCAGGAATGTAAAATGTGAAAGATTATGAAGCATTTAAGTTTAGGGGGAACTGTTCCAACACCTTTTAAAAAGTATAATTGTAATCATGATTAAAATTTCTGACACCATTTTCTTTTTCAGAATTGCCAATTTGGAGCTCCTTTCAAAGTACGGCAGTTCAGCCTGGAGATGTTACAATGAGTAAGTTCTTATAGTGTAGCCGAAAGTGACATAGCATCTGTCTCTGTAGTCTGAGGAATTCAAATTGAAGCGGCGGTACCTGGTGACAAAGCAAGTCATTGTACCAGACTTTATTGCAACTGGATCACTGAATGCTTGCTATGCCTTTCTTATTTGAACTTCATCAATTTTATGATTGAAACCATTTTCTATTGCATTTTTTCAGCATTCTGGGGAAGATGGTCGAGCAAGGACAGGATCAGCTGTCCAAAATTCGCAAACACATCCAAGAGCTGAACTGGCAAAGAAAGACAAAACAGGTACGAACTAAACCTTCCTTAAAAAAGAGCACTGTATCCCTTCTGAATGACAAACCTTGCGTTTGGTTCTGTTTGTATCGTAAATGTTTTGTGTCTTTCGTTTGTTTTCAGAAAAGTGCTGGCGAAGCCTTGAGGAATCTTGAAGAAAGGTAAGTAAGAGAAACGGTTTTCTCCTGAAGACAATCCGATCGAAACCTCTCATCCAGGAGATGTACAAGGTGTACCTTACAAGTAGAGCAAAATGTTGTTTCTAAAGCCTGGTTCATACTTGAATTTTGACATCACCTTGCTTTTTTCACTGCGAATGGTTCACATGAGTTGAGTACAGCTCCACTGTTGCAAATTGTTCGTTGCAGGAAGTATGATCCAGGCTTTAAATTTGTTTTATAATAGAATACAAAACGTGATTGAAACAGAGTTTGCATCATTACAAGCTCTCTGTAATTTTTGTTTTTTACAGTTGGACAGGCCTCGTTGGCAAGAACTATGAGATAGAGCGAGCCTGCCTAGAGCTGGAGCAAGAAGTGGAGAGACTGAGACAAGAGCAAATCATCAAACACGCCAAGGAGGAGTACAAGACGCAGCAGATGCTGCAACATCCTCCAGAAGAAGATGAGGAGGAAAGAGTCAAAGCAGAGGAGGAGGAAGAGGAAGAAGAGGGGGAGGATAGTGATGAGAGTGGGGAGGAGGGAGGGGACGATGTGGAGAGATATCGGGTTGGGAGTCACTCCTCCTCAGAAGAAGAAGGGGACAGGTAGTTGCAACATCATCTTGAAAATGGGGGTTAAGATGTGAAGTTATGGGTTTTGGGAGAGGATTCTGAATGAGGGTTCTGAATAAGGATAGAAGGATGTGGAGAGATATCGGGTTGGGAGTCACTCCTCCTCGAGATGGAGAAGGGGACAGGTAGTTGCAAGATCATCTTGAAGATGAGAGTTAAGATGTGAAATTATGGGTTTGGGTTTTTGAATTCCTCAAAGTATTGTAAACTTTGTATGAAATGGAACCCAATGTAAAGATGGACCATGCTAAAGAAAAAAATATTTATTCACTGAAACTTTCTCCTTTGCAAACCAACACTTCTCTCACTCGGCTTTTTGTATTTCTGTTTTGTTTTTACTGGTTTTCAATAAATGCATTTACATTTCATGAACATGTCATTGTACATTTTGTAGCTGTTCGTTTTAACATGAAGGTTATTTTATGTAGCATCGGTAGAGGGCGCACTTCAATATTAACGGACGGCAGTAGTGGGTCTATTCCTAAAACATATTTGCTGTTTCGAACGTCGTCACAAAGCAGTAGTCATTTGAAACTTTTGATTTCCTCCGCGTGGCTTTTGGTACGGACGTTACTGGAGCCAACCTTGAGGTTTTAGAAAAAGACACCAAAGTAATGAGTAACATTTGTACAAGTTCCTTGCCATTTACTATGCAAAAAGCTTCAGCCATGTACAATATCTTTCTCTGGTATTTTTCACGCATCCAAAAACGAGGCTTGAAGTAACTTTAATCTGGCTCCGTGTTTGTTTTGTTTGTTTTATTTTGATTCATACAATCATACGTACAGATAAATAATGAATAATGGTCATTACAAATGTATCAAATCACAATGCAGTATGAATTGGAGTGACATCCATAGGACTAACATTTTAGAGCTGTCTTTAAAGCCAGTGGACACTATTGGTAATTGTCAAAGACCAGTCTTCCCACTTGGTGTATCTCAACATATACATAAAATAACAAACCTGTGAAAGTTTGAGCTCAATTGGTCGTCGAAGTTGCGAAATATGAATGAAATAAAAAAACACCCGTGACGTCACACGAAGATGTGTGCTTTCAGATGCTTGATATCGAGACCGCAAATTCTAAACTTGAGGTCTCGAAATCAAATTCGTGGAAAATTACTCCTTTCTCGAAAACTACTCCACTTCAGAGGGAGCTGTTTCTCACCAACCTCTCCCCATCACTCATTACAAAGTAAGGTTTTATGTTAATAATTATCTTGAGTAATTACCAATAGTGTCCACTGCCTTTAAGGAACAGCCTCAATGATACCCACAACAAGAAAAGGTAAACCAGGCAAATGAAATACCCACATCGTGAAGATCAACTGCCCATTTCATTAACAAAACACAGCATTTCATTCGACAGAAATTTAATGTACATTCTGACGACTTTAACAATGCTCCATACATCCTGAGTACTTGAGATAGTGTCTGATAAAGCAAAAGGCATCGTGGATGGGATGAAACCTCGCCCGTATTCTACCATCCATGTTCCCTGGCTCCACTGCACCATCGTAACATCACCCCAGGCGTGAAGTATCGTGTCACCTGTTGAAATAGGAAACAAAATAGGTTGTTTCGGTCGCACAATTTCAAGAAATTCGACAACATTGACGAGACACAACTAAGCTCTGAATAAATGTTGCTGATTCTTTCGATATAGAAATCATACTCTATAATTATAGAAACTGTGAAAAATGCATTTCACTAGGTAGCATATTTGAGGTAATGCCGAAAAATGGCACACCTGACTCATCAGTGCAAATATTCACGGGCTGCCCGTGGAATGGCGAAGTACTATCTCTAGACCAACAGGGTGGGACTGCTATCAGTTGTTTATCCCTCGGTACATGAACAGCATTTTAATATAAGCATTGCCAGTTGTCAAAGGACCGGGGTGGATTTCACAAAGGTAGTCCTAACTTAGGACTAGTCCTAGGCAATGCTAGGAGATAGGACCAGTCCTAAGTTAGTATGAGTTACTGGTCCTAACTTAGGACCAGTCCTATCTCTTAGCATTGCCTAGGACTAGTCCTAAGTTAGGACTACCTTTGTGAAATCCACCACAGGGCTTATTAACGTCATAAATGGATTCTTACACTTAAGGGTGTTAATAGGACCGAAGCTTAAACAACGATTTTGTCAGTTTTGTGCTACCCCCACCCCCCCCCCCCAAAAAAGGGTCGGCCCTAAAGACCTGAAGGGTGAAGGAAATTGAATGACATTTGTGATTGAATTTTACTTACCTGGGATAAAGACTTGGCTTTGTGTTGTCCCTTCCGTCCATTGCCTGAAAGTGCCGGTCATGACAGTGTCGGATATGTTGGCCCAGTACCGTCCTAGTAAAAAAACAAATGGACAAACAAATGGAATTTTAATTGATGCATGCGGTTTACACTACATCTTGAGTTCTTAGCGGACCCCCTTTCACTCCCCAGCCTACCAAGCGTGATGTCTCATTGACTGGAATAAGTATTGGCGTCTTGTTTCTGAAACACAATGGATTTCTGCATGATTCATAATCATAGGCGTTAAACCAATGTTTGTAGGAGTGAGATTGACTGTTACTATAGCTTTGTGGAGTTCCATTGACGGGAAAATCGTCTTAACAATAAAAAACACAAGCAACTAAAAAACAAGTTAAAAAAAAACCTAGAGACTCAACCCTTGACCCCAAATGACCCCATATCAACCCACCTGAATGTCCCACTGTATCAACAGCTGTCCCAAAGAACGTCACATACTCCGTGACGGAGGCATGGATCATGCGCATTGCACCTTTCCATCCTCCTGCGCATACAAACATCCACTCGGTATCCTCTGGTGGTAAGATGTGACCCGGAAACATCTTCATGAGGTCAGAGTAGACTCTGTCAAAAGCCTCCTCGTGGGGCAATCCTGTGAGAGAGAAGCAAAATATTATCACATTTGTTTTCCATTTTTTCCCCAATCTGCTGTTTTATTCTTATTTCCATTCGGGATGAATAGCTCAGCTGGTAGAGCGCCGGCACGTTAATCCGGAGGTCTTTGGTTCGAGTCCAACAGCATCTAGTCAATTTGTCATCATTCAACCCCAAATCATTTAAAATTTTAATCACTATACTAGCCAAGAATGGAGAGAAGACAAGGAAGGACGTTTTAGTTTATTAGATGTGGGAGGAAAAACCCAGACATTATGATGAAAACCCACGTAGTCAGGTAGGGACTGACAACCAAATTCACGCAGTGCCCCTGGTGGGATTTGTACCGGGGCCCCAGAGGTTGAAGGCAAGGCAAGACACCACTACGCCAATCCGTCCGCCCCCTTTTCAGCTGCCACACCCAGACGTGTGTATTGAAAAAGTTGCGACATGGAGGGAGCAGTTTGAACCACGTGACCAGTGCACTGGTCACGTGGTTACTGGACGTAGCAGAACCCATTTTGCAGTCTAGTCTAGCGTTATAGTTTTGCTGAAAATGACTGGGAAAACCTTTAAAATAATTTTATTTAAATGATTTATAAACAAATTTATTGGCCTGACGTGTCGACCATGCCAGAGTCTTTCTCAAAGGCTAACACTTATATACACTTTAGAACAAAAAAAATAATTATTTTAGTTAAGATAATAACAATCTTACCAACATATTTTTCAGCAATCTGTGCAACAATCTTGTCATCAAGGAGGTAGGTTTTATTGTTGAGCCAGTGATGTATAACAACTATACTAAGACCTATGACGATGGTCGAAATCACGGCAAATCGAACGACAGATTTGAAGTTCATTCTCTCAGGATGACGTCTTCCAATTCAAGCAGGGGAAGAAATAATCTTGAGAGATCCTGTCCAAGTCACTCACCGACTCAATATAATCGTGAAACAACACTTCTTAAAAACACTCCGTGACGCTCATCTGAAATGAAGCAATATTATTGTGTTAGTGAGATTTTGTGTTAAATGACAATACATGGATGATACAGCAAGTCATAGAGCATTGATTCTGTTTTTATACGACTTTGCGTTTGCACTATAGGCTGGGGGGGGGGGGGTATTACGGCACTGTATTAAGGTGCTGGTATACCCGCACTAGTTTGATGGAAAATCTCTGGGAGTGAAATCGAGTTTGTTTATCACATCGATGATTAGCATCAATTCGTGTGTTTCAAGGGATGTTGACAAATTTTGACAATATATTATGTGGAAACTGTCATAAAATGAGACCACTTTGTATGTTTTTTTTTTTCAAACGAACTGTTCGAAACGGCCAACCCTTATCCCTTAAAGATACTTTTAACAATAGGCCTACACCAATGTGTGAAAAGCACTGTACACTCATTCCAGTCCTTTTTACAACAATCATAGAAATTATTATATTAACTATTAAACATGATTATCATAAACAAAATGCAAAGCTTCAACTTCGTAAATTGTACTTTGATCATCAGCAACGTAAGGGGAGGGACGGTCGGACCCCCCCCCCCCCTCCGCTCATAATGCTTGCCCCCCCCCCCATCCCCCATCAACACTGACCGAATACAACTTCACTGTCAAGACCCATAATGAAGCACATAACATAAAAAGTAACATGGATGATAAACACTTACCAACAATTTGGAGTTTTCTCAATCAATGTTTCGGTTAAACCATGGAGGAACCGTTGCACCTTACCCGTTGCCGTCCCGTACGTACATGTACATACTTACACATGAACTCTCTTCACTGACCCTATGTATAGCGTAAAAACTGCATTCATTGCGATAGTATTGTTTGCTAGTTTTACCAATAAAACAATGTCTATTTGTAGTTTGAGCTTGGCTATTGTTAGATTGAAATTAATTACATCGGTATATACACGCTATCGGAATACCTCGTCAAATCAAAGTGCAAAGTTTCAAGGACGGGCAACTGAAACTTTTAAGCAAATTGGCCGTGCTTTAGAAGGTCTTATTGGCAGCTTTGGGTCTTTGTTATCACGGAATAACAACGTGTAGCAGAACCTCGGGATGATCCCTGACCCCTAGACGGTGTTTGCACCAGATCAAGACGGAGAGTTTGGATGGGGCTTCAACCCCCCTAAAGCCCCGATGTAATATTGACACTATACTCGTCGAGCCAAACTCGGCTCCATACATTGTGACAAAATAGTTTTTCCAAAAGCTCGAAATCGTCTGTGGCATCCAGACCGATCCTGTGCAGCTTCAAAAGTCTGGTGATATTAATGTCTGATATCGCTTATATAAGCAGTTCTATAACCCCTCCCCCAAAAACACAGCCCTAACAATGCCCATCATCTATGTGATGCCCCACTTTCTGAACATTGTCAGAATATTTCTAACAACCGATATTGACTATTACTGTTAAATTGATCACAAGTCGACTTACAAAACCAATGATTCGGTTCAACTTGTCAATTGGTTGGATATTTTGACAACACAAAGTCATTAGATCTACTGTCTGGGTTTACATACTAAATCTGAATTTTTCAAATGAAATTTGTCTTGCATTGGTTATTAATTTGACGACACACCTCTATGTTATAAAGTCACTGTCCATATACAAAATACATTGTACTCGTTTGCCAAAATCAACTTCTAACCTCTAAACCAGTAACTCAATAATTTGTTTACATCGTTGCCCAGTTGTTATTCAGTCACCTGACTGCTCATGGATAAATATTAAAGCTACTGTGCAGCAAAAACGGTCGATATAAAGACCTACTATTTGCATAACAATCGGGGGAACTGGCATTGTAATGTCACAACCCCAGTGGTCCTGCAACAGTATCTATTCAAGCACTTTCCCCTTCATTGCTCACGTCAACCCGGAAACAAAAATGGCCGCCAAGAGAAGATGATCTCGCTGTCTCATTTTCAAGATTTGTCTGAAAGATTTTAAGGTAAGATTTACTTTCACCTCATAGTTTAATTTAAAATAATTGTGAGTGCTTACCGACTCCAATGATGGTGTCAAGCTTTAGAGGTGGGGGTGACGGAAGAAGGCATATGCGTTAGCCAGGGTCGCCCATCCAGTGCCGACTCGCCGCATCCACCATGTTCCAGGCTTGGGTGAGACTTGAACCACACTGGATCGGGACTCAGGGTGTCCCTCTAAATGTACCAGTGCATCTTCCTCCGTGCTTTAAAAACACAATCGTTTCTCGTGTTCAAAAGTACCCCCTAAAACCCTCTGTCTACAAATTCCTCAGATTCCTAGAGAACACAGTGAAAGTGAATACACCAAGGAGGGGGGGGGGGGGAGGGGTACAACCATTTAGGTGGAGAAATACACAGTAATATTATTTGGTTTGCGGTGTGTGTATCTACTTAACATGTAGAGTTTATTCTTAGAGAACTGTCTTCTTTATTCTACATGATTCTACTACCGCGGAGTAGATTTATCGGATGTTCAGAAGACTTCTTAGTTCTGAAAAGAACTGTCCTGATTTTTAACATACTAGGGGACAGTTCTTTTCAGAACTGAGAAGTCTCCCGAACATCCGATAAATTTACTCAGCGGTAGTAGAATAAAGAAAGACAGTTCTCTAAAGAACAAACTCTACCTGGCAAGTAGATACACACATGGTGTTACCGCAAACCAATTTTATTGAAACCTCACCATGCAATGCCTCAAAAACATCCCATTGTGCACTAAATTGTGAAACTAAACAAAATTCATCTTTTTCGGTTACATAACCCAGGTATAATAGTAACCATGGCAATTGGAAGGCTTTCACCAAACACCCGCTCCTATGGGTTGCTGATCCTGGTCTTATCAACTGTAATCACCATGAGCTCAGCCCTGGAATATGCTTCGAATCTTACAGTGTCTTCCAAGACGGCAAACACCGCGACTCTAACCTGGACATCAGCAACCAGCGGCGGTAATGCCTCAAGCTACATCGTCTCAGTTGTCTTAGACACCAGCGTTCTCGAGAATGTGACCATCTCGACCGTAGCGACTAACACGCACACAATCACCGGGCTGACCTACTCGACCTTCTACACCGTGCTTGTGTACACCTACGATTCGACCGGGCAGAGCACTGGGGAAGCAGCCTCTGTTTCCTTCTGGACTAAATACACCACATGGAACACGAAGTTCATCGGAGCGTTGGGTGTGATTGGCTTCATCATTGTCACTTTACTGACGATGATAATCTTGAAGAGCAAATGTCTCCCTGCCGATCCCAAGCCTATGGTTATGGATGTTGAGAAGCTTGTGGAGGATGGGGCAGGTGTAAACGATGAACAGCCCCCTAGCGAGCAGGGTAACAAAGATGACAAGGAGAAGCCGAAAAGTCCAATCAAAGACAGAGATATAGCAATATTCTAAAATGAAAATCATCCATCCATGTATTAAAGTTTGTGGACTCCTTTTTTTTGCAGTGAACTGATAAAGTTTTAAGTTCGGGTGATAGTTGTTTTAAACTTTATTAAGGTCCTTTTAGAATCCATGGCTTCGGCTCCAGAGTCGGCTCAGGCTAGATTGGCCCCGCGGTTGTTTTTTGCAATTTATTGCGCGTGCTTTGCGTACGTGCTCAGGACATCAGACGAGAAGACGGAGCCCGAAGCCGAATCCAAAGCCGAAACCGTGGTTTCGAAAAGGGGCCTTATAGAGAATGTCTCCAAATCGATTGTATATAAAGTCCATTGCAGCCTAAATTTGTATGTCTTGAGAAAACCTTGTTTGTCTTGAAGCATGATCGGAATTGCACTTCCTAAACCACTTTAAATTAACGTAGTGTGAAGTCCAATACGTCAATCTTGAGTCAAACTCCGATTGCAAAAACCAATTAGGGCACCATCTTCAATTTAATTTTATGTAACAAGCAAGCTTAATAATTTTTCTGATTTTAGTTCAAAGGGTAATAGATTGTGATTGACAAAAACTACATGGTGTACGTGTTAAATCAGTTACTGGCCTCACGCTTTGACCATACTAGTTACGTGAGAAGAACTAAAGTTATAAATCATGCATTCAATTCAAAAAGGATAAAATTTTGTTGTCGCCACGATATTTAGCGAACTATAAATCATACACAATAATTCACAAGAAAATCTATGTTTGGAAGGTAAAAGACAGCACACAATGGAACCGAGTTTAATAGTGGCAATAGTTGAAGTTAAAATACTATATCCATGCGCTGATGATGATCAAAAGGATAAAAGGCTGTTGTCACTTCAACCACCCACTTAAACTCAACGAACCACGAAACTCTGCACAATTATAATATTCAAAAGAATATCCATACATAGATTTTGATGATGCATAAAATGATGTCCCACCTCTTTGATTTTCGTGTGTTTTTGCTAGTTTCCTCGCCTCCCAACCAATGTGACTACATGTACACAAATTCTCTAATGGATAACAATGCGTATCAAAACAAATATAGTCTCTGTGTCATTGTTCATGAGTATGAATTTATTTTACTATAAAAAACTTTCAACTATTTTAACCTAATTGTATGATATAAATAAATGTTTTTGTTTATGCAGCCATTAAAAGGTGTCAAGTACTGATAACATGCACTGCGTATCAGATACATTCTTGTGCGTGTATTAGTCAGCAGCTATAGCGAAATTTAGCCAACATGTATGTGACGAAAAGGTTTCAAACAGTCAGCTCTGTTAAAATATATGGGTAATGACCGTAAATCTTAAAATAACTTGTTAATGACAAGTTCCATAGTACTTTTAAATCTCAGCTTAAAATGCATTTTGCTGTCTCAGACCTCTTCTCGTGCATTGTAATTTGATCATCTCTATCCATGTTTATGCAACATACAGCAAGCAACTTTCTCTATTTAAGTTCTGGCTTTAGAGGTACCATTGCACAGAAGTACCAGTGTTTATGTTTACACCTTTGTTGGGCCAATATTTGTTTGCTTAAATATTATTTGACAAATCTGCGTCCATTGGTTGTGGCTCCTCACCATCTGGCTCATCGTAGGGGGCGCTAGAGATGGGTCTACCAGAGGCATTCTTCTTCTTTCGGGCCTTGCCTTTCTTCTTTGAGTGTCTCTGGAAGGTCTGCCAGCCTTGCTCAAGGAGCTCCGTTCGCTTGTGGGCCAACACCCTGTTTCGACTCTTTGAGACCACGAAATCCAAAATGGCGAACGTCACCAAGCAGATAAGGAGGAATAAGCCCGCTACGATGGCAAGAGATGTGGTCGAACCCATTGGTGTTGAGAATTTAGCACAGCCAACTTCCGGTACTTCCGGTGCAGGGACAAGGGTCGCCACACATGCGTTGTAGCCTCTCAAGTCGTCCAAATCTTGCAGGCTGTACATTCTCGATGAAACATTGTGAATGTCTTCAATCATGTTCATTGCGAAGTCACCTGAGTTGGTGAGACTAAATCCAGTCAGATTAGAGGATTGCGGGATGCCCAATTCCCATCGTATGGTGGCGCTATACGCTGTGATATTAACAACGGTCACTGTTAAGGCGGAGTGTACAGTACGGAAGCTCAGATAGGTCATAAGTATCGTTAGCTGCACAGCATATGCACAAAAGGTCACGGCAGACGCCATGATTGCCAAGTTTGGATTGTCCGCTAATGGCCACCGTACCTATTTACTTTCGTCTTGATTCACTTCAAGTTCTGTAAACAAAAAATAAATAAAAAATGTTGAACAAAAAATAATTATGTTTGCCAATAACTGTGAATTATGTGCTATTTTCACGATACTCTTAATTTTGTGCTTTTACACAAGATTTCTTGGAATTTAGATTTTTATATTGTATCGGTAACTTACGATTTGTTTAATCTTTTACTTTTAGAGCTTCAGCCCAAAAGTAAAAACCCCAAACGGAACCAAAAGTTCCCTCGATGGACACTGACTATGTGGTATGTAGTGAGCACACCTAATGCAAATTCCGATTGTGCATTTTATCATTTACACGAAAAAAAAAAAGTTTACACCGTATCAGAGTGTAAAACACACTCTTTTGTTATTTCAAAATCCTTGGTTCAGAACTGCCCATGCTTCAGTGCATGCATAGTCCGGCTCAATGTCAACTTTAAATGATACATGCAGGCGTGTATGAAACACACTGTATGTGTAGGCGTGTGAGTACAATGCGAGAAGTCAACTGTGAATAACTGAATGGCAACGCATTTAATTTTGCCACAAATGTTTTGTTACTCTAGTTTTCTCTAAGTGTCAAGGTGACATTTTAATACGGTTTCTGCATGACTAGGATTGTCATGGTGAACCGCTTTGTGTATTTTAGTTAACACTTGTTTCGTATTGTAATTTCAGTTTGACAATAATATTGACATGAATAGTAGGCTGTTTAAACCTTTGTTTGCCATCCACATATATAGAGAAGGTCGAATTAAACTTTGGGATCATGAAGGTTCGGAGGGGGGGGGGGGACACTGTCACCTTACGTTAAACTGGTGTCAAATGCCTTTGTATATGCGAGTTTTGTCAACATCCAATAAAAATATCTAAGGATGTCACATTTTCTACGCAGGTTGTTCAGTCCTACAATTTGATGACATCTACAGGAAAGTCATTGAATTTACTTTTTGAGATGCGCAAACAAATACTTTTGTTGTTGTATTTCGTATAATGTTTCAATTTTCTCTCTGAAAGAGTATAAAATCAAAAGGCATTTTCAATCATTCAAAATGTGAGTTTCAGGCTTAACATTTTCCCTGCTTTCACAAGTACAGCGCATCATGGGACCTCACGGTGATACGCGCGCTATATAAGAATGGTTTTATTATTAGTACAACGTTCTATTGGATAATGAGTGCATTATCATTTTGATCATGAAGAACCTAATGTCAATGTAATTTAATGATGATATGAATATGCATGAACTGAGTGTAGTTTCCTGAAGTCCTAATGCGGACTGGATAACGGAAACGAGTGGCCTGAAGGAAACCAACTCGAAATGGCAAACCACACTGTGTTTTTTTAGATCAGCAATTAGTTTCCCTGTTTCGATTTGGGCTGACGAAACATATAGCTCACCAAATGAATGTTAAACACCAACCGAGACTTGAAACCCTTCAGTTTCATGTATTCTTATGATTAAAATCATGACATATCGCAGAGGGTAAACAGTAGAGGGCGTGTCCGAATGTACGACCTTTATCCTTTTAAAGTATGATTAAAATCATGAAATAATATCACACAGAGGGTAAACAGTAGAGGGCGTTTCCAATTGTTAGACCTTTAGCCTTTTAAAATATTAAGTTAAAGGCAGTGGACACTATTGGTAATTGTCAAAGACTAGCCTTCACAGTTGGTGTATCTCAACATATGCATAAAATAACAAACCTTTGAAAATTTGAGTTCAATCGGCCATCGAACTTGCGAGATAATAATGAAAGACAAAAACACCCTTGTCACACGAAGTTGTGTGCGTTTAGATGGTTGATGTCGAGACTCAAGTTCTAAATCTGAGGTCTCGAAATCAAATTCGTGGAAAATTACTTCTTTCTCGAAAACTATGGCACTTCAGAGGGAGCCGTTTCTAACAATGTTTTATACCATCAACCTCTCCCCATTACTCGTTACCAAGTAAGGTTTTATGCTAATTATTATTTTGAGTAATTACCAATAGTGTCCACTGCCTTTAATAGTTTATGCCTAACATTTACTCTTTGACTCATATGAACAAGTCCTGCAGTACGGCATTGTCACATGAGACGTTTGTTTTACATGCAATTTAAAGTCGCATAGCCTGATTTTCATCGATTATTTTAATTCATTAAACGCATTTTAAAACTATTTTATTTTTCTTGTAGAAACTCTTCAGAAGATTTTAAGGGGTGTGGTACTTCTAAAGACTTCCTGAGATATCCGTAACACAACGAGGACATGATATGAGGGGAGGGGTGGGGTACGCCATGCCGCATAAAACTACAATGATCCTTACGGTATGTTTAATCTTATGACTTTGGACGAGTTAAAGGAACATCGGTCCAGTTGGTCTTTGAAAATCGTTTGTAACCGTTTGTTATAAAATGCATATGGGTAGAAAGATGCTGTAAAAGTAGAATACAATAATCCACACAAACATGCCTCGAAATTGTACGGTTTTCCTTTTACCTCGTCACTAACACGGTCGGCCATTTATGGGGGTCAAATTGTTGACTCCCAAAAATGACCGACCGTGTTAGTTCGCACAGTAAAAGGAAAACCACGCCATTTCGGTGCAAATTTGTGTAGATCATTGTATTCTACTTTTAAAACATCTTTCTAACCGTATGCATTTTATAACAAACGGTTATAAACGCTTTTTAAAGACCAACTGGACCGATCCAAGGCAACGTGTTCCTTTAAGTTCCGTATCCTTAGACGTTAGGACGCAAATTGAACCCATCCTAAGTTAGGACATGGTTATAGGACGAGTTACTCATTTTAACTCGAGATAGGATTAATCCTAGCGTTTTGTGAAATCAGGTGCTGGTTCTTTAATTCACATAATATCTCCTCAAAGAACTTTCATTCTAAAGAAAAATTTCAATTATTTATGTTGTCAAACCTACTTGGAGAATGTTGGGCTGATCGGTGGACGCCCACTCATAACTAAGCCGCGGCACGGACAGCTTAAAGATTACTGTTAAAGGCAGTGGACACTATTGGTAATTACTCAAAATAATTATTAGCATAAAACCTTACTTTGTAACGAGTAATGGGGAGAGGTTGATGGTATAAAACATTGTGAGAAACGGCTCCCTCTGAAGTGACGTACGGTAGTTTTCGAGAAAGAAGTTATTTTCCACGAATTTGATTTCGAGACCTCAAGTTTCGAATGTGAGGTCTCGAAATCAAGCATCTGAAAGCACACAACTTCGTGTGACAAGGGTGTTTTTTTATTTCATTCATATTTCGCAACTTCGACTACCAATTGAGCTCAAACTTTCACAGGTTTGTTATTTTATGCATATGTTGAGATACACCAAGTGAGAAGACTGGTCTTTGACAATTACTAATAGTGTCCACGGTCGTTAACGAAACCAATGAGTCTCATAAATATTTCGGTAATCCCCGTTGAGTAATCGCAAAAGTAAATGTACATTCCATTGTCATAAAACACAATCCCGCGATAGCTTTCGTTTTTATGTCAGGCCTTTATATGTTTTATAGTTGACACTTAAAGTAGAGCCTGTCGTGTACACAATAGTGCCGAACTTACATTTCTATGTTAACAAAAATACTGCAATTGAGGTGGGGCATTCACTGCAGGTCACAGACTCTATTTCTTAATACAATGCTGAGCTTTGTGGGTTTTCTTTGGGTTTGGATCAATGGCTTTAGTTATGTTTAGGCCTACTACAGATTGTATTTTTTACGATGTCAGAGTTTGAACACATATGCACATACGAATATATACGCAGAGAAAACTCCTACATAAAAACATTTTAAATGGTTTTCCCCTTTGTGTTTCCCTCAATTTTATCTTGAATTTCTCTAAGTGTTTGTTTACAAACGGAAACCAAAGTCCTTGATGTATTGTCGTTAACCGTTTCCTCGATACGCTGATGTTTCTTGTGAGTTTCCAATTTGGGTAATTTCCCGAAAATTCACCATAACTTCTTTATATATCTTTTTTTAATATTGAAGTTCACGTATGGTATAGGAAGACTCTGAAGCCATGACCATTCGCACACTTGTTAATTTTTTTGTCTGTGATTTTCATTGGCGACGAAGCAGTAAGATACATATCGTCACCTAAAACGAAAACACACAACAACAAACCATAGAGCAAGTCCTTGCCTTATATGAACAAACAAACCAACAAACAAAAAACAACAACAAAAACAAAACAGCAGTGGTAATTTAAAACCCTACTTTCCCTAAAACAGAGAGAGCAGGCGAAGATGGATAGTGCAAAATAATAATGAAGGATTTGTGGTAAAAAGCACTACAAATATTCACCAACATCTTACCTTTATACGTTCCAACTCACAGTAGCTCCATCCATCAAAGGAACGTGAACGTAAGTTGTCACCAGTTGTCAAGAACACTCATGTCCACATTCATGGTTTATTTACCATAATTTATTCCTTGGTTTTCCCGTCTTTTCCTAATTATAATAATGCATGTCTCGTGATACAGTACTGGTTGTGGTGTAGTGTTGGTTTGCAGATCATCCATGTAAGAAAAAGGAAGTCACCTTCATCATCCCGACACACACCAAAAATAAAAATGGTCTGTGGGGCGAACTCTCGGCAGTGTTGTTTCAATAAGTGTGGTCTATGTGTCAGACCTGCTGCATTCTGCTAGCGCTAACCCTCGTGGGCTGCCTTGACCTAATAAGTGAAACCAATGGCACAAATACGATCTCTATTGGTACATGCTTGGCTTATTATGCCTGGAATGTACTACGCACTATTCCACAATGATGAAGGACAGTCCTATGATCAAACTGTACACTGCCTCCTTTTTGCACACCACAATCAAATCAGACCACCATGACCTCCACGCCCCAAGGTCGGTCTCGGAGTTTTTGCTTCCGGTCCGGTTCAAGGAAGCTGTTCAAAGCAAGCCTCGTGTTTATTTGAACATTATTTGATATATTGTGATGACAGCTTATGTTCAAATCTCAAAGTCAATAATCGCAAGTGGTGAATTGTATTATTCGGATCATGCGCAGATGGTTGGTAGGGAAGGGCCTTAGATTGTGACGTCATGAAGGTCAGCGTTCGGTAGTATAGACGCAATACTATGTAGTTGGAAAACAATTTAAACGAGCAAAATTATTTTCAGAGTACAACGAGTGAGGCATAAAACATAGAAGTAAAACATTACACAACTAGGGACTTTGACAAATAATAAAAAGTACACCCAAAGGGCGGTTCAAAAGCTACACAAATAAATCGAACAGCGCCCTCAGTTTACTGGACGTATAATGCCCTTTTCGAATCACGGCCTTAGTCTTGAAATTAAGTCGGTAATTGATTAAGCGCGGTGTAGTTACGGGACTGTGACTGTTGCATGAACGGCATAATGCCGTCATCAAGTCTAGCTTTGCGGACAGTCTGAAGCCGAATCCCAAGCCGAAGCCGTGGATTTGAAAATGTCCAAGGTCACATCCTCTACCCCTTAGACTTGGGTCATCTGTACCCCCAGTCTCCTATCCTGAGGTTCCCTCTTCGTTCCTGTTACATCCATGGTTACATAAAGGATGTGCCTCATTTAAATAAATTAAGCCAATATAGGTTTCCCCAAGTCACAACCCATAGTACATTACCGTGTTATACTTTTTCAACCTGTAAACAATATTTTGTTGATATAAAATCTTCTAGGTCAAGTCAAGTCTAGTTTATTAAGACCCAAGGTCAGTTGGAATATTATAATGCATTTATTTGACACCTGAACTTTTGTAAGTGACGAGCTAAGCTTACAACGGGTGCGTTCGATAAGCTTCCATGGGTCGACCCCGCAGTGCTCACTCGGGTGAGCCCCTGACAAGAGCTAATCGAATGATCACACTCGCCCTCTCGTGGTGACGGCATGCAACTCAGGTCACCCCAAGTGACCCACTCCACAAGCAGGGCACTGGGGGGCTGACCCGGGTGAGCCCCGTCAAAGCTATTCGAACGTACCGGGGCAGACTGGGGTCGACCCAGGGAAGACGAAATTTATTATTATTTCGTGTATTGAAAATGAAATGATGAATGATGGACTTCAGTAAAGGTTAAAGACGTCGGCCCCCCATAGGATGCGTGCTGTCTGTATTTCAGGAAGCGTCTAATCGCGAGTCTGAACTTGACAACAACTTGACAGATCAGAGTAAGCTATCAAGCAGTTGAGTTTGAGAGCCCACCGACTCAAGACCTTTTTTCTCGAGCAGCATGAAGATGACTGGAGAAGGTGGTGAGGCAGGCGATGGACGTGCAACCAGGAGGAAACCAGGAGACAGTGCCTGTATGATTCTACTCAAGTTCATTGTGATTGTGGGGTTCGTGGTGTTCCTGGTCGCTACAAGTAAGGCATGCCTGGCGGGCAAATTCTCTTTTTCTGTACATCAAAATAACCACTGTCGTAGTGCTTTTCAGAAGCATTCTTTTATCTAAATTGATTCAAAACGGAAATCCTTAAAAAATACATCAGCAATTCTGATATGTACATGGTTTGTTTTTTGCATGCCTGGAGCATTGTGCTTTTTACAAGCTCACTGACCCTGTCCTAAAGCACAGCGTTCGTATATTGTACAATTGCATTCTCGTATATTTCATTTGATTGTACATTGTCAATCCTATCAGGACAGAAGAGGGCACAATGTGCCCTTATTCCATATTATCCTTTCTAACGCTGCATCAGATCACTACAAAACTTCTGAGTTTTCAACGTTTTTTGGTGATTTCGTTTTCTCCCAAAAGGCCCTGTTCTGATAATGTCAAAGGCATGCCGTAAACCTTAGTTGCTGAGTTCGAATTCACTAGGGTTTTGATCCAACACAATTAAGTGAAATTATTTTGTTAACTTTGTTGCTGTCATCGCGAATGGCAAAATGTCATAGAGCTGCTTAGTATTTTTCATACTTTTTACCAGAAATGAGTAGGACATCAATTATACATGCGGCATGATGGTAGTTTGGCTGGTAACCTTAGTATGGTAAGCATAATTTTGTTGTGCTTAGCTATACCTTTTGTGCTTAAACAGCCTTATGAAATTAGTCAGCTCTAATGAAACTTGACATAAGTCTCTCTATTGTTTTCCAGTCGTCCTGTTATTTGACAGAATTAACACCAAAGGAAGTAGTGGATATGAAGATGTCATATGTTTGTCTGAACAGTGCGTCCAGTCAGGTAAGTTACTCCACAAACTTGCTTCAAAGTGCTTAAAGTTTAGGACCCAAATGTTGATTGGAGGCCAGTGTGTGTTGTTGATGTTGATGTTCTGCCAGCATCCTTTATGTGCTCTCTTTAATGTAAAAGAGTGAAAAAGCACTCTTTGAATAGCCGTATGAAGGACAACTCTTTGTCGAGTGGTCTTCCACTCTTTTAGATTGAATTATGCATCTTTATGAGTGATTTTTCACTCTGTCCTGGAGTGAAATCCCTCTAAAAGAGAGAAATAACCACCACTCTTTTTGAAGAGCCATATGAGGGACAGCTCGAAATGTAAAGAGTGGTGTTTTTTTACTCTTTTACATTTAGAGAAACCGACTATGTCAATTGTAGAAACTGTACATCTTAATTAATATTGCAAACAGATAACTTCAAATGACCAATAATTTAACAGCATATTAAAAAAAGTCGCCGGAAAAACGAACAACCCCTATATATGGAAAACAATGTTGCCAGCAGGTGCTGGTAAGTTTTAACGAATATCCAAAATGACGTATTAAAGAAAGGATCGAAGAAAGAAGTGTTCATGGCAGTTCAAGTTGTTATTGCCAAAAATTTACACGTCTTTAAGTTTCGTTTTGCTTAAAGGTTTAGTTTGGTAAGGATATAACTCATTTAAGTTTGAGAGCTTACTGAATGTGACTTCTTATAGTAAAAGGTGCAGGCAATAAGTTTGGTTGTTACAACCATGAGGACAATATATTTACCTACTGAAAATGGTGCATCGTTTTTTACCTTTTTTTTCTCCAGGCAAAACAGATTAAGCCCACATTTTCACAGCTTGTTATTTCACGATTGTTGAAAGCGTGAACACTATTTGTGACTATTTTTGTCCATGAACTTAACCTGTCGTCACAACTCAGTGATCGAATGAGCGCATTTTCTTAATTTCCTTCATTTAAATGAAGTCGCATGTTTGACGTTATCTTTATCATGTTTCTCACTGTAGGCTACTTGGCAGTATTATTAAAAACAGCGTGTGGCTGTTTTGGCGAAAATTGTTTTCGCGCGGCATACAATTCAGTAGTCTTGTTTCAAGGCGCAAGTTCAACTTTAGTTTGTTCTCGAATATTGGTGCGCAGACAACCCATATCTCATCGTGTCTTATAATTATAAGTAATTGATGTTTTGTCCTTTCAAACTGTCTCAATATCAATGGTTTGTTTTTGTCTATATATGGAAATAATGTTGTGTGTGTTGATCCCTTTTTGTGTTTTCAAGCTGCCATGTTACAGACGAATATGGACAAATCAGCCAAGCCCTGCGATAATTTCTACGACTTTGCCTGCGGTGGCTGGGGCAAGAAGCACGTAGTAACGGGTGATCAAACCAGCTTTGGTCAGTTCGCCAAACTTCAAGAGGCAACGAGCATGAAACTCAAAGGTGGGTATACAGGATACTAGACCTTGACTGACATTTTGGCTGGTTTCGCTTTACAATAGTTTTTTGCTGTTTGCTCAACAAGAGTGTTCCATGCCCGATATGTGGCACTCCCCAAACCAAATGCTCGAATGCTTTAACACACTCCTTTCATCTTGGCAGAAGTACCCACCCCTTCTGAAATCTTCTAAAACATTCCTGAGATTCCCAGATCACAATGAAGACGCAACGGGGGGGGGGGGGGGGGTGGGGGGACAACATGCTACACATGATCGAACACATATAGACACCGTATTCATTCTGAAACATTCACAGGTGACTTTGATTGTATCTTTCTTGATAATGAGAGAAACAATCAATGATTCTGTCTCTAAGCATCTTCAGGTATTGTATCAAGTGCCAAGTTGTCAAGTGCTGTCTTCTAGTTGACCATGTGGTATGCGCCTTCACGAACTCGGCAAACTCTCACAAGGGGATATATTATACGCCAAAATGGCAACAACCGTTCTCTCTCAAACAAACATTGGTTCAACGTGTATGGTTGGTTATGAATATTGCACAAATCCATTATGATTTAGTATAGTAGACGGGATTACTTGCTTGTCTATGCTTGTAAAATGTTCCCATGTGACAAGCCAGCTAACATTAACAATATTTTTGTTTTTACTAGGACTGTTTGAAAGAGATCCGAAACCAAACGAGCCCGCATCTTTCAAGAAAGTCAGGGATTTCTACCATGGGTGTATGGACACAGGTATCGTTTCAGTTATTTTTAACTTTTATTTCTAAAAATTCGGTTTTTCTTTATTACCCCATAACAGCATCATAAGCGCCAATAACCCAATGGATAGTAAACGAGAACAAAGGTTAAAATTTTAAAACATGGCAACCAGATTTACGGGTGATGTAGCACCCCACGTGCCCTCTCTTCCGCCCTCGCTACCACTCTCACCCCTTTAAACAATCTGTCCCAAGATGGAAGAGAAACATTTACTAACCATGATCTGTCTTGTTTCTCTTGAAGTAATATTGACCACTGATTTCCTTTAGAAACAATCGATAACCTGGGCAAGGCACCAATGATAGAGATGTTAACCAGTCTCGGTGGCTGGCCAGTCCTCGAAACAAACCCTGGTGGTAACTGGAACCAAAGTTCCTTCAGCTTCGAGCGACTGTTGGCGACTCTAATTGGGCAGTACGACACTTATCCCATCATATCTGTTTTTGTTGAAACGGATGACAAGAATTCTAGTGAATATGTTTTGCAGGTAATTTATTAAATGTCTGTATTAAAATACATCAAATTAAATAGTCTAAACATCTAGTTATAAATTAAATAAACTTGAATATAAGTTAAAGTTACCATGACTGGTGTTTGATACCCTTTTTTTCGGGAGAGGGGTTCATGGGGGAGTTAATTGTGTGACCGTTTTCGTATTTGTAAAAGTACTCTGTTTTTTTCGTTGAACTTGCCACGGACGTCTGTTTCACCATCACGTTCTACTACAGTAATGTGAACTTGACATTTTTCAGGAAGTTGTTATGGTAATCAGTTGCACCATCAGTTACGAGGAAAACTACACGGAGATGGGGGGGGGGGGGCAAAGACTTCCCCGGACCTTGGGGCTATAAAACAGTGAGACAACTTATATGTGCAAAATTAATGGAACAAAAAAGGGGACAACTCTAGGAAGTTCTCGATTCATAACAATCAATGCATGAGGTTTTTGAGTCTGTTTTAACGAAACGCATCTGGATGGTTTGAGAAGCTGGGGACGTTAACTCGATCTACTTGATCGACGAGACAGTTTGCGTGGGCAGAGCCTCGGGTGCCAAAAAGGTATAGAACATATTGTTTGGGCTGCAATCCCTGAATGTGTACAAGTGAAGGATTTGTGAGAAAAACAATCATAATAAACTCTTGTCTTTTTTTTTTGTCATAGATGGATCTGCCGGGTTTTGATGTGCCAAGCTTAGTCAGTGATAAAGATACCCGTCAAAACCGGATTAAGTCTTTGGTGAGAGAAGTGAATTTTGATTGAACCTGCAAGAGTTTATTAAAATCATTATTGTTCTTTTGATTGATCTGTTGTTCGTGTCCATTTTGTGTATGTTTTACCTTTACGCCAATCTTTTCACAGATTCCTGAGCAGCCTCAGTATGATTCTGGATACAGAAACTTAGTTGGCAAAGGAACAGCGTACTCAGCGGTAAGAAAATAGTCTTGAATCAAGCCGTAATTTCCCGTAAATCAGTTCCTTGAGTACACACACTCTCAAAGCCAGGTATTAAATAATGTCAACAAATAAAAACGACTAGAAAACACGTCTAGTAAGATGCATGCATTATCCAGTGAGCTGAACAAAATAATGTGTGTTTGTGCATTCTCCACTGTACTCTCTGACCCCTGGGATCTCGAGCTGTTACTATTAGTCTTAACTCGAGTCTTTTTATACATGCAGGCAAGAAAGGCATACCTGAAGTACATGGTTGATACCGTAGTCGCTCTCGGTGGGAACAAAACGACTGCAATCGAGCAGATGAATGAGACTATGGAATTTGAAATAGAGTTGCAGAAGGTAAGACATGGCTAGTAAGTTTGTACAGTGTCTTGAAACAATTGACAATGTAAGACATGACCGTGCAATACGTCAAAAGTTCCTAAAGCCTTATGACACCAAACCATACTTAATCTTTACGCGACTTATTTCTTCGCAGTTTAGAGACACTACGGATCCGGATCAAAACTATAATGAGACCACAATAGAAGAACTGGGAATCACCTACCCTGAAGTGAGTAACAAATTTAGAGTAAAAAAAACCATAAAGCGTAATTAATTGAAGCATCGTTAGCTTCAAAACTGATCCAAACCTAAGCTAGAACCGGAGCCAAAACATAGGCTGTTTTTTGGCTCAAGATGTTGTTGTTTTTGGCAATTCTTATCATGTTTAGATTGATTGGGAGCTGTTCTTTGAACACGTCATGCCAGAGACTATGACTCCACCAGTTACACCATCTGAACGGATCATTGACTACGCAGGGGGACCCACTGGTTACTTCACGCATGTAATCAGATGGTTGGCGGCAGAGGATAGATTTAGAAGCAGGTAAGACATAATAACACAATCGTATAAAAAATAGAAAAATAAAATGAAAAGAATTACTGAATAAATAAGCCCAAACTTAAATTACCGGACTAATTTCGGATCTTCCAGGGTGACAGCCAATTACATGCTCTGGCGACTCGTGGAAAAAATGGTTTCGGATCTTGGAAATGAGTTTACGGATATAGTGCAGGAATACAAAATGGCGACCCGGGGAACAACCAAAGAGCTCCCGCGATGGAAGACGTGCTCGTGGAACACAAATGCTGTACTTTCTTTCGCATCTGGGAGGATGTTTATTGATGAGTATTTTCCCGAAACCGCCAAGGAAAAGGTAAAGTAGGAACTTTTGAAGAGTCACAATGAACAAACAAACTGGACTAAAAATGTTGGCAGCCTCTGAAGCGGAATCAGCCCTGTGTAATGAGAGAAGTGCAGTATTGTTATGGTACATAAACATACACAAGGACATACACAATTCAAGGTGTTTTGGGTAAATCTTCATAGTGATTGTCTCCTGCAGACCCTTACAAAAGAAACAAATTAATTTTGTAAAGAATTTGTGACAAAATTCTGATTTTTCTGTTAAACCATAATACAAACAAAATGCAAAACAATGTACACAGCAAAGTAGGAAATAACATAACATAAAACAAAATAATGCGACGTGTAATCGACTTGTTTATACTCCCCAATGAAATACTTGTAAATATAAGTAGGATTCAAACTTGTTGATGGTGGAAGTATCCTATGTGGAGTATCCTAGGTGAGGCTCACGGTACAGCGCCACGTGTAATGGTGCTACCACGAACTTCACCTTACTGTACAAAAGTCAAAAGAAGTGAAAGTCCAGACCTTTAATCTTGTCAACTTGACTTGTTTTCAGACGAAGGAGATGGTTCATAAACTTTTAGACGCCTTTGAAGTCATGTTGGATAGTAACGAGTGGATGCAGGAAGCGGATAAGAAGGAAGCTCGTGCAAAGGTCAGTTTTTTGTTGAACTTTTTAAAACGCCCACGTGCCCCCTTCCAGCCTGCCTTAACCCCCCCCCCCCCCACACCCACCCCTCGTTGTTTTCTTTCCTTTTTAAGGCTCAACACGATTAAGACTTTAAAGCTTTCAAAGGGGAGTAAGGTCAAATAGATTTCACTCATGGAACAATCTCCCTCTACACATCAAACAAGCTACCACTGTCCCACGTTTTCTCAAAACGTTTCTGTTCAATGGGAGACTTTTGGGACGCTTGGTGGCAGCAGACTTACCGGGTAAAATCCATTGTTCTCGGTAATCTGCGCACGCTCAGAACTACGTAAAATAATGGAAATTTGAGAGCTTAGATATTCTTTTTGGGTGTTAGGCGCTATATGAGTGCAGTTGTTGTATTAACATCGTTATTTATATAAAGCTCATTGATTTGAATTGATCATGTAACATTTTTCATTGAAAACAGAAACCAAACTTCCAAATATTGGTTTAAAATAATCAGGTACATTTTTAAGTTCCAACAGCATAGCATTACTTTTAAAATTGAATTAATTTATATTTTTGATTGCATGACTATTATTATTGTCATAAACCAACAGGCAGATAAGATGGAAATTGACATCGGTTTTCCGGAATGGATGAAGGACAATGCTAAAATGGACGCCAAGTATAAGGACGTATGTATAATCATGTAACTTAATTTTAGAAAGGGAATTTAAAACCATGGTTTTGCAACAATTTGGAATGAGTGAAGTATTTGTCCCTTTTCTGTCCTGTCTTCAAGTCTCGTCAAAAATTGCACGGGAATCTTTTATCCGTTTGGTTAAAACTACAGAAAATAATTATAGGATAATTGCCCCCGACAAAACATTATAAACTATGAAATAAATTATAAACTGTCACCCTTAATTGATGTTGATGTGATGGTGTGATTTGATGATTTTAGATTAAAACTACGAAGGAAAATGGGTTTGCAAACTTATTATCGTACTACAAATGGAGGTCAAGAGAAGATCTGCAAATTCTGCGACGCCCGGTCGACAAGAACGAGTAAGTTCGTGTACTTGTTAGTTGATCCCTTATAAATAAGGAAAAAAACTAAATAAATGATTCTTGTCCTATTATCATTCTAAATTGATTGTGTTTTCTTTATATTAACAGGTGGAGAAAGGGACCTGCTACTATAAATGCATTCTACATAGGTTCATCGAATAAGATGCGTAAGCAATGCATTTGATTTGACGCCACACCCTCAGTTTACCCCTAATATGCACCGCCGTGAGCATAAAAGTGCCCCCTTCCCTCCGTATTTTTCAAAGTTCCCAAGTTTAATGAAACTTTACACAATGTTCATTTCACATTTCAAATGTTCAAGTTCTATGATGACATTATTCAAAACTTTCCCATTTTAGTGCATTGGTTGTTGTAGTTTGTTCATACAAACTATAAATTTGTCTACTAATAGTTTCCGCATTTCTTTCTGTGCCCAGTCAAAAGTAGTGGTTCGCATATTATTATAATCTAGGCCTAAATGTATTTTGCGTAATCTTGTTATGGCGAGGTTTTCTGATAATGTCGGGTGGGCTGGTAGCTGTGAGGCTTGTTTACACAATGTATGTTTAGAAAGCGTGGTACATTGTACTCTCGCAGTGGGAAATATTGCAAAAAAACAAACGGCTTGATTTCAAGTCTAGCATTCTCATGGTTTGCTTTCGTACTTTGTTTGATTGTCTTTTCAGAGTTTCCAGCAGGTATTCTCCAACCGCCATTCTACCACCAAGACCTTCCATGGTAATGTTAGTGGGTTGCAATATTATTAAGCTTGTCTTCTTAGTGCTTACTGTAAGTTATCTCTGTGCTTCTCGAAGAAAATTCCCTTCACGGGAAATCACTTCAATCCGGTGTCCTTAGGAAATCTGTCCCCATAGATTCTGTCCCCCATATGGGAAATTAACATAAGCTAGAGGAGGATGAATCAAAAGAGGGCGCTATGTACACAGTTGGCAGTATGGGGACATGATAATCTCCAAATAATAAACCACGTGTAGTGAAGCAATAACTGCATTCTGATGATGTCCTCAACATGCTCTGAATTCCCTTTTTTCGATTCCTTTGAATTTCATTGCAGGTATTTCAATTATGGAGGGATAGGAACAGTCATCGGTCATGAAATAACACATGGGTTTGATACAGAAGGTGAGATACAGTTAGGTTGACTCCGCAACGCCTACTTAACCTATAGCCATGCCTATTTCATCTAATAGCCATGCCTATTTCACCCATAGCCACGCCTACTTCACATATAGCCATGCCTACTTATCCTAATAGCCACGCCTACTTACAACCACATACAACCACGCCTATACTTTATAATCCCGCAGTAGGCGTGGCTATTAAATGAAGTAGGCGTGGCTTACACTGGCAGTTAGCTCTGTTATTGAATGAAAATGTTCGAACATCTTTCAGGAAGGACTTACGACAAAGATGGAAACGTCAGGACTTGGTGGAGTGAGAAATCTATCGATAGTTTTAATAATCAGACTCAGTGTATGGTGGATCAATATTCCAAATTTGCCTTGCTGGACACAGAGACACATGTAAGTAAAGCACGGTTTTCCGTTTGGTTTTTGTCAAATTATCTGACATTTTTGTTGAAAAAAGTTGATGTTCAAGTAATATTAGATAAGAACATGATCCTACTTTTTGCCTATTTAAATGAAACTTGTTCTTACTTATTCACAAAGCACTATTGATGCATCTTGAGATGAGTTGTCAGTTTTACCAGAGCGATGTGTACTATGACGTCATGCTTTGCTTTAGCAATTCGCAGTTTTAAGATCAATGATATTATTAGCTCTTTGTGAACTCGGCTCATGATTGTCTTGTGATTTTGTTGTTTTTACTCCAGCTCGATGGCGAACGTACTTTGGATGAAAACATTGCTGATAATGGAGGAGTCAAGGAAGCTTATCTGGTATGATAAAAAATTAACACATTTCTCGTTTTATAGACAGGGTACACTTTTGGTATTGTCAAATATATCAGAGTACACGTATCCTCATTTGGTGCATCCCTACACGCACAAAAAAATAAATGTGAAAAATGCTGCTTAATATTCGCTGCTTTTAAGTACCCCCCTTGTTATATTGTTTTCCCGTCAGGCCTTCAAAGATAGCTCACCAAATGAGCCCCTTCTACCCGGTGTGGACTACACTCAGGATCAACTCTTCTTTATCTCATACGCTCAGGTAAGGTCATAGGTCAAATGACTTAGAAGAGGGTCACCAAACTTGAATCACGACACTACATCGGTGATTCTATTTTTTTAAGGATTTTTGTCCGTCTTCTCTTTCTAGATTTGGTGTTGCATTTTTACTCCAAAAGGTGCACTTCACTCGATTTCCCGCAAATCACACTCCTTGGAACCATTTAGGTGTGTATCTTTATTATTGTGTTACAACAGCATACTATTAATTCTCACTTGGCATCAAAGTTGTTAAGCAAGCTTGCTAATTCCTACCCTTGTCTGTTTTCTTGCCCTGATTTAGACCTGTCGGCACTCTGCAGAACAATGAGGATTTCTCAAAGACCTTCAACTGCGCGGCAGGGAGTTACATGAACCCTACTGAGAAATGTAAAGTTTGGTAATCAGTGTGGACGCCAGGCTATGTCACGAAATAACCATCTTATAAATGAACCCTACCGAGAAAGGTAAAGTTTGGTAATCAGTATGGACGCCAGGCTATATGTCACGAAACGACCACCGACAGTTGTATTTTCTTGTAATAAGCCTATATTAATTTTCTTTTTAATTATTAATAACTGAGGTGTTTTAGCGAAAAGGTAAAGTTTTCAAACATGATTGTTGGAAGAACATTTTATATAGTAAATATTGACTCGAAAACGTGCTGAAACGTTTTTTACTTTTATTAATTTTTTGTTCGCATTTATAATGTTTAGTTTTTTTTAAATAACAAACTATTTTTTACAATTTAAAATGTGCAGTGAATATATGGAGAACATGATTCTCGTTTCAATATAAAAAAGTGCATTCGTTTTGGGTTGAACATGGCAATTTGTGTCCACCATTTTGAGGGCTGGATGGCTTATTGGTAGTAGAGCGACTCATTCTGCTTGGTGTCTGTCGTCGACTGTAGAGCAGTATGTGTTTTTATATTTCTGTAATGTGAGTAGAACAAACAAATTATTCATGGTATTTTAGGCAAGAAATTTATAAGACATAAATATTAAATATAATCGGGAGTAAACAATATATATTTTTAAATAGTTAATGGTATGTTTTGTATTTATCTTTGCAAACTGATGTTGATACACTTATTTGATGACATTATAAACTGAGAATAATGTGTTAATGACGCAATACCGATGCAGTGATTTTTGTTGTGACGATCTTCAGAGTTTTGCCGTTTTCTTTAAAGAGACCAGCGCCCTCATCTGACTTCGGATGGAGTAAACAAAATATTAGTCATAGCTCGGCGGCAAGCTTGCACACATGCACACAGAGGTTTGCAATACGTGACACAGTACAACAGAAGTGCGCTTAGGCCCACTTGCCTTTGCGTTCAAGCGCGTCCACGGTACAAGTGCACTATTAACACATCCACTGGTGCCTGCGTTTGAAGTCCAACCATCTATAACCAATAGGGCAGTAGGTCTACTCGCGTTTATCAGACACCACGACGACCGAGGTTTCACCACAACGACCGAGTATATCTACACCACACCGACCGAGGATTCACCACCCTCACCTCGAAACATTCAGCCGGGGAATCGGACCCGTTTCACGGTCCAGCGATGGTACTCTCAGCGCTGAGGTCAACCTTTCGGAGTTTAGCCCGAACCAAGACCTTAAACCACGGGGAGTTGGTGACCACCGAGCTGTCGAGATGTCTGGGGATTGCGGACTTGACTGCCATCGGGGTGGGAGGCACCCTCGGGGCCGGTATCTACGTCCTGGCTGGGCAGGTTGCGAGGGAGGAGGCGGGTCCGGCTATCGTTCTATCTTTCCTCATCGCGGCCATCGTCTCTATGTTGTCAGGTAAATAATTAAAGTCTTACATTATGTGCTCAGGTCTTTTCACCACCGTTTTCCTGTAATGTCATTGCATAAGCCAACCATCCCGGCCATACTGTTTGGCCCCAATTGTGCGGGGGGGGGGGGGGGCAGGTGACGGGACGGGGAAGAGAATGTTCCTTGTCGGGAGAAAAGGACAGGGAATGTCTATTGTACGTTGGGAATGAGTGGCCTAAGCGTTTTATTAGCCGGTATTGAAGATTACACAAATATTGTTCAACTCCAGGCAGTAGGGGAGATTTGGGTAAATGTTGATGCGATCCCGACACCATTTCACCCATTTAGACCTAGAGTATCTTAATATTCAACAAGAGTGATATTGAGTGAAAAAGTGGCGGACTCTGCATCTTTTTCCATTTTAGGATAAGGTGGGGGGGGGGGGTAGCATGTTGTGTATTTTCTTTCTGTTTAGGGTGGGTGGGGCTTGGGTGGGTGGCAAGAGTTGGGTTCGCGGGGGGGGAGGCGTACTGATGTGTAGTGGGATGGGTGTCCTGGGGTTGTTTGTTTGGTTTTGGCTCGTCGGAGACCCATGGCGAGTTTAGGTTATTGTTGAGGCAGCAGTTGATATAGTGGGATGGGTGTCCTGGGGTTGTTTGTTTGGTTTTGGCTCGTCGGAGACCCATGGCGAGTTTAGGTTATTGTTGAGGCAGCAGTTGATAGTATTTAATAGAAGATTTATGCACCATAAAGTCTCGTTTGTATTTACTGCTCTTTCGTCTGGTGTCCTCTGCCTCACCGCCCCAATGTGGTGTGTCCAGTGATGGGTACTTTGCTTTGAACAGCTTCGTCACTGACTATAATAGTTGACAGTGTGTTTTGTCCGTCAGACCTTCAATCTTCAAAGCTGTCTTTCATGTGTTGCTTTCTACTTTCTGTCGTCATGCTAGTCAAAAAGATAGTCCATATTGTGTGTTGGCTTAATTTGATTGTGTACGTTGAGATGAGCATACAAATGCGCCGTCGATTTCACAAAGAGTTAGGACTCGTCTTATCTCGAGTTAGGACGAGTAACTCTTCCTAACTTGGGATTAATCTTAAGGTCTGCATGCTACAGTGCAGGGTTGGGACTCGTCCTAAGTCCTAAGATTAGTCTAAAGTTAGGAATAGTTTTGTGAAACCGACGGGAGCCTTTACTGCTGTGTCATATTAACAGACCCATGGCCTGATAAACGTTGACCAGAGTGGTCCTTCTCTATATACCATAGCTAATCATCCGAAGCCTATATTTGTCAAAGGTGTTGTATAAAACTTTTTTTTGTGGAAACGTTTCACTGCACATAAAACCTATGACATAACATGGATTACAAAAGAGCTACAGCGCATAAACTTCAATGCAGGCATGATTTGTACGGTGCTCAATGAAAGAACACAACTATGGAGATTGCAGTCGGGTTTTATATGATGATTGAAGTTTTGATGTGATGATTGAAGGGGTCACATTTCAAACTTGTACAGCTCTTGACTTCGTTTACATATTATGATCAGTATGAGCAGTGTGGTATCTTGCCTGCCAGGAAATGTCATGGATTGTACAAGTTAGTTCACTCTTTGTGTAAACGAATGGCATGGACTATCCGTATCCATGTGTCTTGATAACTATTATTTAAATTTTTGTTTTCTTAACGAAGGGGATTAATTTTGAGTACTTTGCTTGAGGTACTCCTTTTAAATTAGAAATGTGTATTACATAAAGATAACACTGACACAATGTGAATGATTTTTATCTAGCAAAGTGAGGAATGTCTTGTTTAAGGACATTACTTGTATTTTGACACCAGCTTGAAACATTATTGTAAAACATTGTCAACACTGATAGTGTGTGTATATTATGTACTTTGAGATGAGATTGCATCAAGTTCAGTTTGACTATAAGCGAGTCAAGCTGACCTAGAAATGGATCAAGCCTTTAGGAACAGAAGTAAGACCCTGTGAAGAATCGTGAATCATAAGTGGGGAACAAACTTAATGTCTTGAAGCTCCGTGGGCATTCGAGTAGTCTACTCGAAGTGGGAGCCAATTATGATGATGCTTCACTATGCAGCCTACCAGGGATAAACACTTATCTTCATTTGTGTGCTTAAAGACACTTGGCACAGTTGGTAATTAACTACTCAAAATAGTTCCTAGCATAAAAACTTACTTGATAACGAGCAATGGAGACCCCTTGATAGTATGACACATTGTGAGAAACATAGTTTTTGAGAGAGAAGTAATTTCTCACTCAATTCAGCTGAAGCCTTATTTACATCTGAAAGCACACAAATTTGCAACAAGGGTGTTTTTTCTTGCATTATTCTTTTGCATATTCGATGACATCTTGAGCCCCAAATTTTCACAGGTTGGTTATGTTATTCATTGTTGGGATACACCAAGTGAGATTACTGGTCTTTGGCAATTACCAAAGGTGTCCAGTGACTTTAATGTCTTGAGGTTCCGGGTTCCGTTTTGACTTGAGACAGCGCGGCGTCTTAGAAGATGAAGATGACGCAGCTTCATCCTCTTCAAGTCTTGATTTATCCGGAGGCTTTAAAATGATGAAATCATAATATTCACAGGAAAAGATAAATGAATCGTGATATGTTTGTTTGCCCTCTGGTGAAGTTGTTTTTTACTTGCAGTCAAACGAAGCCTCGGCGACTCTCTTAAAAAAATAGACATGTAGTGTTTGTATTTGGAAATATAGTGCTTGTATTTACAAACACTAGGTGTTCGGTGAAGACAAGTCTGTACAGAGCTGTGTTTGAGAGATAAAAAACGCATAAACACATGCCATTTTTCGAATGTTTGTTCCCATCCGGAGAGTTGGAATCAAACGAAGCCGACACGAAGCATTAACTCATTAAAAAAAAATCAGATAAACAATTAAATGAATCAAAACACTGTTTGTTGAAAAAGTCTGCTCTTCCTGAAGTATGTTCAAAGCAGACATTTTGAAAGCGCGTTGAGAAAACCCCAAAACACACAAACACACAATTAACTCAATCGAAACCCAGAGGATTGTTTGTCGAGAAAGTCTCCTCTTCCTGAAGATGTTCAGAGAGCAGACATGTTTGAAAGGTTAATCATTCCACTCACACGTTGAGAAAACCCAAAACACACACCGCAGACAGGAAAAAACACACACAATCATGGCGTATAATCTCTCCCCGCACTGCATGTTGCACAGGCAAGACTTGTGTATGATTTTCTGTGCTGTGAAATAGAAGAATAGAAGAGGGGAGAAAAAAAAAACTACGGGACGAATTTCCCCACCGGGCAGATCTGCGATATCTACCCGGGCCGCAAGAGCTAATCAACGGTTAATACATTGGCTGTCTTTTCGGGTTGGTTGCTAATAAGGCGTAGATGTGTAACACGACACCATCGGGCTTTAGATCTCGTCTTTGGGGGAAATTCTCTCGTGAATTGAGCCAGCCATGTAATTCCCTGGCTCAATCGAAGGGAAGGGGTAAGGGACATGCAGATGCTTTAGTTGAGCGACCGGGGAAAACTGGCAAGGCTAGAAAATTGTATGCAGTGTTTGTTTAATCTTTTTATCGGGTATTTAGTTTCTATTTAATGTCTACATCATTGTTGCAAAATATAATATTAAATTATAATCAGATATCCACGAATTGAATATACCCTTCGTCTGCTATTCAATCAAATCGACCTTCGTTTGGATTTCTCTCGATTGAATTATATTTTTTGCGATCAAAATAATAATGGTTATACTCAAGGCCTCTTGGTTTACTGTCTGGTTCTTTATAATTTAGTAATAGTATTAAACAAGAAGGTTCTTTCATATTGGGGTTACATCAGGGCATTATCATATAGTTTTGCAACAAAATGCTAAAGAAATCTATCCCAGCATGACCTGGATTTTTTTTTTCTTTTTTTTTTTTTTCAATTTGATGCACTAGATGGTACAGCATTGTTACATATTTCTAACAATAAGTATTATAACGAGGCTTGTACAATCGGGGCCCGGCTGTGACGGCAACAGAACACATGCAATTAATGTGCAAGTCTATACGTTCAAATACTCTCGACTGTTCACATTGTCTTAAAACGGGAGCGTGATGTCGTACGCAGTTAGTTCAACAAAAGGTCAAAGGTCAGTCTTTGATACAAGGCAATGTTAAAGGGAACCTCGAGGAGATTACACCTTTAAGGCAAGCTTCGATGTCGGCCTTTTAAACATTAGTAACGTCTCTGTGCTTTTTATTCCCGGCCTTTGCGTTCTGTAGACGTCCGTTCAAGCCGGTAAACCTTCCAAGGTCGTTTCAATTTTGATTCACATGAGACATTTACGTGGGGACAATTCAATCAACAGACCCAGCTTTTATGATGAACTTGGGGGGGGGGGGAGATTTTTTGTACAACGGCCGCCGGACTGAACGCTGCTTCACAAACGGGGAAGAAAGGGAATGCATTTTTGAATGACACTTTAGATTAATTTTGTGCAGTCAGACAATCGTGAAATTGTGAACGGGGAGGAGGCAACTGCCCCTCCAAATTCTGGCAAAACAGTTCGGAAACCTCGAGCACAGCAAGATGAAGAACAAAAGCGAAAAGTGAAAGCAAAGAGACCATTTTACCCAATAGAAAATCGACCCCCCCCTTTAACCAAAGTTTGACACGCCTAGTCCTTTTTCAAAACTTCAGGCTGTCAAATTTGCAGATAAGAGAAAGTTCTTTTGGCCCGAGGTAAGACAAATCTCCACTCTCTTCTCACGATTTAGTGATTGCGAGGATGGCATTTACAAAATACAGACGTGCTTCGTCAGTGGACGTCGATGGAAATGAAAGTATATTGTGCTTAGAGTGATGTAGATGTTTTCACGGCTCGTTTGGTTTGGAAAAGTCTTCAGGAAATAATGAGGCGTGTCCCGCATCAGTACCCCCCCCCGAAACGTAAGGCAATCGTCCCTCTCGACATTTCTTCTGTAGCTGACACACTTTCTTCCGAGTGTTTCTGTCCCTCTCCTTATTCTTATTCTCCGTCGTCGTCTTCTTCTACTACTTTGTTAGACTTCTTACTGTGTTTACTTAGTGCCTCATTTTTTTAGTCCGACGCTACGAACACTAAAAGAAATTCTTCCCTGGATGACGTCACAATGGGTGTATCTGTTAAAGCAATAATATAATACTTTACATTTTGACTGGTTTAGAGAAAGCAATTTCTGCGTGGTTACACCCTTTTGCATTTCAACGATTCACCATATAATAAGTACAGATCCCTAAATTGTACGACCAAGTCAAGAGATCCACTTTCCCCAAACTCAAATCGTGTCATCCTTTTCGTACTGACCCTTTTCTCTTATCTTTTGTGTTGTGAATGTTTGTACAAACTACAATTTGGTGTGAATAGTCATCATAATTGTTTTGATTTTGTTTAAGATGGCATCACCCTCAGTTTCACGGAACTTTAGTAATGTTGGAACTGTACGCAAAATCCAGGAAAAAGGGAGGTATTGATGGCGCTATACGCGAAACGTCATCCCTGATCTGCCCCGAGGGCTTTCTTCTTCTTCTTTTTCCTCTTCCCTTTATTTGGAACCTCTCTTTATGCCTCCACACAAAAGGCATAGGCCTCTATTACACTTACCACACCATCCCTCTAGTGTGCTGTCATAAAGGTCATTGCCAGGGCCTGTAAAAACATCACCTCTACCAAATTCGCATATAAAAAAGAAATCCCTAATCTCGTATCTTGATTGAGCTGAAAGGAGACTTCGCGAGACTCAAGTTGTTTTCACAGCGTACTCAGAGATGTTGATAAGATGCGTTGTCATGGACTCGCGTGTGTAACGCGCTTCCAAATAAACAAAGTCGTATTCAAAATGACGTGGTTTTTCTTAAAGGTGTTGGTCTTGTTTTAAAAGCTGAAGAAATTTGTAGTGCACGTCAAAGAACACAAAACACTTATCGTGACGAGTAGGGTTTAGGCTGGAGTTTCTGGTTCATAAATCCGTAGGTTTCATGTACCGGTAGCGCACGTACCTTTATCTTGAAAGAGTATGGGGTTAACCCTGGTGTTTCTAGTTCACATAAGCCGTATCCCTCATGTACTGGGATTGGTAATTGACGTGAATGAACCCAGACCACTTGTCGTGGAACACCCCAGTGCTTTAGGTTCACCAAGCATCCTTGCTTACAGGTTTGCTCAAGCATCCTTGGTTTCATTACTAGACATATAATAATATCAAAGTGTTGTCGAACGCTCAAGCAGATGATACGGTGCGAAAGAGTCAAGTGCAATTAAGATCGCATTATTAACATCCGGGAATATCCCTACAGATGACGTTGCTGCTAGCCGAGGTGTGATTAAAAATGGATGTATCCAGCGATATACGGTGTGTTTGCACCTGGGAGACGGTTTGGTCAACAACCAATACAACCAATATCGAACCTGTAATCCTAGCTCAGCAAGCGTCTCTTGGAATTAATTATTTTTATACATTTTTTTTTTATCTACGCTTAAGTGATTATTTATATTTTTTGTGTGAAAGTAAATCGATACCCCAATTAGGCATAAAAGATGGATATAAAGCATTTTCTTTCCCACATTAAAAGCAAAAACGTTATCCTCAGCAAATGTGTAAAAACTAACAATAGTTAATTAGATAAGTCTCATTTTTACTGGCTCTTGTTCTAATTTGAACTTTGTTACAGTTTTCTATTAAAAAAATTATTAATACAATTTGATGGCCATAGATACTGGTCCAGGGACCGTATAATTTTCTGGGAAAAAAGTAATTTAGTAAATTCCTTTCTCTCTCCATTAAAATTTAGTGCAGTCATAAAAAAAATCGTTATCATTGTTCGGATGCACAGGGAGTCTTGTATGACTGATTTGAGCATGCATTAAGTGATTCGCGATGCTCAGTTTTCCCAAAAACTATAATTCTCATCTCGAATTGCTCTGTTGAGGTTTCCTTGCCCGATTGTCTTGGGAGCCCCTGCATTGGTCTTAAGAAGACGAGGATGAAGTCTTTCGTATTTCCATGGGACCTCGCTTCCTTCGAAGGGAAAAGGTCTTTCATAAAGCACGATCAGGAACAAAGTAAAAAGGTATCTTTTCAGGAACCTCATTTTATCTTTTTGTTTTCTCTTTTAGTGTATCTTCCGTCTTATGATTTCTCGTTAATTGCCCTTTAGGATTTTCTGTTGATTTTGTTTGATACTTGTTCTGTGACTTGTTGTCTTAGTTTGTTTTTTGTTGCATATAGAGAGAGAAGAAAATAAAAATCTTTTTCAGGAACAAAGTAAAAATGTATCCCTTTTTCAGGCTGAAAGCGAATGTGGGAAAATTATATAGCAGTGCATTTGTCATTTAGTCATGGGAGATATTTGTGTTTAGCACACAATCGTATACGGTTTATTTAGAATTTAAGAATTCCATCAAGTTTACTCTTTTGTTATGTAACAAGAGACGTTGCCCCAAATTGACCTTATCACCAACTTTTTTTAAATGTCAAAGTGGGACGAGACGAGAACAAAACCTTTCCTTGTCGTCATTCAGATGGTGTAACTTTCCGCGCTGTTTGGCTGCCATCTTGGAGGAAAGGTCACGGAGGAGCAAATCTTCCCTATAAATTCTTCTACAAAGGATGATATATTAATTAATATCGGGAAATGAATTTAAGATTTAATATTATCAGAGATTATAAAATAATATTTTAATTCTGAAATTCTGTCTCAGCGGAGAGCTTTAACATGCATTTTTTTTTACCGTGAGTACCCACCCTCTGAAGAAAATACGGGGTTGTTTAGTACTGAAATTACAATCCCTATAACAAGGAGGCTTTTAGGTAGAAATTACACAATTTATGTCTCGGTCAATGCAAAAGTATATTCATATCTATAAATATAATACGATTTCAATAGTTATATTAATCTGAAACCTGCTGCAGAAATGTTTTCTCTGTAGACGAAGATGCGAGTCTAAGGCCAAGATCTTCACGAACGTCTATCCACACATCTCTCTCTCTCTCTTTTTGTAGACGAGGCCACAGGCAGTCAGCGCGAATCGTCGTACCGGAAAACAGAACAATCCTAGCCCCCGTAAATTCAAAATCCGGCAATTTTAGGCATTGGCACGTCGTGTCAAAAGAGATTACTGATTGTCGTGCCAATTTCCTACTTCTCTGATGTACGGGGGCAATTCCTCAGCATTTCTAAAGGATTTATGCTTGGCTGCTAGCAGGACACGATTCGGCATTGGAATAAGGTAGTTAGGCGTGTCAGGAATTGGCGTGCAGATCAACACTGTAGTGGAACGATGTACTGGAGGAAATGAAAACAAAACTGAAGTTTGTAATCGTAAAGTTTGATGTGGGCGCGAACACAAATTATGCAGTGAATTGTGTCACACTGTAGTGCTTGCTTTCAAAACGTCTATTTTATATCTACAAACCAAATATTTCAAGAGGGAATTTATCATTGGATTTATCGAACCATATGTTTGGGGAATAAAGGTACCATATGTTTCGAAGATAACAAGACATTGGAATTAGTTTGTTTACTTACAGCCGAGAAAGGTTAGAATTTAGTTCGAATGTTTTTTTTTTTTCAATAGACAGTCACGCAAATATTTGTTTAAGTTTATTAAAATTTTAACTTATTGTGTTGGTTCCTTGTTTTTAGGGAGTAGCAATGAAACGTAGAGTGTTTTTTTCACCAACATAAATCGAAAGACTAACAATGTGGTACACTTAACTTGCCACAAACAAAAACACTTATTCATATACTCATCCAGAAATAGTAATTATAATGATTCACATATTTATGCGCTGAAGTATTCCAGCAAAACAATTCTGATTGATGAAACAAAACGATTATGATAAATTGATCTCAAGTGTACGTCCATCCTGGCTTTTGTCACACACCGATAACTGCCACAATTTAGCGGTCGTGACGTCATGACGCCATGGCACACACCTTCTCTCTCTTCTTCTTATCTTCCGTATGGTGGGGAGAGTAAAAACTAGACTTGTTAAACAGTCCGTTGTCCATTCTACGGAGAAAGCCCTTCTTTGTGTTGTAGTGCATCCCAAAATCTACCCACTGATTTTTTAGCAATGGGATGTGTTTAAACAGGCTGTTTGTCGTTACAGTTAATTGCATCAATTAATATTCATCTTCCCTCGGTTTATAAGACCTTTTGGTTTTGCCTTTCGAAATAAATTGCATCCATTAATTTGTTTCAAAGTCCACACACCTGACTTGTGCAAGTCGACGGTACGAGAAATCCTTGCCATATGGTCTTGTATCGTATTCGTACGGTGTCGTGATTTACTGGGATTGCTATATGCTATACGGTGAAGTCGATGAAACGAACAAGTCCGCCATATGGATGTCATGAGCGACCACCAGTCGCTTTACTAAAAGAAGACTGATGCAAGTCTATGACGGAGGTTGATGTTGTTTACGTTGTATGTATCTTCACGTTGTAACGCTATATAATTTGAGTAAATTTCATCATAAATAATGCATTTTAAAATTATGGCGACTGCATGGTTTCAAACTGTATTTAATTCACATGTAGCATTTAGACCACAGACTAATATTGATAAAAAGGAGGAATAATTCCTCCATGATCAATAAGAGCAATGCCCCACCCCATATATGCACATGCACCGTCTTGAAAAAGAACCGAACGTATCTTGGGAAACCGGGAAAAAAAACCTTTCAAGCTGCCAAGATGGACGCCACTAACAACACCATAGAGTTTGTTAAATTTAGCGCAACATGATGGTGGCCGGTTTTACCCTTAACCTCTGAACGCCGCATCAACCACATGAGGAAACGCATCATGTCATGTTCCTTTGTCTCATCAACTTTTCCCGATAGGCACATACCCTTGGGCACAACATAACACACACCGGACTTGTGCAAGTCTACCTCAGTCCATATGGTCATTTTCTGATGATCGCCCAAACTATTCTAACTGGTGCTAGTCAATTAATGGCATGCTTCAAATCACATCAAGGAGCATAATTTATTCGCTGGTATACCTCACTGAACTTCCTGCTAATTAGCAAGGCAGAATTGCAGATGAGGGGAAAATAAGCTCATAGCGATCGGCCTCAACAACTCAGTGCCAATAACACATTAAAGGGACGGTGTATGACATGGTTTTACGATGCGTAAAATGACTTCTCAGGTCGATGTATGTATTAAATTCAAATCAGCAGAACATGCTTCCAAGAATCAATCACGTATAACTCAACCATGGTGGCATTTTGAGCCAGTATGGTCGATTTTTGTGGAATGTTGACGTTTCATTCAGGAAAAATATACTTCCAAGATCGTACAAGAGAAAATAGTATACCACCAAAAAAAGAAAAGAAAAAATACCAATGAATGAAGGCAAGGTTAACATCGTAGAAAGAGGAGTAGGGATGCTGTTTAAGTAAGTCCAAACTTGTAGAAATCAGCCTTAGGACATTACACAGACAACCAACGACTAGACAAACATTGGACTATAGACGAACAAACATCGAAACTTGTAGAAATCAGCCCTATATAGGACAAGCAAGGCAGCTAAAGAGACGAATGAACAGAAAGACATTGGACTAGATAGACAAGTGTATGTTTAACATGAGGACAACTGTCATGTCATAGAGACGTCTACACAGTCCAAACCCTTCTGATGCCCCCTCCCCAATCAGGTATGACCACGCCCACATTACTCTGCGTTAACCTCGTCCCTGTGAAGGAAGCAGATGTCAAATTTGCATGCCCATTACGAACACCATTATTGTATTATAATTCAGTTAGTGATCACACAAATAGGGTTAGCTGTTATTTTTGTCTCTGTTCAAACGTCATTTTATTTCAGTTGTTAAGTGAATATATCACCAAACAAAACGTTCAAGGACTTACCGGATGCTTGGATCACAATGGTAAAAATTACAATATTATAAAAAATAGAGAAGACAAAAACGTAGATGGAGGAAACCTTTACAAAACAATGTGTGTTACGTCTTTCTTGATTTTGTAGGGGGAAATATAAAGATGCCGACGGGTGATTTGTCTGTGGTTAATGTCTATAACTGTTATTAATGATAACACTCATATTAAAAACTGCAAATAGATTTAAGCATGAGCAGGTGTTTAATCACGGTGATGGTGAATTTATTCCTTGCCCCTGGCAGACAAAAAATGCCGTAAAGCATTAATATTCTAGTCCTTGAATCATTGCTGCATGATAACGTCGGTTACGCACTTGTACTCTTACGGGGTTGTTTTACATACCCTCAGGCTTTTCTCATGTTCTTTTTTTATGTTTTTTATTTTGCAATGTTCTACATTGTTTCTCCAATATTGGGTTAATTTGACAACATAAGAACACACAAGTGAATAATAATAATAACATACATTTGTATAGCGTTTTGCAAAAACTAAATGTATAATGTAGCAACATAAGAACAAAGAATTAACGGTCACCTAAAGGCAAACTTAACCTGGACTTAATTCCTCCCCATAAAAATACACCCGCAATAGACTGTGCAAGTCTCGCGCAGATTTGAACTTCTGGGACCATTGTGGTCCCAACCTTATGGAGTTTTACGTTGGGGAGATTTTGTTTCGTCCATTACTTTAGTTTAATATAGTTTATGACCATAAAAATGACATATGTTGTTAAAAATGTTATACTAATTAACAACATATATAAAAGTAAAAATAAAGTCAACATAATAACGAAGAAAAACCGATATTTAAACTTGACCTCAGGTCAGGTTACTTGTAAAAAATTAAGAATTTGTGCCCATCTCCGATCACGAAACTTACGCAGACGCTTGTTTTGGCCGCGCGGGGTGGAAAGCCTTTTCATTGGTCGCTTAGGCGTCGGCTTCCTCTTTAAAATGTGTCACGCGTTTATCTAACGCCCTTGCGACCATCGTGCGTCCGCGTATAAACCAGCTTTCAGTAGTTTAAGGCCGTGTCCGAAACGACGACTTCGGCTACAGCTACGTCTAGATCAGCGCGTCTTCCAGTGTTGAAGAATAGGCAGACGCGCGCGATCTAGCCGTAGCTGTAGCCGAAGTCGCCGTTTCGGACACGGCCTCACATTCGGGCGTAGATTTACAAAAGGGGTTTCAAAACATTTAAGATCAACTAAACATCCTTGTCCCAGAGTTTTACTTTTGTCTATATATAGACTTTAACCGATAACTGTGTATTAGTTTAAAAAGCTAAAACTAATTTAACAAGCTCTAATGGGTATTTTTGTTGTTCAGATTCGGCATTAAGAAAAAAATTAAGCAAAGATTTGATTCATAAAAAAATTAAGTTCTTCAGTTGTCGTGTTTTCTCGCTCCGGTGCGCGCGAGACTTGCACAGTCTATAACTCTAAAGCTTTTATGTAACTGTAAATATAGAAATAAAGTTAAATTCTGAAGTTAAATTCTTTAAATTACATCTTACAGACAGAGATTTAGGGAATTGTGAAGTGATGAAAATATGTTAAGTGTGAATAGGACACCCACAGTGCCATAGAGACAATGTGTTTCTTTGCAATTCTTGCCGCATTGTATTCCGTCAGTTTACGTGTACAATTAACAATTATGATTATGTATTTCCATACAATACACCCACTGTCTGTAGTAATGCGTCAACCCTTTACATACGTTCTCTTCCCATGTATAGTCTCTTCCATTCTTCAGTTCAGACAAGGTACCATAAAAATTCTCTTTAAATTACCAATACATGATTGGAGAGCTAACAGTACCCCAAATGAGATGGTTTACTAGTGATTATAAGGGGATATTATAATGTTAGAACGCCATGAGCGTCCACAGACACTAGGCCCTTTTTGAAACCACGGCTTCGGCTTTGGATTCGGCTCAGGCTAGCTTGGCCCCGCAGTGGTTTGGACAATTGAGTGTGATTTGCGTACGTGCGCAGGGCTTCAGACGGGGGGGGGGGGGGGGGGGCGGGACACGAAGCCGAATCAAAAGCCAAAGCCGTGGTTTCGAAAAGGTCCTTAATGGCGGATTTGAGCGGTATTATAAGAAACCACTTCCTCATCTATTGTTATTATCAATTATGACGATTGCACAATGGTGAGGGGGGGTGGAGATTCAAATACAATTATCCCAACTTTGGCCCGTCATACCGACCTATATCTTTTTTGAACCGACCTGACTTTAAAATTGTACTTATGGATGAGCTAAAGAGATTGCGGTAAATTATTCAGTACCTAGTTCCCAACCCTAGCTCTTCGTCTTTAAAATCCCGTCTTGAAATCCCCCTAGTGAAGACAAGACAACGGAACTTGAGGATGCGTTAATCATTGATGTAAGCAGAAGGATTGCTGGATGCCCCGTCCTGTTATTGAAGACGATCACACTGGGGGATGCACCTCCCTGGGGAGGAGTGGATATCATTTGTTTTGCTTGAATTATCCTTTTGAAGTTATGAATATTATTCTTATAATTATTCAAATTTAGGGAGAAGCTGATGATGGGATTTGAGGCATTGCATGGTGAGGTATCATGCAAGTTTGGTTTGTCGTAACACCATGTGAATATCTTCATGGGTAGACTGTGTTCTGTTGATATCTTTTCTTGCTTTTTTATTCTACTTTACCGTGGAGTAGATTTTGGGGGTAAATTTGGGAGACTTCTCTACTACAGTGGAGTAGCCATGTTAAATTTTTGTCAGATACTTGCTCCTTAAAAAGCTCCTTATTTGAAAATGAAGGCTACGTTTTATTAGAAATGTGGATGGAGGAAGGAGTACAACTTGAAAATCACATACACGTACGAAGGAGCATGGTCGGGAAACCTTAGCTAAAATATTCAAGCATTAAAATTTATTTACAATGCTTGGGGTGATCGCATGACTGTTGACTTAATCTAGTTAACCTAGTTCCGTTTGGACACCTAATATGCAAGGAATGAAAGGTGACATGCGTTCGAAACTCTTCGTGCCTCATTTTTTAATGTAATATTTACCACCCCTTCTCCCTCCATGTAAAATCGTCCCGCTTTGATTTGTAATGTCAAGAGGAATTCTGTATTTTTGAAAGTTTTATGTGGGTCAAGTTATTTTGTGACATTGCCATGGTGCCTTAAGTATTTATGTTTTTAAATTGAGAGGTTGTTTTCAAATTGAATAAAATATTTCTTCCGTCGAAAAAAAATATGGAACAAGTAACCACTAAAACGAACGAAATGAGTCTTGGGTAAATTTTGAAGAGGCAAGAAAGCAATTTGACCTATATTTGTTGCATTATTGCAGAGCCTGCTGTCCCATCAAGACTTGTTAAGATTCCGTGAGTTCTTTATGAGAGCACTGCTTGTGAATTCAGGGATGTTTCTGTCGATAAATTATGTTTGAATCTGTCGAGGTATAGACGTGAGAGGAAGGAGCATGCCGCTCATACAGAGAGCAAGCTATTGCTTTTTCACGGCGTGTTTCTCCACTCTCTGAGGCCTGTCGCCCGCCTCCATGTCCACGTTCCGGACTGCTTAATTTCATTACAACTCCCTTGACTTCTCCTCAAATCAAATCACTCTCCACTTTCAGACCCTTCGTCAATTTGGGTTACTTATTAATTTCTATAAAATGTGTTTGTGGGGAATCGTTAAGTTTTAACGGCGTCGACGGTCTAGCTGTGCACGTTCTGTTCGGAGAAGATATCACACCATACTTCATATAGCAATAAACGATGTATTCAAACTAAATTACAAGTGATTGAATTTTGTTTGAGCAGAATTTAGTTTAATGAGACAGGAACAGAAAAATTGTCATTAAAAAACGGTTACCAATCATATTGTTATCCATGGTTTTCTTCCATTTAAACATGGATGAAATCAGTTAACAATAGTGATTTGTGTGTTGTGACATCCGACTTTACTTAGAAAGTAAAATTGTTTTACATATACGGTCAATCTTAGCTCTGGAAATCGGCCCTTGGTTCACAAAACTCATTTGCGCTGATAATTTGAGGTTTCACTTTGCATTTTCCCATCCCCTCGTTTGCTGCTATTTAAGGGCTCGGTGGTTAACCTTTAACCAGACAATGTGCCGCTTCTCTCCACGAGACCAATTTACGAAGAGTAGTGATGAAGCTACTATATTTAGCGCTCTGTCAATGTATCTTGTCTCTAATACACACATCCCATCGACAATGAAGAAAACTAATGGCCTTTTGCGAATTGCCAGGAAACCTGTTTGCTCTGTGGAAATATTTGTGTGTGTTCCATCTCAAATAACGCAGAACGGTCCTTGGTCACTAAGCAAGACGACCCTTCTATTATCTACACGTGCCGGTTGTCACTCGCCCGATATCAGTTCAAAAAATACTGCGCGATCACCGCAATGGCTTCATATGATGTATCGTTCAATTTGTTCCGATGTACCAGGGCTGAGATTGAGTTGCATTGACGTGTTGTTGACGTAATGATGACGTCACGACGTGCTGATATGTCGAGGACTGTTGTCAAGCGGGGAGACGATGAGGGAAATTGTGTTTACATTATATCTTGTGGTGGTAGATAGTAGCTCAGCTTGCGAGGGACAGAAACGTCTTCCCAAAAGGAAGATCTACATTTCCATTCATATGCTAATTTTGATTTTATATTCATTGACGTCATCGATAGCGTGGCATAGGTTTTGTAAAACAGCCACAAAATATCTCCCTATAGGAGATTCGCTTCAAGCTGATTAGATTAAGATGTTTTTTAATGAGTAACCCAAAATTGATAGTTTGTGCCTTGGGAGGAGGCTACTATTGAAGGATTCAATAAAGATAACAAGCTTTTTTTAGAGAAAGGAAAAAAAGGAAAATGTAGTAAACAGGCTGGACAAAGACGTAAGAGACCAAGTTAACCAAAAAGTTTTAGAAGTAATTTTTGTTTTTGATTTACTTTTTATTGTTCAAATTTAAACATAAAGCAGACATATGTGCGTTGTGTTTCCATATTATGTTTTTGAAAATGTAAACAAGCAAAACGGTCTGTGGTTTTACTGAACGGGATGTTTGCTGCCACCTAGCGTCTCGAACTGGATATTAAGTTTTTGAAAATGTAAACAAGCAAAACGGTCTGTGGTTTTACTGAACGGGATGTTTGCTGCCACCTAGCGTCTCGAACTGGATATTAAGTTTTTGAAAATTTAACAAGCAAAACGGTCTGTGGTTTTACTGAACGGGATGTTTGCTGCCACCTAGCGTCTCGAACTGGATATTTAACGTTCTCTGTGTTTGCTCTTTTATAGGGTTGTGTTATGCTGAGTTCGGGGCCCGCGTCCCAAAAGCAGGCTCCGCCTACATCTACTCTTACGTCACCGTGGGTGAGTTTCTCGCCTTCGTGATTGGTTGGAGCATGATAATGGACAACATCATCGCCGCGGCAACCGTTGGCAAGGCGTGGTCTCAATACCTAGACTCCATCGTGAACCAGACTATCAGCACAGCTATCAAATCCCGGGTGCAGTTTGACTCGCCATGGTTCGGGGATTACCCGGACATCCTGGCCTTCGGGTTGCTGATCGTTCTCACGATTATCGTAGCGCTCGGGGCCAAGATGTCTACCGTGGTTATGATGGCTTTGACGGGGGTTAATATGCTGGTGATAGTCTTCGTCATCGTGGCTGGGTCGTTCTACGTTGACGGGGAGAACTGGACGACGAATGGCGGCTTCTTTCCATATGGAACATCCGGGGTACGTTTTCTATTGGTAGATCCGTTGGGAAGGGGCGGGGGGGGGTGTTCCGCATGCAAATGCGTTATGGATTTTCAAAAATCACGGTACAAATAAATCAGAGCCATCCGTTTTGACCTCCCTACAAGTAAGTGAGTGTCATAATCCCAAAAGAGAAGCGCCCTCTTGAGATCTTTACAATGGAAAATAGTACAGGAAAGTAGAACACTTTTTAAAAAGGCGTGTCCGAAATATGACGGGTACGTCTTTTGCTAAGGGCAGCCTTTGGTCAAGCCGCAGCCACGTATGGGAATTCGAATACGGCTTTGGGGCCTGATGGTTAGGGATAGCTACAACACCTCAGGGGCCATGGGCTATTTGTACTGGTTTATTCAAATAATTTTGTACTGGTGTTTTCACTCTAAAGAAGAATGGTGAATGACGAACTTTGTTTTGTTGTTGTTAATTTGCTGCAGGTATTTGCGGGTGCCGCCACCTGTTTCTACGCGTATGTTGGTTTCGATGCAATCGCAACGTCTGGAGAGGAGGCTAAGAACCCAAGCCGTGCTATACCTATCGCCATAGCCCTCACCCTATTCATCTGCATGGTATGCTACATGAGCGTCTCTGCAGTCTTGACCCTAATGATCCCGTATGACCAACTCTCTCCATACGCACCATTGGCTGAAGTCTTCCAATCAAGAGGGTTACCGGCCGGGCGGTATATCGTGGCGGTTGGGTCACTGCTCGGACTCTCATCCGCCATGTTGGGATCCATCTTCCCTCTGCCTAGGATCATCTACGCAATGGCTAAAGACGGGCTGCTCTTCAAGTTCTTAGCACGTGTCAACAGCAAAACAGATGTACCAGTCACGGCTGCTATCATGTCTGGTGTCCTGACTGCGATCATGGCGTTGATATTCAACCTGGAGCAGCTAGTCGAGATGATGTCCATAGGCACCTTGCTGTCTTACAGTCTGGTTGCGGCTAGCGTGTTGCTTCTTCGATACCACCCGGATGACGTTGGTCTGAGCAAAGACCAAGTGAAGGAACTAGCTCGAAAGTCGGGAAGTAAGGATGACAGTGAAGAAGCTATATCCCTGGTCGAAAAGTCTGCCGGGAAGTACATGAAATACACGGACGCGGCTTCACCTGGGGATGCCGTCGATGACACCGTGGGTAGTAAACCCGACGAGCCGTCCGGTAGGTCGGGCTACGGACTCCTTAAGAATGACGGCACCGATCAGAAAACCGACAGCAAGAAGACGCCACCAACGATAAAGACTTACATGGTGGTGTCAATATCATTCACCATTTTCGTAGTTTTGATCATTAGTCTAAGTTGTCTGCTAGCCTTTGGGATGGATGATATCTCACGTATTGAATGGTGGGCCATTGCTCTTCTGTGCCTCTTCGTTGCCGCTTTAGTGTGCCTCACCGTTATCATAGAAACACAACCTCAAAATCAGATGGAGCTTTACTTCAAGGCGCCCGCTGTTCCGTTTCTTCCGCTTCTAGCTCTGCTCTGTAATACTTACTTGATGATGAAGCTCTCGGCAGCGACGTGGGCTCGGCTCGTCATCTGGCTCGCAGTGGGTTAGTATTCAAATCTTATTGCAGTTGATACCCGTTTGAATGAGGGATTGGTTGATGTTAGTATGCATAGTCATGAGCTGATACTTTTTGATTGATTGATTGGCTGACGCCATCATGCATATTCATAGGCTGATACTTTTTGATTGATTGATTGGCTGACGCCAATGTGCTTATTCATGAGCTGAAACTTGTTGGTTATTTGACTATGCATATTTATGAGTTGATGCATATTCATGAGCTGATACCTGTATGTTTGGTTGTTGGTTGGCTGATGCAGTGTGTTTACTTGTGCTGGTGTATCAAATATTTCCAATTCTTACCAATGTGAGATCTTTCTGACAATAGGTGGAAGCAGACGCACTCGATAAAATCACCCTCCCACTTTTTAAAAGACTATCTATAGGAATATTCCTGGTTGTCTGTCTGCTGCCACCCCGTATCAAAACTGTCTCATTGCAGCCATTGATTTATCTATTTAACTTATTCGTCTTTTTTGAAACCACAGGGTTGGCCATTTACTTTGCATACGGTATACGACACAGTGTTGAAACCCTAAGAAAGCGAGCCGAAGAGCCCTCAACGACAATGTCGGAAGATGTGACCGGTGATGGCGCCCTTGACGATTCACAGGATGTTGCCGAGGATACCAAAGACCAATAAAGAATCCGGATTATCGGTGCAAATACAATTATGTAGACCTTTCTATCGGCTTTTTGAGATTAAAAAAAAAACACTAACAGTGTCATAGTCTTTTGTCTGCCAATCTCAAATGGCTTCAGAGCTCAAGTTGTTGTCAACCGAGATTGGACTGAAAACTATGGAAAGCCAATGCAAAACAACAACAAAATTAATGTTTCACACTGTTGAATTTGTTGGAAACAAAACACTCTTCATGGAAGGTATTATTAAATTGAAAGTTTGCAGACAATTTGGAATTTGGTCAGAACATCAGTTAACACAATCGACTGAATGTTTTGCCATCATTCGGCCGTATATTTGTGTCAACCAGCAGGGTTTGTTCAACAACAAATAGCGTTGACAATAGAGCATGTCTCCATTAGTTTATATGAAATATATTACGGATGAATTATTGTCTTAACAATGTGTTGTTCCACTATAACAACGGTGTATTTTATTGTACAGAGATTTAACATAAATAAAAGAAATGTAAACATGAAAGTACTTAGTTTTAATGCTTATCTCAAAACAGCCTTTTTAAAATTTTTGAGTCCAATCTGCTAGAAAACGGACCAAGCATTGCCCGATGTTCCGACTGTTCTAAGTTTTTTGTGAATTTCCGTCCAGTCATATTACACGTAGACTTGTTCGGTCTAAACGTTTATTTTTGGTGGTAACACTTTTTGTTTGGTACACTCTGCTTACGGGAGCCAGTATCAACTGTACTTATCATTTTTAGCGTTGTGTCTTAACAAAAAGTGTCAAGTTGGACTTAGTTTACGTGAAAATACTGCTTATTTTTTAAAATACTCTTTTAAATTGATGTTGATTAATTTGAATATTGAAATGAGAATGATTGGATTATTCAAAGCATGATAGCATTGTACAGTATGTATATAAAAATAGTGATACATTATGGTTGTTAATAGCGTATAGTGTACTTATTGATCAAGGGTCTGTTGTGGATGTTTAGAGCGAAGTAACTTATTTCTGCGTAATGGATGTTTTAACAGACGTGGCTAATTATTTTTGTGTGGATAAACTGTCTAGGTTTTAGCCGCTGAACTACCAGCCAAAACAACGTGTCACGTGTGTTGTTTCCGCAAATGACAGGTGTTAAAATGTCCGGCTCAAGTATAATCGTATGATGGTATTACATCAATGGTACCATAGTTAAACCATAACTTAGTATGTATGTTTAATGAAAGTAGTAACTTAGAAATAGATCAGCTGAAAGAAAACGGTCAAATTAACATTGTGTCACCACCTTCTTTCCCTAGATAAGTAAGACTGAAATTTCAGAGACTTTTATGCATAGTTATTTGCTTTAAAAAGAAAACCAGGGTATCGCCTCATGAACTTTTAAAATGAGGACGGTGAAGAGTATTCTCACAGGAATGTTAATGGGGGTCAACGCTCCTGTAGGCCCCACTAGAATACTCACCATCGAGACGGTCAGATTTCAGTTTACCTTTCCTCTCTTCATGATTTACCGAGGTGTTTGTTGTCAATCAGAAGTTTCTCTAGAGGAGGAGAGGATAAGAGTCTCAAGAGCAACTTCAAGAGATCGATGGCGCTTCTTTCAATTAATGTATTCTTGTCTTGGGAAAAGTGTTATGGTGATTTTCTGGCGATGTGGCCGTTGGGTAGACCCTTGGCCATGCAACGGGATCAAATTATCGTCTCTGAATTAACTCCCGGGAGCTTCGGAATTTAGTTTTAACTTAATACACAACTAATGTTGTTATAAAAACACTTGGATTCATGTTATAAATCATTTATTTTTTTTAGGTAAATTATCAGATTGAATTTATACCAGACTTGTTTTTATCAGATGTTTACGTCATTAATGATAATATTGTCATTGATTCAAGAATGATGTGCTCGTTCCAGTTGGTTGTTGCGCAAAGGGGATTCTTATAGCCGTCAAAATCACACCCTGGCCACCATTAGGTGCAAATCTGGATCAGGGTTCTGTCTTAAAGGTCGAAGAATCTTGTTACATTGGATCGGATCTTGGGGAGATTATGGCGCGAAGGCAGCAGAAGCAATTGAATCCTTACATATGACGTCACAAGCCCAAAACAGCGCCCCGACTGGTGGAGCTCACTTTCGTACACGCGTGTATGTTTTGCATGGACCTCGGCGGTTGATTGTAATTTTATGGCTACATCAAAGTAAACAAGTGATGTTTGCATTGTGCCTCACCATCTTATTGGAAATTGTGTCCAGAGTTGCATGTACTTGCTTCAATGGGGGTTACTTAATTAACTCACAGAACCGAAATTTATAAACTAGTCTTCATCAGGGACTATCATTTTGCAGCTGAGGTGAATAGCGCCCGCTACCGGCAAGTAGATTGGAAACCGTGTCATAAAGTCAGTGTATCGTTGCTTGTTCTGAGTCTCGCACGCTGTAAATAAAGTATAACATCTAGATAAAACTTGAGTTTGTCGTGTTGCTTATTACCGTTGTGTTAACCCTAAGGGGGAAATCTATAGATGAACAACCACACATGATTATTCATGATTGTTTAGATAAAACCTCTATTGCCATTGGTTGAATTACATAATGGACAGGTTGTCGTGGTTTCTTCCATTGCTTCAACCTCTAGGACCCTGGTACGAATCACGAAGGGTCACCATACATAGATTGGGTGTCCAGTCCCTACCTGACTGACTGCGTGGGTTTTCCCTGGAATAGTTCTCTACAGGGATTTCCTCCCACACCTAAAGCTGAAAATTCCTTCAAGGGCACTTTCCGTACAAAATATAAACCTTAGAACAGAGAGATAGGTGTCAAAAAATACATGTGGAAAGATTACAGTATACTATTTACACTCTTTATAAAAACACTGCTAAAATTTATTTAAAAGAAATTCTAGAACTCAAAGGCTAAGACTCAAGGATAATGGATAGCAATGATATTAATAACATTATTACCTTGAAGAATGCAAAACGCGTCGTTAAGTTAAGAATACTCCCCTTAGAGTATGTAGGGCTAATACACCTTTAAGATTAAAGTGCACACATCCCCCAGGCATCTTTAATCTCATATTCAGCAACCTGCCCTACGATGATATTTTGAATAATTAAAGAAGAACACATCCACTTTAATAATACATTACTAGATGAATTGTTAAGTACACCACAACCTCGTGCCTAAGTATCACATCGTTCCCGTGAATAAATGTAAATAACCCTGTCTCACATATTGCTTAAAACGGCGCCGAGATTTTAAAACAAAGTACATAAACTAACAAAATAATAATTACTGTTTTTTTATAACGCGCCTTTTGGCAAAAATAGTTAATATGATTCTTACCAGAAAAAGGTCATCATAAGAAAGTGCCATTAGACTTGTACCGTTTGTGACTGGTATCCTGCTCATTTTTGCTTAGCAGAATGTTCCTGCTTAAGCAGGTCTTTGAAGCTGTATCCATATGGGAGATATCCAAATGTGACCTTGTAACCCGATTACTCTTTAAGACGATCATTTCGAACTAAAACATTTATGGTCTTGAAAGTGGGACACCAGAACGGTGCATGAAGTAATGAAAACAACGCCGATGCATGGCACTATTAACCTACGGAAATTTAGGCAGTCTATTACACACCTTAAAGGTGTCTCTAAAATAATGTGGCACCGTATTGGTCTATGGGGTGATCGTAGCCCTGAATAACTTAACCCTGACCTTCAACGCTGATGGTTTAACCATCTTGACTTGTACAAGTCTAGCTCAACTTCGCCATGAGCCCAATTAGAGACGACAAGCGATCGACTTGGCGCGCTTTCAAGCGTAAGGCAAACGAGAGGCCCGTTCCGACAGCTGCTGCTATCTGCATATAAACGGGTTCAAGTTCCATCATGAAGTGGTGGGACTGGTACAAGTCTAGCACGCCCATCTCCACGCATCTCTGATGAGGCAAAACCATGGAGATATAATAGCGACATGTCGGAAACCCAGTTGAAGCTTAGAGTACCGTGGTGAATTTGAAGCAGGAAGAGGGCTTTCGTTTCACGTCTTTGATGAACGCTTTGCTATGATGCTGATAGGTTAACCGCATAGCGTTCTCAGTTCTCCCTCTCAACCGTTTTAAGTGGGATCTTTGTACCGGCTCTAAGAGCCAGAACTCCGAGATTCACCATCACAGTCACCGTGCCGCTCTGGTAAACCCTGCCGTGTAATTCACCATTAGCACCGGGTGGACCCTCTCCGGCGTAATACGTAAGTGGTAGGACATAATTATTAGCGGCATTTCTTTGTTCGGGATGCAGTAACAATGCATTCACCGCTGTTGACTATTTGCCTGTAAGAGTCACTTTGAACTCTTTTCATATTCAGATTTTGTTTTTTCAATCAATTAGATGGAATGTTATTCACTGCACGAATAAATTCATGTTCTGCAGCGGTTTCTGAATAATTGCTACAAGTACAATACGTTGTCGTTATCACTCAATCTCAATACCGTCATTTTCAAATAAATTTCCGCTCTTAACTTTTATTAAAGTATTGCCGTGTGAGTGTTGTGCTTTTGACTAAAGATAAAATCTTTCAAATTGAATTTTCTAATTTGTGTATACACCATCCACCCGACAGGGGAAATAACGCTTTCAAACCTTTTAACGTTAAAGGCATTCTACACGGTTTGAAAGGGGTAAAATATATTGTTTAATTCGATTTAAAGTCACCTGGAAATATAATTTGTTTTCTTTCAAACATAAGAGTGTATGCTTACGAACAATAAAATTTTTTTTTTAGTAATTGTTTGTCACGATTTATATGTTTAAAAAATATATAAAGTTGTTTGGGGGGCTGACTCCGCCTACCCCTTTTGTGACGTCAATCGAGGCAGACTTTGCCTGCAATGCGTATAGTAAACACACGTGCAAAGTACATGTACGTCCAAGTCGTGAGTTGGTACGTTTCAAAAAGTGTTTTTTGCATTTAGCAGCAATACACCTGGTCGGCATTGCCGGAAAAAAAAAAAAAAAAAAAAAAATCTTTTTTTTGAAACGTACAAACTCACGAGTTGGTCCGTACATGTACTTTGCAATTGTGTTTACTCTACGCATTACAGGCAAAGTCTGCCTCGATTGACGTCACGAACAGCGCCCTCTCGGGTCGGGGTCTACTCTTAAATTTGTAAATAACATAAGAACGGATAGTTATCTGTTTATTCACATTCCACTCATCAAAACACATATATTAGTGACAAAAGCTTTATTTTGAAAAAATACCACTTCCAGGTGACTTTAAATCTACTGATTATGACGTTTATTTTATAATGATTTTTTTTTGTGAACTAAATTTTATTTCCCTCTGAAATAAAAGTCTTATACTAGGAAACTGTATCTGAAAAAAAAACCTAAGCACAGCTGATTTTGGTGGTAACAACCAAAATCCAGGACAAGCTGATAATGTATAAACGGTCTTCACTATTTTCATCTGACTCAGACAGCGGAATAAGCCCGCATTTTCGCAGGTTTATAATTTCATGGTTGAACACACAAGCCATGAATGGTATATGTGACTACTATAGCAAAAACGTTTAATACCCTTCAAACAAAACAGCTTTCATGAGCTAGCCATAATAATTAATGTACAAAAAATCGCTACATTTCGGATTTACCTAAGCCATTTACTGCTTCGCGTTACGTAAATACAATCTTTAATGAATGTGTACAAATCCAGTTTCTTTAAAAAAATCGGCCAATTCAGAGCGTTATAAAAGGAATTTCTATCAGAATAAAAATTTGCAGGCACAATACTCTCCCTCATAAATTGAAACAGAAGAGTAAAACACAATGATATAAATAGAGGCTATATATAATTTATGTTTCAGGGTATTGTGGACTGTTTTTGATGTCAGTTGTTAGCAAATTGTTCCATTTTGACCAACACATATTGATCTAAAGATTCACCAGGTTTCTGCGTGCACTGGTGACCAATCGGCAAGATGTATTTTCAGATCGAATCCATCATAATTATGACACTTGCTTTTCAAACCATATTTTGGCGAAACTGACAAGCATGGAAAGATTCTGAAGCTGCAAAGTTAACTCTCGAACCGGAATGGTTTCCCTGGTAACCACTTTAAATGCAAAACATATGACATTATTTTTTTAGTGGCGGTCGGGAATGGTCTACGCTGGGTTGGGTGCTCATGCAAACTGATGACATTTATATGTCATACACTTACGGGGGCAGCCGTTGTTATGGTTGTTCATAAAGGCAATCTTTAAGGTCAGCCAGGTAATGCAGTATTTGACCTTTTTCGATAGTCAGCCATTGCTTTCTTTTTCCAAATGTTCGTAATTATTGTAGGAACCTTAGGGGCCTCTGGCACCAAGAGTAATACGGGTGTACCTCATTCTCAAATTACATTGTCTGTCTTCTCACTCTTTGGACGAATGAAACTTGGCTGGTGTCGAACAAACTAATAATACATGAACTTCAAAGTTATGGTGGCCCTAATATTTGAGATCAAATAATGTCACTCGTGAAAATAAAATGTTGAATAAGTAACCAGTTCCCAGTTCCCAATTCACCTTTCACATTGATTTCTTATGTAGGCCTTTTAGGCAGGGAATCCGAACACACATCACCGCCATCAACACAGTTTAATTGTCTTCAAAATAACTACATACGTAAATCGCAGTACTACAGTTCGAACAATGGTGTTTAGTTAGGTCAAAGGTGAACATGACTAAATTCGGATTTGCCGGTAGGCATTCTCTGCAGAGTAATATTCACATAAAATATTACATAACTGCACCTTTAAAGGGAACTTATACCTTTGGAGTTTTGAACCGTTCGATTTTTTTAATCCTAAATGTAGATAAAAAAAAAACTAACCTGGGAAAATTTAATTTTAAAAGGTGGTTGCATTTTTTAGATATCGCCGATAATCCAGAGCGGTTTAGTCCGCGCATGTTAAAAAAAAAATCATTCGTAATTGGAATAAACATTGATTGTAGGAAACATTTGTGGCAGTAACGTGTCTAAATTCAAATTTGGGGGGATAAAAACCCGATATGGCATTTTCCATAACCAAATTAGTTTGAGGTGAAATGGTTCTCAAAAAAGCTTTGTACTTTCGAAAGCTGCTGCCAGCTGTACGTTTGTATTGCCATTCATTTTAGGAGTAAGTACGAAATGTGTACAAAATATTCACTTTAAAAGATTCGTGATCAAGAGTGGATGCTGAAAGTACATTTCCTGAGTTTAAAAAATACCATCTGTCAACCATTTTCATACGGCGAAACATGACGTCTGCGCATGATGAACCAAAAGTTTTTTTTTTTTTTTTACCTCGGGTCATTTTACGCGGGCCGGGGAGGAGGCGTGTTGCATATCCGGGAGTTATTATGTGATCAGTTAAAGGTTTCGTGTGATCTAATTAATTTGGATCATTGAGAGTAAGGTTGTCACACTTTCTAAAAAGCAATTAATCTAAGTTAATAGAAAAATACGAACAGGTGACATGTATTGGGTTTGTTTGTGAATATTGGGCTTGGATGGGACATTTTTAATTTGCAGAGTGAAACAGTTTCTATTGTTTGCAATTTTATTTTTAATTGGAAAATATATAGGGCATGCAGATGATTATGAAGACATGTTTTTTTTTATCTTTAGAGGAAATATTGTTTTGTATTTTGCAAGATCTATAAAACTGTCCTTACGAAACAGATTTCTGCACACGTACCACCGGATTAGTTGCAACTTGTTGGCCTAAAATGACCGTACAATCTCAACACTTCCAATTAATTGCTCAATGATACATGAAGGTCACTCAAGTTCCGTGTTTTACCGGATCAGTTCCGGTTGTCAAAGTAAAAACCCATGTAAAACCATACGATCCGGTCACTCCGTAACCTTTTTATTCCGCCACAATGTTAAAATTAGCGTCTCGACAATCCGGACCTTACGGGTTCCTAAACCAATTTGCTTCGATTTTGATGCGACGTGTGATGTTCACTTTACACCACACTCTGCGAACACCCCCTCCCCTTTCTCCAACAACCTTTCTTCTTTAAGATGACAGGAGTGTGGGGACTGTGGGTAGGGTAGAACTTTACCATGGCAACAGATATGCGTGACTAGGATGCTTATGATGAAGTGTTTTTTTGGAGACCGTCTGCTGGCGGAGCAATGTCTGCTGATTAAACATGCTATGGAGATGCGTCAAGCTGTGTGGACTATATAGTCTCGCTCTCTGATATTGTTAAAGGAATAGTATCAGTTAACCGAAATGCACTGCTGCATCTTCGTCATGCTCCCTGGCGTGGCTCCAAAAGGGGGCCTGCCGTCGATTTCACAAAGAGTTAGGACTCGTCTTATCTCGAGTTAGGACGAGTAACTCGTCCTAACTTAGGATTAATCTTAAGGTCTGCATGCTACAGTGCAGGGTTGTGACTCGTCCTAAGTCATAAGATTTATGATTCCTCAGTTAGGAAGAGTTTTGTGAAATCGACGGCTGACTAGTTTTGTCGCGATACAAACTTTCAAAAATCAAGTTGCAGAGCCCTTTGTCTTTTTTGACAAAATTTGATTATTTCCTGATTTTCATTTGAAGGTGTCAACCTGAGGTCTTGGTACAACCGAATTTATTCCACGGTATACCTTTGATATTAAGCATCAAGCAATGCCTTTAATACAGTGTCCGTGATTCGCAAATGTCATGATGTATTGGCAAGAAATGTCAGTGTTTAGGAACAGACGTGCAATTGGGTCATGACATTGACATCATTTCTAGAAACTAAGTCAGAGGAATGAACAAACTGCCTTCGTATTTGTAGACAACACTTCTGTGCCACAAAAATATTTATTTGTATTCCGTGTCTCAGTATTCAGGGAATGTTTAAAGGTGTAATCATTATTATTTTTGTTTGTAATTGTGTAAAAAAAAAAATAATAAAAAAAGGGTTTCAAGGGGGGGGGGTATTGTAGACAGTACGGCCTAATAATTAGTGTGATTTTGGAGATAGTATGAACGCCAAAACGAAATGTGCGTTTTTTAGGGTTTTTTTCAAATACAGTTTTCTCGAATATGACTTCATTTCAGAAAAAAAAAATCAGGAAGTTTCTTTTTAATCCAGAAGAACAAAAAATGATCTTTAGTAACTCTTAAATTGAGAACATCCTCAACAAAAACAACAACTTCAAACGTACATTGATAGTTTAAATTTGTTGAATATTTTCTTAATTGTCATAAAATCCCATGCTGCCATGTTATAATCAATCGTATAATCAATGTTCAGGTCACAAGACCACGGACAGTCTTAGATCTTGCCTTTAGCTCTCCTCAAGTGCGCGGGCGGGAACACCATTAATTACGGTCGCTGTTTTTTGATGAATAGCCTTCGTTTTCCGAGATCATAAATTTTGTTAAAAATTGTGTATTGCCGTTGTCCAAACAAACTCCGCCTTGGGAGTACTTGTAATTCAATTCACCCGACCTTGTTTCGGAGATAAATAAATTTGTCAAACGGTTATATTGTACCCCACCATTTTGCTACATCATATTAAGGTATATGGTAATAAGTTTCAAAATGGCAATAAGAAACTTATTGGTTTAGAAAGCCTACATTGCTTTCGACAGTAAAAAAACTTCGGATAAACAAATTATTTTAGCATGTAAAAAAGTATTTGCATGACATTTTTTTACTCATTTCGTAAAAACTAGACCACCCAAGCATCTAATATTTTGAGGTACACTTTCTACCATTATTATCTTCAAACGGTGTAAGTGTAAGGTAAATCTGTGGACATTGTGTTTTGTGTTACAAAAAGTACCAAGATCTTGTAAGTATCGATGGTTATCTAAAGTATCGGTTGTTATGCCCCAAATTTGGATCTTCTCAGATTGTGCATTCCCATTAGGGATCATTCTTGCTACGGATTTTCAGCGATATCTCAAAAACTAGACCAAATGAAAACTTCACACTATATGCAATGTCCTCCGGATAGTATTGCCTATAGAGGACATGATTGCATGTGGCAGACATTTGATCGAACTATAAATAGTGATCCAATAAGCAATCATGCGCCACTAGCTTACTAAATAAATGTGGGTTAGTATAAAATTTGCCCACACCTGTTTCTAAATATCAAAACATTATTTAAAGGCCAATGCTTGGTTTGCTGTTTCAACAAAATACCTATCCAGTAACAGCCAAAATAGTCATCACATAAACATTTTTCATGATATTTTTGAAACTTCATTCGTTATCTAGCATGGTTTTGTTGTTTTCACTGTCTCCAGGTTGGCCAACGGGAAATATTCACAGCTAACCGTGTGTTTCTCATTCGGTGGGATGTTTTCTTCAACTCCGGTCCACGTTCTGCTTCCTGTGGCTTGGCAGTTACTTGTGACGGTACTGTGCCTTACTGACAGCCCAAAGAGAGGTGAGTAGTGTGTCTGTACATACTCGTCACAAATCCCGGGTCAAACTTGTCCAGGGTGAAAATTGTCCCTGATCAAAGTTTTCCCGGGTGAAAACTTTCCCGGATCAAAATTGCCTCGGTAAAAAAATTTACTCCGATACTGATCAATTTCTTAGTCAGGCTGATCCACTTTATTTGTCAAAAATTGTTTTTCTTTTATATTGATGTTTCGATTGACAAACTTCTGGATAATTTTTGACACAGATCGTTGGTCACACTGACCCAGAAATTGGTCAGTGTTGTTGGTAATTGGTTCCGGGTCAATTCTGACCAGGGACTTTCTAGTTGTGTATCATTTATGTTGATTTGATGTGTTTGATACCCCAGTCACCTTTTCTTCATACGCAAAAGACATTTTTTGTACAAACTTTTGCATAAGAAAGTCAGCTTTAAAAAAATTACGCACGGATTTCGTATCATTTTGTGTTAGCCATGTCTTTTACAGGACGCCATAAGCGCCGACTTTGGCAGTAAGCAGATCGAGTCATAATAAGAATCCGTGTTTTTTCTGATCGGGCTGGTTGTACAAAAACACAATGTTTTTTTTTAATTTAAATCTTCGACTAACGGCGTGGAACAAATTAATAATTGAACCAGAGAGGACGAAAATGCTAGGGAATTGAAGGACACGTTAATAATTCATTGCTAAATAAATTTTAGATGGTGTGAGATATGAATAATATATTACATTTTAATAAATTTCATAATAATATTCCCACTTTAAGTATGATTTCTGGCGGTGCTTTTATTATGTTTCATAATAACATTCCCATCTAAGTACGATTTTGAGTGGTTTTAAAGTCTTGGCCATTACATGAATCCCTACTTACTGTGAATTAAAGATGTATGTAATATATTTTACAATAGCCGTAAATTTTTAGAGAAAAGTGAAAATAAAATCCAAAACGATGTTTTCAGGAGAGTCGCGTAAATACGTTGTACATGCTTAAATAATAATCGTCTCCTGAAACGGAAATAATTTTCATAACATTGTTTTACTCATTTTTCAAAAACTACAGCACCTCAGCAAGTAATATTTTGAGGGAAGCTTTCTACTATCATTATCTTCAAACCGATTACATTTAATGTAAATCTGTGGACATTGGGCTTTGTGTCCTTCAAAAGGTTCCAAACCCTTTAAGTGAGGGGAGCAATTTATCCTAGAGCTTACTATGCCGAGATTGCCTTGCTTTCAACCATGCAATTGCTTCTCTCATGAGGATGCACAAGACGATTGCCGTGCTCTAAAAGATGCACAAGACGATTGCTGCAAATTGGTTGCGTTCGTCTTGATGTTGAGGATGAAGAGGTGACGATTAGGTGTTTCCACACAATAATTTAACCACAAAAACAAAAATTCTCGGCTTTTGTTTTTAACACCTACACACAGCTGAGGGCTCCGTGATGATTTCAAGATGTATCTCCTTTGACTATCTTGTAAAGACTCGTGTTGAGTTTGTTTAGCTTATAAACAGAGAAGCAGGCTCGTTTGGGATTTCAACATAGACGCATACATAATCCATCTGTAATTCTTCCGTCGTAGTTAATGAACATTGCCCTCAGCCTAAGGACCTTGTCAATTCGCACGAGATCCAGGAAGGCAGCTCTTACACGGCGGCATATAGAGTAAACACGCGTTTGAATAAAATTTGAAACGCATTGACCAGAATCTAATTGCAGTAAGTTACATGTTGTAAATCGATTGAATATAGTGCAGTACCTCAGTATCGAGTTTTTTCCTCTCCAACCCCCCCCCCCCCCTGCTCTACTGTTGATCTCTCGGTTTGTACCATCATGCCACGGAATCCAACACTTAATAATACCACCTGTCAATCATACTGCACTACTGTGTGCGTGCGTATGTTTCTTAGCTCCGTTTTAAAGAGCAATATGTTTGGATATTAAGTTAAACTAATTTGCACTGCATCGAGGAAAACGATGTATGTTAACCGGATCAAGGGTTGGACAACTCTGCGTGGTATTAAAACACACCAACACTGCAAAATAATGAGGTGTTAAAATCGATACCATGAGTTTTGTCACCAAGTATAGAATAATTTAATCTTTCAATAAAAACGATCGTCGAAAATGCAACACTAAACAACATTTAAAAAATGTTAGCTGTACAGTTTGACGTTTGACATCTGAGCCTGCAAGGAAAGGTCTCTTTTAGTGCAGCCAGCCTATGGACTTATTCAAGAATAAAGAAACCTCTCCCGCAACCAAATCCAAAGCCCGAAACCCAAACCTCTAAAATAAGGTGACGTGTTCTTCCCTTGAAGAAGCGTTTGTTTTCCCTAACATGGAAACTAATAATGCAATAGACATCGACTTCTTAGTCTCACGTAATTGGCAATAATTGTGCATACTGGCGGGGGACATTCGTTTTCCGCTTTCGTGAAATTATTAACTAGAGTTGTACAGGTCTTTCGGTGAAAACGCAAAATAATTTCTGATATCATAATTCTCTTCAAAGTTACTGTTTTCACCTAGAATCGTTTTGCCCAATGCTGTCTCTGATTTTTGGACTCTTGTCGTGTTGTACAGAATTAAAAATCTCTGCCAGTATATCTCTATCCACTTAACCCTTGACGAGTCCTGCTTCGAGTCCGGCCTCATTAAACCAGACATGGCGACTACCAGTTCGATTTACTATAACTCTCATTCCTCGCCATTTTGTTTCTCCGCAGCTATGCCATCGATACCTCTCAACCTCACCCTGGTTCATAACCCTCCACTCTACTACAAGGAAGCCGAGATCAGCTGGTCTCCGGGGAATCCCCATGAACCCTTAACCGATTACATCATCGTCAACAGAGCCGAGGGGAGCGACACCAAAGCCGTGACCCGCATTGACCCCGAGTATACGTCATTCACATTGAAGGATTTAAAAGAAGAGACGAAGTATGTTGTGTACGTCAAGGCAGCGATTGGGAACGACCACAGCGAGGGCAGCTCCAAACTGGAATTTAACACCCAAAGTAAAAGTACGTGAGTTAGATTAGATTAAACTAGATTATATTAAATTAGATTGAATTAGACTAAAACGTTATTATCTATCATCTAGGGGAAAATAAGAATGGCCTTCAAAAAAAATTAAGCCACAAAAAGGTAGCTAGTTAGCTAGTTAGCTTACTTGGTAAGCCAGATATAAAGAATTTAAAATTGAGTCACTCAAGAAAAGTATAACTTTCTATACCAGTGTTTAATTTCATAAATTTCACCCGTTATAGCTGGAGAAGGCCTTTTGCTATTGAATGTTGCCACCATTATGCAATTTAATGGGAGACTTTCGAACGCTAGGTGGCAGCAGACTGACTTGGTAAATTGTTGTTGTTGTTCTGAGCACGAGCACATCAACTAAGAATAATGGATTTACCTGGTAAGTCTGCTGCCACCTAGCGTCTTCAAAGTCCCCCATTATTTAAAAACAATACCGATTCCTTTTACCACCACTAGGGGGCCTCCACCGCACCTTCACAACGACTGCAGCCGACATTCTAATCCTCCTGATGGTTTTGGCGGTCTGGTTTGGCGCCCTTTCTCTCTTCATACGCACATGGAGGAAAAAGATGAACGGTCACGTGTCACAATCTTCCAGCAACGCGGGAACCCCGGTACGCCTGCGCAGTCGGTACAGGAAACCATGGATGTGGTCACAAAAGCGCCGTCCGGACCACCGTGGATACCCGATGACATGATATGATGACGTCACATCTAAGTACTATTGTCTGGTAAGCTGAACCCCTTGTTGAATAAAAAATCAAATTTTACCATTCTGTTCGAGTCAATGGGGTTCCCTTGAGACAGCGGACAAGTCTATGTTGTCCTTAATCCAGCGAATAAACGACCTTTCCTTGATGGCCACTTAAACTTTCATAATTATTTATGTGTTATTTTTGGCGTATTCTTAAGTCAAAAGAAAAGGGATTTTAACGAAATTCCAACACAAAGTAATTTAAAAGATGCTTAATTAGCAACTTGGTAATCGGCAGTGTAACGCACTTTGGGTAAAGTAAAACATAATTATGCCATGTTCATAATTTTTGAGAGGTTCTGACAGTTTTCCTTTTCATTTTTCAGCTGAGAATATTAATTAACGGAGTCTTGTTGATTTGAACATCTCTGTCTACCATTCGGTTTGCCGTTGGAGGAATCGTGACGGGTGCTGAGGCTAGTTAGCACCGCGACGTTGAGGGCGTTGATCATTTCGACGTTGATGACGGTGTTTATGTCGCCGTTGAGGGCGTCAGTTTTATCGAGGAAACGGATATTACAACTTTGAGGTCTTGATGATGGATATGAATTGCAATTACGGTCGACGGTGCCTAATTACCTTTCATTAATATAATAATGGTAATCATCTTTGGTAACTGCCTGCAATATTAAGCGTCTTTAACTTTCCAAACGTCACAAGCAGTATGATGCTTTTGCATCAGTGCGCCCTCCCTGAAAATCAGTCCACTCTGACTGGGAAACTGTGTGTGTTTCTTCAGCAGTATGAAGTTGAATATTGATTCTACTCGATAAAGCGTTTTTAAGAGGTAGAACAGTTAAGCAACGAGAGAGAACAATACCTACTCTGACAGATGTCATCGGTGACATTATGATTGGAAGGAATCGAGGAAACTGGGCGCCCTCTGTATGAGACATGTTTCGGCGGGTTAATAATGCCCTTTGTTGATTGGTTAACCCGAACATCTGACGTCAAATGATCGAAGCTCGTGATTAACGCCCGATACCGGCTTTTATAAAGCCTAGCAGTTACCGACCAGATGTATTTTTTGACCTTGCATGCCATAATAATGTGTGGATTATACAATGATTCCAAATGTGGTCTTTTGTGGATGTTCTATGTTTCATTGGGGATAAATTTATAACAACATTGATCATTTATTTCATTTTCAATTCATGACGCAACATGACTGAAATCTGTTTGGGCTCACTATGTTCGTGTCCATTTTGATCGGTTGAGAGAGCACTGTTAACATTTACTCATACAATATTTAACACTTTAACACTCCGTATTTTCTTGTAAACGAACATTTCGAACTTGTATGATTAACTTTTTAAGAAAGTTGAAATTTTGTCTGAAAAGGAAATCTCTGCATCAAATGTTGTACTATTCTCAATTAATAGTTAAAAAAATAACTAAAGGACAATCTCTTCGCCCTTCACTGCTAAAAATACTTTATGTATGATTATAAAACACACGTAATTTCCATCACATATTTAGTCCAAAAACCATGAATTGCTACATAAGATGCATTTTTGAATGTCGACGCCAGTGATTACTTAATAAAATTCGTTGTTAATGAGTCTGGATAGCGACCCCGATCTCTTGCTTCGTGGATCTGTGAATAAAATAAAATAAAACAACAAAAAATGATTTATGAAATCACGTACATGTCTTTTGTTAAGAAGTATGTTAGTATTTTGTTATATGCATTTAACAAGGCCAAGAAACAACCAGTCAGGATGGCCGAGCGGTCTAAGGCGCTACGTTCAGGTCGTAGTCTACTCTGTAGGCGTGGGTTCGAATCCCACTTCTGACAAAATAGTTTTAGATTTTTGGTATAATCAAATAAAAAGTGCAAAATTATTATTTTAAAAACAAAGATAACAAACAACAAGTCAGGATGGCCGAGCGGTCTAAGGCGCTACGTTCAGGTCGTAGTCTACTCTGTAGGCGTGGGTTCGAATCCCACTTCTGACAAAATAGTTTTAGATTTTTGGTATAATCAAATAAAAAGTGCAAAATTATTATTTTAAAAACAAAGATAACAAACAACAAGTCAGGATGGCCGAGCGGTCTAAGGCGCTACGTTCAGGTCGTAGTCTACTCTGTAGGCGTGGGTTCGAATCCCACTTCTGACAAAATAGTTTTAGATTTTTGGTATAATCAAATAAAAAGTGCAAAATTATTATTTTAAAAACAAAGATAACAAACAACAAGTCAGGATGGCCGAGCGGTCTAAGGCGCTACGTTCAGGTCGTAGTCTACTCTGTAGGCGTGGGTTCGAATCCCACTTCTGACAAAATAGTTTTAGATTTTTGGTATAAAAAATAATAATAAAAAGTGCAAAATTATTGTTTAAAAACAAAGATAACAAACACCGAGTCAGGATGGCCGAGCGGTCTAAGGCGCTACGTTCAGGTCGTAGTCTACTCTGTAGGCGTGGGTTCGAATCCCACTTCTGACAAAATAGTTTTAGATTTTTGGTATAATCAAATAAAAAGTGCAAAATTATTATTTTAAAAACAAAGATAACAAACAACAAGTCAGGATGGCCGAGCGGTCTAAGGCGCTACGTTCAGGTCGTAGTCTACTCTGTAGGCGTGGGTTCGAATCCCACTTCTGACAAAATAGTTTTAGATTTTTGGTATAATCAAATAAAAAGTGCAAAATTATTATTTTAAAAACAAAGATAACAAACAACAAGTCAGGATGGCCGAGCGGTCTAAGGCGCTACGTTCAGGTCGTAGTCTACTCTGTAGGCGTGGGTTCGAATCCCACTTCTGACAACATAGTTTTTGATTTTTGGTATAATAAAATAAAAAGTGAAAAATTATTATTTTAAAAACAAAGATAATAAACACCAAGTCAGGATGGCCGAGCGGTCTAAGGCGCTACGTTCAGGTCGTAGTCTACTCTGTAGGCGTGGGTTCGAATCCCACTCCTGACAAAATAGTTTTAGATTTTTGGTATAAAAAATAATAATAAAAAGTGCAAAATTATTGTTTTAAAAACAAAGATAAGACACAACCAGCCAGGATGGCTGAGCGGTCTAAGGCGCTACGTTCAGGTCGTAGTCTACTCTGTAGGCGTCGGTTCGAATCCCACTTCTGACAAAACAGTTTTAGATTTTTGGTATAATAAAGTAAAAAGTGCAATTTTTTTGTTTTAAAAACAAAGATAATAAACAACAAGTCAGGATGGCCGAGCGGTCTAAGGCGCTACGTTCAGGTCGTAGTCTACTCTGTAGGCGTGGGTTCGAATCCCACTTCTGACAAAATAGTTTTAGATTTTTGGTATAAAAAATAATAATAAAAAGTGCAAAATTATTGTTTAAAAACAAAGATAATAAACACCGAGTCAGGATGGCCGAGCGGTCTAAGGCGCTACGTTCAGGTCGTAGTCTACTCTGTAGGCGTGGGTTCGAATCCCACTCCTGGCAAAATAGTTTTAGATTTTTGGTATAATAAAATAAAAAGTGCAAAATCATTGTTTTAAAAACAAAGATAAGTCACAACCAGTCAGGATAGCCGAGCGGTCTAAGGCGCTACGTTCGGTCTGTAGGCGTGGGTTCGAATCCCACTCCTGACAAAATAGTTTTAGATTTTTGGTATAATAAAATAAAAAGTGCACAATTATTGTTTGAAAACAAAGATAATAAACAACAAGTCAGGATGGCCGAGCGGTCTAAGGCGCTACGTTCAGGTCGTAGTCTACTCCGTAGGCGTGGGTTCGAATCCCACTTCTGACAAAATAGTTTTAGATTTTTGGTAAAATAAAAAATAAAAAGTGCAAAATTATTGTTTTAAAAACAAAGATAATAACCAACAAGTCAGGATGGCCGAGCGGTCTAAGGCGCTACGTTCAGGTCGTAGTCTACTCTGTAGGCGTGGGTTCGAATCCCACTCCTGACAAAATGGTTTTTTTCCTACTTCACTCACTATATTTGACGAATAGAAAATTTGTCCAATGTTCCATTTTCGAGTTTTATTTTTAATTATTTATCGAAATAAACAAATCGATACATATTATCAAACGACTATTGTTCACTGCCTCGAAATCAGGCCAGGTGCATTGGGTTTCAATTCATTTCAAAGAGTATCGATTTTTGATTATAGTTTTGTTCGGAGAAAAAAACAAATTATAGAATGTAACATTGCTGTTTCAACAATGGGCGTTTCGATTGGATTGTACTGTTGTTGTGTTAATGATACGCTATTGATGACGAAGGTATATGTTTGTTTAGGACGGTATTGAAATAGTTCTTTTCGAAATCTGCTTTTTCCGAATAAAAATAGACTTGATCCACGTCACGATTGTCTCCACTCGTCCCTATATGGTCTTTATTCCAGACGTTTTTATTGGTAACTGATTTTGAGAACCTATTTGAGGTACGCTACTGCAGATGTCGTTCCTTGTCTAACTGACCGTAATGGCGACTACGTGAAACCCGTGTTATCATACCACAGACTCTGACGAGGTTTGGAGCCAAAATGCTTGGGAGAACAACTGGGGAGGAATCAGACAAAATGACGGTTCACTTTATGTTTCTGGCTGTGGTGGTTGTCTTGTCAATTTCTCCATTTGCATCGCAAACAGGTAGGTTAATTATTTATCTATTGGCATGGTGTATTTCCGAAAATAAATAAGTGAATAAAAAATCCATACATTTAGTATAAACACACATTGCTACAGAATGATATGAGTCGTGCCAAGTCTTTTGGAAAACCTCATGCAATTGTTTGAACTGCAACCGTCTAAAAATTATATGCCCAAAATGGTCACAGAGATCCCTTTTGTACACATTGTTTTCCTCTTGTACATAAGTATGTAGCCATCAACCCCCCCCCCCCCCCGACAGTTTTCTTTAAAGAATTCCTAAGATTCCGACCACACAATGGATACACAATAGATGGTACATCATGCTCTATATTCAGAATCAAACGTATTATAATAAGACGGTGCATAACTTGATTCGCATCTTGCAAAAGAGCAAAGCATATCGTGAAAGCAAACTACAATTCCTCAAGAACAGTATAAGTGGTGAGCCTAACATTGGTAACATTTGGGGAAAATGTTCACAGAATTGCACATTAATGATATGGCTTTGGTGTTTCACTCATGTAATTTTCACCTTTTATTGACCAATTCTTTGTATCTGTATTAACAGACTCTACCACGAAAAATGAACCGTTCGAAAGTGGCAGGCCTACAACGCAAAGTCAGTCAACATCGTTGCCGGTACCCACGACGCAGTTTTCGCTCACCAATGTCACCATGATGTCACACGGGACCAATGACAGCCAATCGACGACACAGCCAGTAGAAATTGTTTCACAGGGAACACAAAATGTGACCGGTGTATTAATCCCGAGTGAGTTAAACAACACAACAGCTTCTCAAAACCAACAAGGAACAACAAGCTTAGGCAAGACGACACCGCAGACAACTTTTGGTCTTAGTTTGGCGGGAACGAATAATGGAACAACTGCTAGACCCGATGGGGTTAACACAACAATGTCAAAAGGGGCTAATGGCAGCGATTCGACGACACAGACGACTGAAACTATTTTACCTGGAGGACAAAACTCGACCATTGCAACACTCCCGAGTGGGCTTAACACAACAACAGTATCTCAAAATCTGCAAGGAACAACCAGTGTAGGCCAGACGACATCACACACAACTTTGCCACTCAGTTTTGCGGTAACGAAAAATGACACAACTGCTAGACCCGATGGGACGGTCAATACAACGATGTCACATGGGACCAGTGACAGCGATTTAACGACACGGACGACGGAAACTATATTACCTGGAACACGAAATTCGACCATTGCAACCCTCCCGAGTGAGTTAAACATCACAACATCATCTCAAGATCAACAAAGAACAACAAGTTTAGGCAAGACGACATCGCACACAACTTTGGCACTTAGTTTGAATAATGAAACAACTGCGAGATCTGATTGGGCTAATTCAACAATTGCGTCGATCACTACTGAGTCTGTAACAACCAACAACACACAGTCATTCATTTCGTCAAATCATACCTCTGCAGGAACCACATACAATTCAGACATTCCTCTAACGGATACTTCGACACTTTCCATCCATACAAATGAAACGATCACAACCTCGTCCCCAAACCAGACGTCACCTCAGAACGAGACACAGTCGCCATTTGTTACGGCAACACCCAACTCGTCCCCTAACTCCACAGGAATGGATGAGAATATGACCAGCACGTGGACAACTCGACCACTCCAATCAGATGAGGTTAATGAGCAAACTTCGGGAGTCACACAAGAAATCCTAGTTGGAAATAGCACAGTGCCAACATCCCTATCGCCGAACAATAATTTGACGACCACAAATTCAGTTTCAGACAGTAATTCGACAGAAGCCATGGAAAGTGCGCCTTCTACGACACTGAAAGGAACACCAACCGCAGCTTTTAACATTTCGTCCTTGCTTCCTGGTAAAGAACTTACAACTCCTACACCTACCATCGACTCTTATGTAAATGCTACAATGCAAGTTTCTACAATGCCAATGAACATAACGCTTCCAGTGACATCAACACTACCATTTTCAGAAGTGTCGACAACGATCAGTGCTGTTAACAACACAAAAAATACAACATCTTCGACTTCTTTAGATTCCATTACAGTGAATGTCACGCTCCCAGCGACGACCACGTTAGCCGATGTACCATCAGTAAGTGTCGAAGAAGTTGTGTCTACGGAAACAACCGATCTGAAAACCGTCGAACATCAGGGCTCAAGCACGACAGAAATACCTACAATACTGACTAGTCGACTAAGTACATCACTTATGACGAATTCCTCAACCATCTCACCAAGTACACCGAACAGTGTCGACAACGACCAAATGTCCACAGACCTTGGAGGAATTGACCAAACACAGCCATCAACCCAAACTGACGACTTTCCAACAACGGATAACGTCAAACCGAAGTCTTTCAACGGCGTTCTGAGAATCACTTCAATGGACGGTCAGGTTGCAGCTTTTAACTCTTCTCTTAGCGACCATAACAGTCTCTACTTCCAAAACGTTGCAGGTGAAGTCGAAAAAGCCGTAAGTAGGAAAGACATGCTGACTATATACTTTGTAAGTCTCGCGCGTCTTTTAACATTTGGGGGACCACTATGGTCCCATGCCGGGAAGCGTATTTTTTTTCCCAGGACAGATGAGGCCACTTACCATAATGGGCGCATGCTAAATGGCCTCATCTGTCCCGGGGCCAATTTCATAGAGCTGCTTAAGCAAAAAAATTGCTTAAGCACGAAAATAGCTCGCTTGTTTTACACATGTTACTGGCCAAAATTTCATGCCATAAACATTGCTTATGACTGGTATTTAGCTGTTGCTTACTTAGCATAACAATTAAGTGGAGTCTTGGCCGGTAATCTGATTTTACTAAGCAAGGATTTGTTTGCTTAAGCAAAATTTTGTGCTTAAGCAGCTCTATGAAATTGGGGCCTGGTGGGAAACAGACCCGAAAGTAGGTAAAACACGCCCATTTCTGGTAAGTGGCCTCATCTGCCCTGGGAAAAAAATATACGCGACCGGAAAACAAACTCACGCAACTTAACGGGTCACGATGTTTGAATACTCGCGAGACTTGCACAGTCTATAACATAGATTTCTATTGCCCGACGTTAAAAAAAACAAGCCGAAACTAAATTTACGATTGTTTCGTAAATGAATAAACAAACTAATACAATTGCACATTTGACTTCTTTCAGCTGGACAACCTCTATCACAATAATCCACAGACAGCCAATGTGTACATAAACTCAACCGTATGGGGTTTCAGTAATGGGAGCATTATCGCAAACTACACGACGCTTATGGCGTCGGTTTCGACAATCACAGCGGAAGATCTGGGGACTCTTACAACGACGGCTTTAGATGATGACTTTATACCAGATTCTAGCATACAGGTTGATCCAACAGCAACGAAGTTTACTTGTACGTGAACATTTTTCTTTTTCTCCAATTATACTTTTTGTTACAAAATTTTACAAAAGGTAAAGTTCTAGAAAGTAACTACGAACTAAAAGCGTGACTTCATGTCATGGTTTGTTAGTAATTCTAGAGCTATACAATCAATCAATGGCTTCCTCCATACGTGTTTTGTTAAAAATTATTGCATGATGTGAACGCTATTGAGACACTGGTGTCTTTTCATGAAGACTTTTCGAGCAAACTGGTCGAAACGCTGAGGTATTCAAATCCCAACCGTCTCAACTTGTTATTTGTAAAGAAGGCTCACAAAGACAGACACATTGGATTCAGTGATATTATGCTACATTAGCCAAAAAAATAAATAAATAATAATAGCTCTTATATAGCGCATTTCACACAAAAAACGTATCAATGCGGTTTACATTAGTGCCCTGGGCATAGGGGAGTTTTAAGAGTGAGGGTTGTACACAATCTAAAGAATGTAATTTTTGGGAACGAAGTCCGAATTACATTTTCGGAATCATTTCTTAGCCTATTTGCTTGTTTTAGAGCTATGCACTGATCTTAACTTTCTTCATGGTCTTTCAGTAAACTCTCCACCGGAAACACCGGCGTCGACAATACCATTGTTGTCGACAACTCCGGCACTTATAACAGAAGCGTCCGAAGCAAATGTTTCGACAACTCCTTTGCAAACTCCGGAGCCTCTTGGCAACGGCACGACTGTGATACCAGGAGAGACGTCTTTTGACGGCGTCTTGAGGATTGTGACACTGGATGGAAAGCCTGCTGTGTTTAACTCATCCTTAGAGGCGCCGGAAAACTCCTACTATCTGACACTTCATAACAATGTTGTAAAAATTGTGAGTTTTTCCCCTGCAAACAAAGTTTCATTGTTACACTGTTACATGTTACATGTATGATACGAGTTTGTTTCTTTGTCATTTTTGTCACTCGAAGAAACAGAGTGCTTTATGGGTTATTTATGCCTTTTTTCCACTTCACCTTTTATTGTTTATTTGGGGAGGTTTTTGGAACACAAGGTGGCAGCAGACTAACCGGTTGAGAACAATAGATTTACCTGACAAGTCTGCCGCCGCCTAGCGTCCAAAAAGCCCCTCGTTGTTTAGCACAGGAAGGAATGTTCCATCTTAATCTTCCTTTTTGTTTAACTCAGCTCGATACTGTGTTTAGAACGATGCCAAAGACAAAGACGGACTATCGTCACGCCGTGCTTCGGCGCTTCAGCAACGGCAGCGTCATAGCGGAATTCTCGGTGTTTCTGACGCAGAATAGCAACCTAAACCCACAAGATTTTGAGGACCAAATGAATAGTTATTTTGGTTCGACAAACGGGGCGATGGGTGGAGTTAACATAGTCATTGACCCTGAGCACATAACATTCGCATGTAAGTTGTCTGCTTCTTTGAAATACACCCGGAAACTCGTGAAAATTATGTCCTCAATGAAGAGAATAAGCCATTTGAGATATAGAGGACACAATAATTATGACAACCCCTAGGTTTGTGTAAATTTGTCTGTATACACCCAAACCAAAGAGCGCCCTCATATGTACCAAACAAACATTTGTATTTACTATTGTCACCAATTACAATTTTTTTTCTCTCTAATGGATTATAGCCATGACATGGTGCTTGACAAGGATTGCTACTACTAAAAAGGGGACATTGTTTTTGAGTACAATTTCATTTCTCAGTTTCTTTGTCGTTTTGAAGCATTTCTAATAATTTTACTAGATTTGTTTGCAATAACGTTTGCTCATTTGATCATGGTCTTACAGCAAACGATCAACCACCGGTGTTGAAAACAACATTGCTGTCGACAACCAGAGCACCGACAACAGCAGAGCCCAAACCAAATGCGTCGACAACGCCTTTACTGCCGACATCCAACGTACCAACAACAGAGTCACAATCAAACTTGCCGACAACAACATTGCTATCGACAACCACAGCACCGAAAACAGCAGAGCCCAAACCAAATGCGTCGACAACGCCATTACTGTCGACATCCAACATACCAACAACAGAGTCCCAATCAAACTTGCCGACAACAACATTGCTGTCGACAACCACAGCACCGACAACAGCGGAGCCCAAAGTTTCAACAACCCCTTTGCAAACTCCGATCCCTCCAGGTAACGGCACAACAGGAGAGAAGTCTTTTGACGGCGTCTTAAGAATCTTGACGCTGGATGGCAAGCCTGCTGTGTATAACTCATCTTTAGACGACCCGAGAAAATTATATTATCTGACCCTTCATTTAAATGTTGTAAAATTGGTAAGTTTTTAACTTTATAAAAGACACTGGACACTTGATTTAAAAAATTACCTAATTTAAAATAAAATTAACCGTTACTCAAAAAAGAAGAGGTGTTTTTTTTCTACCTGAAGCGTCCTTTTATCTTGACCTTCGTTCTTGTTTCCCCTCAGGTTGATGTTGTATTTAAGACGTTGCCAAAGACCAAGACGGACTATATTCGCGCCGTGCTGCGGCGCTTCAGCAACGGCAGCGTCATGGCAGAATTCTCGGTGTTTCTGACGCAGAATAGCAACCTAAACCCGAAAGATTTTGAGGACCAAATGAAGGATATTCTCGGCTTCACAAAAGGGAAGATGGGTGGAGTTGAAATAGTTATTGACCCTGAACACATAACATTCACACGTAAGTTTTCTGCTGCTTTCTTTGAGGAACATTACAGAATTGGTATTTCTAACAAACAGTTGCGTGCAGTGTATGTACTTTATGCAATCCACCATATCCATAAACTGACAAACCTGTAGAAGTTTGAGATCGATCGACCATTACGGTCTTGAGAAAATACTGAAAAACCGATAACACAGTTTGCATGACATTGATGCAAAAAAAAAAAATGAACAAAACGCTCACTGAGCGATAAACTCCAAACGCAAATTTAAATTATTTATATTTCTCATCAAATAATATGACATTTCATACAGAAATAGTTCAAGAGGTGTTTTCTTCTATCGTCATCATTAGACCATGTAAGTTTCTTACCAATTCTGTTTCGTTCCTTTACCAAGCATATTCCCGGTCAACTCAATTAAGTGGTGTGTTAAAATCATTTCAAATAACACTCGAAGCGTTCTGTGTTTGTTGAATTTATTTTTATAATAACTTCTTGCACATAAAGTAATGGTTTGAATTAATTGGTTGGTTTCAGATACTGACGAATGCAAGTGGGAAACCGACGACTGTTCCATGTACGCTACTTGTGAGAATCTCGGTGCCGATGGCTTTACATGTCATTGTCAGGCTGGTACCACTGATACACTGACCCTAGGCCAGCCAGGACGAGAGTGTATACTCCGTAAGTTATCATAGGATACCAGACGGATATTTCACCGCGACAATCGTGTTTTCATATTATAAAAAAATGGGTCAAAAATACATGTGAACCATCGAAGATTAACGTTAACCTTAGTTAACGAAAAGGCATTATCCGAAAGAAAACAAACAAAACAACAACAAATACATGAAACATCATGATATAATAATAATAATAATAATAGTAATAATATTAATTTTTGGTTTTTACCTATATACACCGATGTGTGTAGCACTGTATACTCAGTACTTGCCCGAGTCCTGTGAAAAAAATCACAGGCGTAATAATACTTATCAGTGCCAAATCCATTGAAAATAATGTTCCATGGCGCATACAACAGAATAAACAGCAAAAAGAATCGACTTGTAAACACAGAAACGAAAACAAGCAAACAACACCAAAATGAAACGAACATTATTGTGGTAGCTGGTCTAATATTGCGTCACTCTGTCGGTTTTTATCCTCAGCAACGACGAGGAGGCCAATCACGCATAAAAAGCCACCAATGGTGAAAGGTATCAACGGACCGACTTGGGGTAGGTTTTTGAATATTTTGAGTAAGCATAATTTTGTTGTGCTGAAGCTTAGTGCTGGGATACTTTTAGGCTTGTTCTATATGAGGACCTGGTCACACTGTGGAGTTGTTACTGCCACTTTAGAGGCAACCAATTGCAACCGCATTGGGTGCGTTCGTTTAGCTCCCCTGGGTCGACCCCGGTGCGTGGCGGTTTTTTTTACCAAGACGAACGTGGGTAACTATCTGCACACACTCGTCCTTGGAAAAAAAAAACCGCCAAACACCGGGGTCGACCCAGGGAAGCTAAACGAACGCACCAATTGTATGCACAAGAGCGATTTGGTAATACTTTTAGAACGGTCTATAAAAACGCTAATGAATTATCTGAATTTTTAAATAGAAATGGCTGTTTACTTCTTGGAGATCACTTGGTACTTGTTACCTATAAATTGCACCGTGAGACATGGCCCTAACCTATAGTTTGCCACATGAGGGAACGTCTTGCCTTGTTGTGTGGGGATGATAGTGCTGTGACGCATACACGATTGTGCGTATGTCTTTTGCACAAAATAATTCATTTTGTTAGCCATTTGATAACAGTGTTATATTACTATGTAAACATTTGATTTTTTTAAATCTTACTATCTCCAATAGAACCATGGCAGATTGGCGCGTTCGTGATAGGTATTACCATTGGGATGTTGTTCGTTGCTGCTGCGTTCCAGTATTTCTGCAAGTGGCGTCATAAATGTCGTGAAGAAGACGACGATCCTAACAGGTCAGTATCTGATTAGTCTCAATTCAAGGCGTCACTGAAGTATGCGGTATAAAGGATCAATACAAATTAATGCTTGTCAACAGAGGGGCCCCCCCCCCAAAAAAAAAAAAAAAATAAATAAATAAATAAATAAAAATGCCTTTCTTTATCTCTCTTTTTTTTTCGAAAAGTGAACGAGCTCTCCGAGAACAGGCTCTGTACCGCGAAAGAATGAACCGTCGATGGAGCTTCATGTACCGCCGACCTGAGACTGAAGGCACGGTCGACGAAGCCATGTACACGGACGGCTGTGATCGAGACAACCCATTTATATCAATTGGTCACGATCAACCGTTGATACCCAGCGCTCCGATAGCTGGTGAGGTGTTATTTTGTTGTTTTGTTTTACTTTTACTGTTGTTTAAAATAATAATAAGTATGATTCTACGACCCTGGCCTTCTTTCATAATACCCCCCCCCCCCTAACGTTTACTACGTGATGAGAGAGTTTGGGCCACGTCACACGAGGCAATTTACGGTTCCAACCAATCTCTATAGGAAGAATAGCATTCACATTTCAATTTTCACAATAATTTTTTTTCTTGGGGATCGTAAGACATTGTTTGAAAAAAAAAACCATACATTACCAAAGTGGTTCTGTGGCATTGCATGCAGTTTTGGTTGCCTCCAAGTTACTTGTAAAAGTTGCCTCATGTGACAACAACCCTCTAATAATCTTGATGGTATAAAATCCCTTTGTTCAGAACTGCCCTCACCCCATGTGGAGTTAGAGCAAACATGTTTTGGGTATAGCATGTTTAAAGATGGCCACGTGGACTCCTTTAAGCCAATCAGAATGGATATTACTGTCCAATGTATCTATGACTTATTCATGATCTGACTGCATTATTCATCAGATGATGGTCTAGATCTGAGACTAGCCCAGCGAAGTACCACAGCAGTACAGACGGACCCGGAGCCTGGCTCGGACTCAACGGGACTCAGGGCGCTCGGAGACGGCTCTGTGGGGAGTCAAGAGTCGGGTTTCCACGATCTACCGGCCGGAGAGGTAAAGTTCCTTGCCGAATGACGTCACTCTCTAAAAAAAAAACACCCTCACTGATGTCAAAGTTAAGATTATTGCTTGATACATTATTGATGTTTGATTGATTTTTTTTACAGAATTCTCAAGACACAACAGCGGTGAATGTTGAAGAAAATGGCGACCAGCCAACGGAGGGCGAACCAGTGAGTGTACTTTGTGTAATAATATTATCAAAAACCATAAATCAGAGAAGATTAAACTTTGTTTTGTTATTATTTAACTCACAAGGTTCTAGGAATTTTTTTATATAAAAATAACAATATTATTTTTCTTATTCATTGCAGGAATCTGAAGACAGATGCCTCGTGATGTAAATGAGACGTCCGACTAGGGGAATTTCATAAAGTCTGACTGGAAGCACAAAAAATGCTAAGCACTGAAAATCATTGCTTACCAGAAACAGGTTATCAGCCAACAATCGTTCAGTTTGCATTGTTTGGTATTACAAGGCCTACTGTTATTACATAGATAGATAGATAGATAGATAAAATGGTTTATTAAAAAACTTGTCCTCGCAGCACAAAGGCTGAATTACAACAATTTATCATAAATTCATATAGGGCAATTCATGTGTTTTTGAATGTTTGTCATGTCCCCTATGAAACACAATGATGTGACGATACAGTGTGGTTCGTGTAGTGTTCGTGTTGTCTTGCCTCGCCTTCAACCTCTGGGACACCAGTTCGAATCCCACTTGGGGCACTTTGTGGATTTGGTTTTTGGTCCCTACACCTGCTGCGTGGGTTTTCCCTAGAATAATTATCTGGGGTTTTCCTCCCTAAAACTGAAATTTATTTAATCATCTTCTCTGCTCGAGGGGCCAAGATAATCTCGAAAAGTTAATGAGTATTTGCCGGTCATTATTCGGCCAATTTCAAAACGGGCTGGGAGCTTAAAAACTTGTTGACGTTTTAGGCGGTATTTCATCGGGTTCTCTTGCCATGATAAGTCAAAATTTAGCTAAATAAATAAATAAAGAACATTTAAAATAAGTCGCGCATAAAAAAAATACACATTTGTAGTGTCCCACTGTAAATATTGTATGTTAAAATTTCACTTGCTAAACTGTGTAAAACTATATCGCTCAAAATTAATAAATTATTATTGTACAGCTTAATGTTGCCTGATGCCGTTTTCTTCTTTTGAGTAAAATAACGACAGAAACATAGACACAACCTGAGATGGGGTTGTTAATTGGAGGAATGCGGGCCTGGAATTGCAGACCTCTGATCACATTGTGGGTCTTGGCCTCAATCATGGTGCCCTTTCAAAGTTTTCCTTGAGATTAAGATTTTCAAAGCCCTTGTGCAAAATGAGTGGCCGTGGAAAGAGTGGAAATCCAGGCCTGGGAATAGCTTAGTGTTGATAGGCTGTCCGAATTGGCAGTTGTGGCTATGGCTATGGCTTGATCGCCATGTAGTGTAGAAGCCCTTAGCAAGCCATTGGAATCCACGAGCCGCCATCCACGCTCTGGCTCTCGGAAAGCCTCGTCAACGAGATGATGAACTGGCAATAATTATCTGAGCACTTGAGGGCGCTGTGTATTAAGTTCGACCGCCCAACAAAACAACCTTGTGCAAATTTCGCCACAGCACGAAATTTCGCCACAGCACGAAATTTCGCCACAGCACGAAATTTCGCCACAGCACGAAATTTCTCACAGAGCATAAAATTTCTCATCGAAAAATCCTCAGAATGACGTAAGCTGTGGGTTAATAATTAGCAAGGAGAAGCAAAGAAGGACTAGCAAGAAGTGCGGACAGCTCTAGGTAAGGGTTTTATAAGGGTATAAAGAATCGAGAGATACATGTAATTATTATTATTGACTGATTAAAGACTTGATGCACTTACTTACAACTTAGTTCGAGAAAAAAAAAAATCATTTAAGGAAGGAGGTAGAACACATGATGGAACTCAAATCAAACCATGGAGGAAGGGAATCAAACCTATCGTATCAGAGTACCTATTAATTATTATTACGTCTACGTGCACTTGTTCACGGAGATCGTGTTAATCATTCACTCACTGCATTAGTTAGTCACATTTTTCTCAACACGCGATCAATGTGAATGAAACATGAACACACCACCCACTGCATCAGGACAGTTCTGCAGTGACAGTGTTCCTTCCTCCATGGTGCAAGTGGGTCTTAATTCTTATCGTTTACGAAGTTACCAGAACCAGAAACAGGGGCAAAGTCTTATATAACAGGTTTTCTTTGTTGATTTGTTTAGGAACTTTAGTTTATATTTATTTTGTTTTATTGCTAAAATGGTACTACTTTACTTAACACTAACTTTATAGCACCCTCCGCAGCCACTGAGGTCAATGTAGCCCCACCTGTGTGGCCAGTGCACGATTCGAGTTGGCCACACAGGTGGGGCTACGCGCGCGGCTACGCTAAGGTCAATGAAGACCTTTGATTGGGTAGATGTGCATGCGTGCACTTATCATTGTTCGAACTCTCAGCCATGGCTGCCAACGCAAGGGTCAGACTGAAGAATGTCATCCATTTTTGCCAAATAGAAACAACGTTTCTACAAGTTGCGATGGAGACGACAGCCAAGACAACTCAAGATGATAAGGTCAGTCTTGAGATGCCAAAAGAGAAGACGACAAAAGAAGATGGGCATAAGAAGCAATCAAGTTCAGAGCTTGGACAACAAGCAACGGCAACAGATAAAAAACTAAACAAAAACAACGCAGAAGAAACAGATTCAAGGAATTCTGCGACCAGGAGAAATGTAAGTCCCACAGATGAAAATCTTTAAGGATCAAACTCTGTTAGTTTGTGACCCAACATTAAATTGAAATCTTTAAAATTGTAATTTAAAACTAGCGTGGAGTGGCAAAAGCTCATTGGGAGCATGGAACCAAGTAAGCTGAGTTGTCAATATTTGTAAAGTCATCCTGTCCTAAAAATATTAACTTGGTAGAGTAGAGGGTTTCATATTTTCATTAAATTAGTTGAATGTGTTTTCCTTTTCTTTTCTTTTTACAATCAGAGAAACAAAAAGTCAAAACACAAGAAGGCCACTGACTCCTTGGCTGACCAGCCTGACGTATCAACCAAAGACCGAAACCCCCACCCTGAGACAAATCAAGATGCTGGGAACAAAGCCAGACCAATGTCCTCCAGAGGCAAGAGAAAGAATGCGATGCAGTTTGACTCACAGAAACCTAGTGGTGCAGATGCTACAAAGAGCCAGGGTGCAACACCTAAGAAAGACTTTGGAGGATCTTCACGGGACAAGATGAAAGGTTCTCAGACACCCAACAAGCATCATCCTAGTGTAAACGGTGGTGACATGACACCCACTAAGGGGGCGCACCAATGTCAAAGTACACCAAGGTCAGCAAGTAGGGGTCAAGGTCAAGGAACTCCAACATCAAAGAGCAGGAACTATGGTGGTACTCCAAACAGGAATAAAAACTTCAAGGTAATCATCTTTTATATTTTGGTCGCGGTTCTTTTTCCTTTCAATGAAAATGATAAAACAAGTTTACTGCTGCCTGCGTTGAATTTAATGAGAGAACAAGTTACTGTGGTTTGCTATTAGCTGTGTACTAACTACTGCCAATCAGCACAACACAGTAACCAGATCACTTAAGAGATTAACTAAGGCGATAAAGTATCTCTCAAAACATAAGAGCGCTTTTAGTTTACTCTCTGCTGGCTGTAAATTGTGTCTTGTTTCTTCTCTTGAATAGCCTTTTGAAGATTATCTCTCGTTGGAAGAAGTCTCAGATGGATTAAAGAGAAAACGTCTGTTTCAAGGAGCTATACGGATCAACCCAAGGAACTTTGAAGAATCTTACTTAGCTGCAGAGGTAGGTATGATGGCGCAAAGTGATCATCTGTATTTCTACGTTGTTAACAAAACTACATTTTATTTAAAACAAAAAAAGGGGGAAAAAATGTTCTTCGACTGTTATCCGAGCACCTAATTATTTATATGTCCAACAGCACAATAATTTGCATCAAGAACAAGATGAAAAGGAAATAAAAAGGAAATTTTAGTGTTAGAGGCAAGGTCTTTTTCATTTTGCAGGGAGCCCTTTCATTGGAAATTTTAAAGTCTTTGGTAAACTTGGAAGGGGCGCTAAGGCCAAGACCAGGGGCAGCAGAGGCAAGAGACTGCCTGTAATTTCCTGCCTGAGAAAGCCTTTTTCAAGTTTATCAAACGTCTCTGTTATTGCTTTTTTTCAGGATGGTGGAGCTGATATTTTTCTGAATGGACTTGCGGCCCGTAATCGCGCTTTGGAGGGGGACATCGTCGTTGTTGAATTTCTCCATAAGTCTAAATGGAAGGTAAGGTATTGATGCGTTTCAATCAAATAAAGTGAGTGGTTTTCACTGTGATATTTTGTTTCTATTTTGTTGTAATTTTTAATGTACAAAATTTGAATAGTTTTTGGAAGACAGTGTAAGTTTGTAGGAATTGGGCTGGATTGATTTCCCAACAAGCCCAACGAGGATTAGAACGTCAAACTGCAAATTTTCCAAACTGATAAACTGAAAACCGCCAAACCGCCCAACCATCTGAACCAATGACCAAATGTCCCAATTTAAATTATCTTCAACATTAAACTCTTCTTAAAATTTACCAGGTAGCTTAACCTCTCCATACTGATATAGAGATCTTAACATGTTAAAATTTTGAAAGAGGGTAAAAAACAACACAGGTTTTGAAAACTCTCTTTTTTTCCTCAGCTCATGGAAGACGATTATCAGCGATACAAGCAAAAGAGTCAGAAGGAATCAAAATCCAAATCGTCTTCAAAGCCAAAGACTGAAGAAGCCGTTCTCGCCAAGCAACTCAAAGATCTGAAAATAGATAGTCTCCAAGACAAGAGTGCAATGAACCCCACTGGGGAAGCAGCTGAAATCACTAAAGATGAACTAGCTTTGGGAAAACATGACAAAGCTGACTGTTTGACGTTCGAAAAAAGCTCCGAATCGGAAAGACCTGAGACAGAGAGTCAAACCTCAAAAGGACTCGATACTAAGAGCCAAGATGAAGGAGGAAGTCTTAAGGAGGAGATTGATTCTATAGTGAAGAGGCTTTTTCCAGAGGAGGATAAGAAGGAACGAGGCATGGATGAGGAGATTCCTGAGAGGTTTTATCAAAGGCTTGCCAAGGTTGTTTACATCGTTGAGAGGAGGCACTCTAGAGCATGCAGCGGACAATTGAGACCACCACCTGTGAAGGTAAGTCAACTATATCTCCAAGATTTTGTTACTTTAACCTTGTACTATTTGTTCACTTAATATTATCTACATGATGATGTTTAGAATGATGGAAAAACTATGACAGTGAACAGTTAAATGTATGTCGCACAACACACAGTCAACCCTCTTACTGTCTGACCATTAATGTCATTCACTATGGTTTATAATGATAGATAACTTCATGAGGTAAGAGGTAATTCTTTTTTTTTTTTGAGAGAGAGAGAGAGAGAGAGAGAGATCCAAAAGTATTGTGTGGTGATAACATTATAGAAAGAATTACCCAGAGAGTCGATATCTTCAAACTCTTATAAGTTTCATCTGATCTTGCAGAATGCTCCAAACGCTCTGTTTTCACCGACTGATTACCGTGTGCCAAGGATCTACATCCCAGTGTCTGAATGCCCAGAGGGATTCTTAGAGCGTCCCGGTGATTTTGAATCAACTCTGTTTATTGCGAGGATAGATGAGTGGCCTAAGGACTCACCGTTTGCTCTAGGGTAAGCAACCAAATCGTCTCAGTTTTTTTCTTTCCTTTCCTTCTTGAGGAGCGGTATTCAGGCCTTGAACTTCGCTCTTGAAGTGGCACAGCAATTTCCCTCTGGTAAAGGGGCACTTCTATGAGGAAAATATATTATTTGTATAGTGTTGAGTTGAGGATTTAGACAAAGTTAAAGGAACACGTTGCCTTGGATCGGTCGAGTTGGTCTTTGAAAAGCGTTTGTAACCGTTTTTTATAAAATGCATGGGTAGAAAGATGTTGTAAAAGTAGAATACAATGATCCACACAAACATGCCTCGAAATTGCGTGGTTTTCCTTTTACCTTGTCGACTAACACGTCGGCCATTTATGGGGGTCAAAATTTTGACTCCCATAAATGGCCGACCATGTTAGTTCGCGCAGTAGAAGGAAAACCACGCAATTTCGAGGCAAACTTGTGTGGATCATTGTATTCTACTTTTAAAACATCTTTCCAACCATATGCATTTCATAAAAACGGTTAAAAACGCTTTTGTTTTGACCAACTCGTCCGATCCAAGGCAACGTGTTCCTTTAATAGCGCCCTCAAGCGACCTTGTTTACTACTTGTGTATAAGAGACCATGTTTGATGTTACATGTACTTGTTTTTTCTCTCTAATAAAAGTTACTCTTACTCTGATAAAAGTCACACTCTGACTCAGTTTGCTTGTCTACGCAACATGGTGGCAGCGGTGGCAGAGGCCACCAAAGCAAAAGCACAGGGCACCACGCAATCGCTGTGGGTGCCATGGGCTATTTAGAGGCTTGGGTATTCCGGTAGTTGTTATCCAAATAATGTAGGTTATACAGCCAAAGGAAAACTATGCACACAGCTAATCTTTCGGTAGTACTCTCCTCAGACATGAGTTAAGGCATCTTGTTTTTATTAACGCTTTATTTATTCCTTTTGTACAGCCACCTTCACCGGAGTCTTGGGGAGGCTGGAGAAATCGAGCCAGAAACAGAAGGGATGCTGATGGAGCATGGAGTAGACTACTCCGACTTCTCAGACGAGGTGAGGTCTCAAAACAATTCAGCCAGTCCATTTTCTCTGAGCAGTTTTTCTCCTAAACAGTTAAGGTTTATACAGATTTGCTCGAATGAATTCATTGATTTGAATTTTAAGTACATCAACTCCAAAGCTTCCAACAGACGTATTTCATTTCCTCATGTTTTGCTTTCATCCATTTTTTCAGGTCATAGCTTGTCTTCCTAAGAACCTTCCTTGGACTATTCCTCAAGATGAGATTGCAAAACGTAGATCCTTCCGAGATGAATGTGTCTTCACTATAGATCCAGCTACGGCCAGAGACCTTGATGATGCTCTGTCTTGTGTTGCACTAGGAAATGGTGAGATAAATAGTTCCAAACCTCACGCCAAGTGGTGTATGATCTCGCCGTGCATTTGTTCTTTCCCAGTTTGCCTTGCTCGCTCCTAACCCCTGGAAGTGGGACTTTGAAATATCCAATTAATCATAAAAAAAGATGATTGAACTCAAGTTGACTATTTGGATTGCATGGCCCAATTTCATAAAACTGTTTAAGAGGAAAAATTGCTTAGCGAATTTCTTTCGTGATCTGTATGGAATGCATTGATGGAATGTATGCTTGTAACCTGTTTCTGCTAAGCCTTTTTTGTTTGCTGGTTTTTAAGAAATTGGGTCCTGGCCAATCTTTGCCTTGGCAATGCAAGACAGCTTAACATGATGTTTTGCTTAATGCCTAAAAGTAAGACCTTGAAATCAGCTTTCACCTTCTCGATTATATTTTCTGAGATTTTTGTTGTTTTTGTCATTTAAAAACTTTATGATTTACCCATCGCAAACTAAAGTAACTTCCCTTGTTTTGACTGAATCAATTTTAGGGGAGTATGAAGTTGGAGTGCACATCGCCGATGTCAGCTTCTTCGTTGATGAGAACAATGCACTGGATGAGGTTGCCGGATTGAGGGCCACTAGTGTCTACTTGGTGCAGAAGGTGAGAAAGATAATTTCTTAACATCCTAAGAAACTTACAGGGTGCACCTTTTGTGTGGCCTCTGCTCTCAATAACTTTTTTGTTTTGACACTTTTTAAGGTGATTCCTATGTTACCACGGTTACTCTGTGAGCATCTTTGCAGCCTCAACCCCAACGAAGACAAGTTGACCTTTTCGTTTCTATGGCGACTCACGGAGAATGGAGAGGTAGGTCATGTTTCTAGTTATCATAAAAGTGCTGGATATCAGTGTTAAATACAAATCAGTAAAAAATTATTGATATAAATTAGTACCCCCACACTGATCTCAAACTGTGTTTATTTCAACTTCTCCTGAATGTATCTTACCTCTTGGACTAGATTCTTGATGAGTGGTGCGGTCGTTCAGTCATCCGCTCCTGTGTCAAGATGAGTTACGCTCACGCCCAAGGAATCATCACGGAGCCTGAGAGAGTCTGGAAACCAGAGGAGATGCCAACAATCACAAACGGATTCACCATCCCGGACATCGTGGAGAGAGTTCTTAACCTTAACAAGGTACCTCTTTCTCATTACATATAATTTATTGTTACTTTTTGGTTTTCCAATTTTACTTATTCACTAACTTACTTATTTAGCTGCTAAGGACAAGATGTCCCTTGGCCTTCTTAGATGACCTTCCCCAATTCAGTCTGGAATTCAAGTGGAATTAGGACACCTTCTTAGACTTGATCCTTTCAGCGCCATGGTGGGCATCCTCGTTGATGTGGTTTGATGGAATCATTGAAGTAGACCTGATCGGGTAGCCTGTAGATAATCTGGTTTATTTACTGTAAAATGGTGCCCACAGCTTGAGGGCCCAAGTTGCTAAGCACAACAAGAGTATGCTACCAGGATATAAGGTTACCAGCCAAAACACATTGCCTAATGTAGTGTCTGTCACTGGTGCCCTGCTTAAATTTGCTAAGCATTATCTTGAGCACTGAGCACGTAAACCGGAAATTAGAGGTTTTTCTTTTAGAATCATTTAAAGATTCACAGAAGTTGATTCACACCTGATGTTTAACATTTTCTGGTCTTGTTTCTAGATTGCCCAGAATATGAGGAAGAAACGTTCCGATGACGGAGCGTTACGCCTGGACCAGGTGAAACTACTGTTTACCTTGGATAAGGAGAGTGGTTTACCATCGGGTTACAATGTCTACCAACAGAAAGAGAGTAACAAGTAAGTCAACTTCTCCTTAAAGGGAGAGTTTACCTTTGGCTTTTTGAGCGGTTTGTTATAATCCTATATAATCGTACACTTACACAATAACTGGTGAAAATTTATTTTCAAAAGGTGATTTGTATTTGTGAGATGTCGCAGAAAATCTGGAGCGAAAAATAATCCCTAAATTTTCCATCAAGCCATCTTTATACCAGTTATGTGCATATCTGTGAACACTTATCTTTCATTCTTACCATCTTGTGCACTGCCTTTAGCCCATAGGTACCCCTTACCGACCCCAATTTTCTCACCAATTTTAATAATATGCACCCCTTTAACTTTTGGCTTCCCTTCTCTCACCGCAATTAACAGATTAGTTGAAGAGTTCATGTTGCTTGCCAACATGGCCGCCGCTCACCGAATCTACAACGCCAACAAGGATACTGCCCTCTTGCGGCGTCACCCTCCACCCAAGACCAAAATGATTGACGACCTGGTCCTGATGTGTTCGGAGATCGGACTCAAAGTCGACGGTAGCAGCTCCAAGTCGATTCAGGAATCGCTGAACCGTTACATTGGTCCTGTAGAAGATAAAGCATCGTGGGGCAAAGGTCAAATCCTGACTGTGTTTTATTCAAAACCGATGCAGGTAAGGTGCTTATCATACTCTAGAAGAAGAAAACAATTATTCACTATTTAATAACTACCTGAACTGAAGTTGTTTTTTTTTCTTTTTCATTATTAATGTGAATACAATTTATTTCCAGAGAGCCAAGTATTTCTGTACCGGGAGCATTGAAGTTGAGGACCACTTTCGTCACTACGCCCTCAATGTTCCGTTTTATACGCATTTCACATCACCCATCAGACGTTATGCTGACATCATCGTTCACAGACAACTTGCCGCATCCCTAGGTAAAACTTTGTTGTGTCTTCTCGTTTGTGGTAGTGTCCCAATTCTTTAAAGATTAAATCTCATAATTGTTTGGTAAGTTTCACCGTGGCCAGAACTGTGTTTGTGAAACTTCTAGAAACTCTCTTTAAAGATCTCTCTGTAAAGTTGCATCCTGAAAATTTCTCTGGTTTATTTTTCTCAAGGTGTTGGTCCTGCGTCTCAGAGGGATGAAGTTACAATTCAAGACCAAGCTGTGAGATGTAACGAGCGCAAAGATGCAGCCAAGAAAGTCTCAGATATGAGTGGGGAGATGTTCTTCGCTATATTTGTCCGGGTGAGACTCTTTAATTCACAAGTATTCATCAGTGCATTGTGTGAACATGTACAATATATACACTGTCAAATCTTGAGGTGATGTGCCACAATCGCAATTGGTCATCGACGGTATACCCCCATTTTTTCATGTTTGACTTGCATCGTCCCACCTCTGTACGTAGTCTATTTAGGCATTTCCATGATCCTCAGTCCAGTCTATGTCCAGAGGGTGGCTTATATATTGCTACTTGATTCAAGCTGTTTCTAACTCTCAAAATGATATACTTTTTGTATAGGAGTGTGGCCCCCTGAAGCAGGATGCTATGGTGATGCATGTACTGGATCGTGCCATTGATGTACTAGTGATGGAGCTTGGGGTGGTCAAACGAGTCTACTGTAATGTAAGCCTTTCAACCTTATTAGGGAGAATAAAAATTCATAACCAAAATGATTATTTGCTAAAAGTTAAATATGACACAAATTACAAAGACATCACCAGGAATTGAAAGGGATTATTTTATGGCTCTGTCCATTGCAGCTAGCGGTCGTAGCCAAAGCCAAGGTCTCTTGATACAAACACAGCCTATTGATCAGTTTTTCAAATCTTTTTTGTTTTCTCAGGCACTCCCCTTGAAGAGCTTCAAGTTTGAGAAGCAAGGCAAGCAGGGCCTGATGAAGATCGTCTGGGAACCAGATCACATGCATCCTGAAGAAGAAACACAGACCTTACAGCTGTTCTCATTGGTCAAGGTGGAGCTCAAGGCTGGAAAAGAACCACTCAAGTTTGATGTAAGTGAAGAAACAAAACTGTTACACCATCCGGGTGTTTTTTTTAATTATAACTTTATGTGGTTGGTTTTCTCTCAAAGTGATGTCTGTTAACAAATTATTGGTTATTAATTTGTGTTTTTGTCTTTTATTTTTATTTTTATCTGACAGGCAAACCTGATAAGACCAGAGTAGTCATCAGATATTGAATGGAAGGTGTAAGATGAAAGAGAAATGCACATGACAATATATCCAGGGATGAGGAATTTCAGACTTTTATCCGAGCTTAGACTTCACAAGTCAAACTTGGTGTAGTAAATCAGCTACTGTTTTTCCCACAATAAGGAAATCCTACTCTTTGATCTACTTCTTTATTGCTGCATGAGGACACTTTTCCTCAAAGCTCTGTGGAATCTATAACTCCAGGGGTTACCAAGAAGTGGAAATGCCATCATCTCAACATGTCTCCTAACATTTGGATTCTAGATTTAGACTTTTTCGTCAGCACTGACTCTCACCCATATGTGGGAACGATTGGTGCTGCAATATCTAAGCTAAAATGTACTGTACAAATTAAAATAATGCTTACAAAATTAGGTCACAGGATAATAGTGAATGGTACATTCCAAATTCCCCTAAGGTCAGAGGTTAGTGACTGTGACACTATGCCATGTAGCTTAAAGGTACTGTACACGCAACAGCTCTCCAATGTTTGTTACCAAGTCAGTTTTGAGTAATTACTAAATGTGTACCTTCCCTTTAAACACAAGAGTTTAAATGATAGGGAAGGGGCCATTTATTAAGGCAAACCGATTTTATTTTTTATCTGTTTTACTTTGAATTAATTCCCTCTCAGTTAAGGGTTAATATGAAAAACTAATGAATTTTAAAAACCTGTTAATTTTTAAAATATTTTTTAATTTCTCAAATTATTTGAGAGGTTTAATTGAATTTCTTTATTTTTAATTCGATTAGTATCTAAATTTTTAGACATAAGATTAATTCGTAAAGGCCTTGTCTTTATGGATGTATGCTTCGCCAGTAGATATTCTTCTAGCTGGTATTTTAAATAATAAAAAAAAATAATAATTTAAACTAAATTAACTGTAATCAATTAGAAGCCTTCAAAGGGTTTCTTAAAGAAAGACTGAACTTGATGGGGGTGGCGATGGGTGCACCTCAGAGTTTGCGGAACATATCTCTTAGTGTTAAAGGAGCACACAGTACTGCTAACCATCTCAGTGAAATTATAATAGACGCTAAATTTGCATCGGGGATAAAGAATATTAATTTTAGTTTTTACCCATACACCGATGTGTGTTAGCACTGTATACTCAGTACTTTCCCGAGTCCTGTTAAAAAATATCACAGGCATGTTACTCGGGTGGGATTCGAACCAACCAGACTACCGAGATTGCCCGGTAGCTAGAGGCAGTTCGAATCCTATGTTTTGGCAGCGGGTACCGAAATTTGTATCAGGGATAAAGAATATTAATTTTAGTTTTTACCCATACACCGATGTGTGCTAGCACTGTATACTCAGTACTTCAGAGTTCAGTACTTCTCAGTACTTCTCCGAATCCTGTGAAAAAAATTGTTTCATCTTCAAAAGGTCACGTTGAAAATAAGCAAAGGTCAACATTTTTATTTTACTCTTTGTCAAATTGAATTTGGTGCAATAATTTATTATTTCTTTATTGTCTAGAACGAAAATTTACTCTAAAGATAATAAATGCTTTGTCTGGATTTTTAATGTGACCTTAGATTTTTGAAAAAGTGGTCGTCGAAATGTGACGGTTTCATTTAGGAACAGTTTACTCTAAGCCAGTTATACCTTTTGTGTCACAATTGGGTCTATTTTGTAGGCTGGATAGCCAAACGATGTCAATGTGTTCCTATAACAAGTGAATTGTGGTTACAGATTTAAATTTAGGGTGATCTAAAATAAACTATTCAATTTGATAATTTGCATAATGCTAATGAGCAGCTTATGAATAATTATCAATGTGGGCACTCCCAGTATATCTTGACTCTGTGTGTCATTGTGTTTGAGGTTACTGACTTGTGGTGTGTGTGTGGCCAGGTGTATAGACTACATGGTTTACGAGTTGTAATTTCTTGAAGCGCTGGATAATCGGGTCCTGAATCTATGTGGCATGTTTCATAATCACTCAATAACTTTTGGGAACAGGGCACTATTCATTATGTCCCAGCAGCCCTGGATAGGGTTCTTAAATGCGTCAAGAGAAGTTTGAACTCAAGCTCACAGTTCCTATACGGTCGAATCCTCCGAATCCTCGAAGCAGAATTGACTCCAGATTGGACCTTGAAACCATATAGATCGCTCCCTGACTGACTGGTCCAGTACAATTGGTACCCCCCCCCCCCCCAACCCCCATTTGTTTTGTTATTTGTGCAATTACGTAAATAGAATGTTTTGCAAACAGAACATGGTTGGACTGGACAATGTGGAGGCCATGCCGACACAGGCGAGTCAAAAGAAAAACACGGGTTCTCACAATGCGAGAGGATGAAACGCAAGGCAACGTGTTCCTTTAAAAACTTGTTCTGTACTACTGTTGGGTTTTACTCTTCAGCACATTGCCGCGTATGGAAAATACAGTAGACAGGGAGGTTGTCGAGAGCTATATAACACAATCACCAGGAATAGGTGTAGAGCTGTGTATTTTGGCATTATGGTGATGTAAATTGCAACATGCTTTTAGAGAATCTGGCCCAAGTACCGACCCCTGAGGTACGCCGATATCTACCTGTAGGCTACTGGAGATTCATGATACAAGGTTAGGAGTCATCGCGTTACAAGATTTCTGCTCGGTTCATGCACAATTTCTGCGATTATAAAAGTAACTGATCCAGACTAGTGCCACGGATGAGCAATTGTCAAAGCCTTGGGCGATATATATTTTATACAAAGCGTCAAATACAGGGGGTCAACTTTGCCAGCAACGGGGTACCTATAGCTGTCGGTGTCACGGATAATGACAATAATATTGCACAAAATACGGAGAGTGGATATTTGTTGTGCTGCTGTGATGACATTGTAGACTGACTGGGGAGACACATCCTAATATAATAAAGAGGTAACATGGTTAGTGAGCCTTTTAAATCGTTGTATTACCATGTAGGCTACATGGACCGGCCAGTATTAAAGCTACAGGTCCTCTAGTTGTCCAAAATGTTAAAGGATTATGACATTATATATTGGTAATTACTCCCAAAAAATTAGCATTAAAACTTGGTAGTGAACAATGGATAGCTGTTGATAGCAACAAAACAAATCAAGTCCTTGAAGCCCAACACGATTTAACGCGGAATTAATACTCCGAGTCCAAAGGCCAGGCTACCCCAGTATCACATAATAGGATTAAGCATGATCAACGTTAGGCCATGGTGGGATATCTCTGGGTTTTTTGCATTATTTTGACATTGCAATACTCCATTGTATTATGTTATCACATTTGCATGGGGTGACCAGGCTTTGTCGAATATAGGCGCTTTAACCCCAGGAGTGACGGTGTGCTAACCAATACATTCGGGTCAGGAGCTGTGGGAGTCCCACACCAATATTCTGGTGCGATTTTTCAGGTAAGGTTGACATTTGTCTATCTTTGTTGCATGGATTACGGCAGCCCTAGGGCGTCAGTGCTACAAAGGAGTCCAACCTGGGCTTGGATTTAGTATTCCAATAATTGTTCAAGTGTTCACGTGTCATAGATCAGACCGAGCGACGAATGGAATAGGCCATTAGCAACTTTGTTGATAAAAATATGTACGAATTTTAATTGAACTGCACTCACATAATTATACCCCCTTTTTAACTATAGACTTACTCCGACTTTAAAATGGCTACAACAACAGCATACAGCCTTTGCAGGATGTTCATCTTAGTTACATTGCTTCTATCGTGTGTACTGCGGCAATCTCAGGCTAATTTCACATTCTCGTTGAATGGCCAGAATTTGAATGTGCACGTGGACGGAATACAGGTACACATTGTTTTACTGTTTTGAATATTGTACACTTTATTTATTGAACAAAATTACGTTTTCTGTAGTAAAACTGCATGCATGGTGTATGGTTTATCTAAATCAAGTTTATTAAATTAATTTAAACTCGCTCTTTATTTACTTACTTAATGAAAACAGTACATAGCCAAAGCAAAAGTAACCATTTTAAACAGAGCGCCCCCCCCCTTGTGGAATAACCTCAGTCAATAAAAATTACGAGTTGGCATTTGGTAGCTAATTGTGGGAAAGTTTTGTGTGGCTGATTCTGAGAAATAACCGCGATCTCAGACTTGAAATCAAGTCTAACCATCCCTACTGCATGATGATTCCCTACAGGTGATTGCCCATTCTCCCGGCACCCCCTTCCTGTTCGTTGGGAGTGGAGTGTCCTCCTACAAGGGCCATCTCGGTAATTTCGTCATCAAGGACTACGTGGAGGAACGAATTGCACTGAAGAATTTCACCGTAATTGATGATGCAGAAGTGATGATGCGAGTCCAGTTCCATAGAGATGGATTCATGAAGGTGTTTTTCGTTTTTTAGAGTAACTATGGTTAAAAAAGGGGGGAACTCAGCAAACTCCCATAAGGGGATACAGGCCTAAACGCCAAGCTAACAACAGCCAATCGCTCTCATACAAACTTTGGTTAACGTCTTGTGATTTTATGAATCAAGAAATTGGCAAAGTGCACGAAAAGAAACCAGACGCCATAAAGGGTGCGTTCGTTTATAGCTCCCCTGGGTCGACCCCAGTGTGTGGCGTTTTCTTTTTCCAGGACGAACGTGTGCAGATAATTACCCACGTTCGTCCTGGGAAAAAAAACCGTCACACACCGGGGTCGACCCAGGGAAGCTAAACGAACGCACCCAAAGTAATAAGGGGTTAAAAACCACGGTGTCACTGGTTTACAAAAAGAAACCCTTTACATTTCCTCGGGCTTTTGTTGTAGTCTGATTATCAGGGATGACCCATCAGAATTACATGCTGTTCATTTTAAAGGCAGTGGACACTATGGGTAATTAGTCAACATAATTATTAGCATAAACCTTCCTTGGTGACGAGTAATGGGGAGAGGTTGATGGCATAAAACATTGTGAGACACAGCTCCCTCTGAAGTGCCACAGTTTTCGAGAAAAAGGTAATTTTCCACGAATTTGATTTCGAGACCTCAGATTTAGAACTTGAGGCCTCGAAATCAACCATTTAAACACATACAACTTCGTGTGAAAAGGGTGTTGTTTTTTCTTTCATTATTATCTCGCAAGTTCGATGACCGATTGAGCTCAAATTTTCACAGGTTCATTATTTTATGCGTATGTTGAGATACACCAACAGTGAAGGCTAATTTTTGACAGTTACCAATAGTGTCCACTGCCTTTAACGTGTACCAAGCGAAGTACAAGGATTTTTCTTTACATTTTTTAAATCTTATCATGTATACAGACAACGGTTACTTTCACTAAAGAGAACAGCAGTCTCGGTGACGTCATAACTTTTGAGGACCTTCCCGGTGACGTCAATCACATCTGGGTACGACTCCTTGCTGATGAGAAGGAGCACGTTTACGGCGCCGGGGAGCAATTTTCTTACTTTGACCTCAGAGGTCACAACTTCCCGTTGTGGATTCAAGAGCAGGTATGAACTTCCGGTTTAAATTGCTTTGTGGAATTTCCTAAGTTGCATGCAAGAAAGTATTTTATTAATAACTTCTTTAAAAACTTGTTTGAACAAAACTAACTAGACTGTTGGGCGCTACTTATGCATGAATCAATAACTTGTCCAAAACTTGTTTTCCAAAACTCATTAGGGCGTTGGGCGTAACAAGTCAACTGAAGTAACATTCGAGGCGGATCGACGTGACGGTGGGGGCGGGGACTACCACACCACCTATTGGGCGGAACCAACTTTCACCTCCTCTAGGAAATACTGCTGCCATTTCGACACCACGAGTTATTCCGAGTTGGATTTCCGTTACCCGGAGTTTCACGAGGTCCAGATCTGGAGCAATAAGCCTGGCAAGATCTTCTTCGGGGCGAGCGAGACGTTCACCGGCCTCGTCGGGAAACTGACGGCGTTCCTTGGTCGGCAGCCTGCCTTACCGGAGTGGACTTATGATGGCGCCATTTTGGGTGTTCAAGGAGGCACGGCGGCCATGTTGGATTACCTTAAATATGCACAGGTATAAGGCTATATCCGAAATGGCGGCTACGGTTACAGCTACGGCTGGATCGCCGCTTCATTGTGCGTTGAAGTAGACGTCTTAAGCCCTTAGCAACAGTCGTAGCCGTAGCTGTAGCAATCACTTCGGATATACGGCCTATGAGAGCGTTGATTTTGACCTCAAATCACATTTTTTTTTAAATTAAAAAATAAAAAATCTGCCGTTTTGGTCAGTAAGAACACAGTGTCAGTATTTTTTTTAATCGTAACTACTGTTTAGAATTAAAAGTATTTTGTTTTTTATTCCAGGGAAATTCTACTTATGTGACTGGTTTGTGGATTCAAGATTGGGTCGGTCGAATCAAAACTTCGTTCGGATCAAGATTATTCTGGAACTGGGAATGGGACAAGAAACAATACCCTGACTTGGACATTGAGATTGTGAGATTGAAGAAAGAGGGGGTGAGAGTCTTCGCCTATATCAACCCGAACCTGAACCGCGAGGGGGGTCTGTTCAAGGAGGCAGATAAAAAGGATCTTTTGGTCAAGAATTCTACGGGAGATACTTACGTTGTAGATTACGGGGAGTTCTTTTGTGGAATTGTTGACTTGACCAACCCGACAGCTGTAGAGTGGTATAAGGGGGTTATCACACGAAACATGATTGATTTAGGGTTCGGTGGATGGATGGCGGACTTCGGGGAGTACCTCCCGACAGATGCCGTGTTTTACGGCGGGCAGGCCGGGGAGGCACTCCACAACGAGTGGCCCGTTCTGTGGGCTAAACTCAATCGTGAGGTAGTCGAGGAGGTGGGGATGGTTGGCGATATCTTGATCTGGATGAGGGCAGGTTTCAGCGGTTCTCAGAAACACACCATCGTCACTTGGGCGGGAGATCAGTTCGTAGATTTCAGTCTCGCAGACGGGTTGGCATCGGTCATACCAGCGGCTCTCTCGCTCGGTATGACCGGGTTCGGGCTGACGCATTTTGACGTGGGAGGTTTCACGTCGCTGTTCGGCATCGGTCGGACCGAAGAACTCCTGCTACGCTACGCCGAGTTTGCGGCCTTTACCCCCGTCATGAGGACGCACGAAGGAAACAGACCAGCGGAAAACTGGCAGTTTTATTCCAGCTCGGAGACAAGCGTTAAGTTTGCCCGTCAGAGCAAAATATTCAACATGCTGAAGGACTACACAATTTCTGTAGTCCAAGAAAACACCGACTACGGTATTCCTGCTCAACGCCCTCTATTTATGCATTATGCAAATGATGAGCGGTCTTTCTCAATTAAATATGAGTATTTATACGGCCGTGACCTTCTGGTTGCCCCTGTTTATGACAAAGGGGTGGATACGTGGTGGGTGTACCTCCCTCCTGACAACTGGGTGTTTCTCTGGGACGGCAAAGAGTACAGTGGTGGTGACGTCCAAGTATCAGCTCCAGTCGGACAGATTCCCGTTTTTTATAGGAAGGGTTCCCCCTGGACTCAAGTCTTCCAGGAAATTGCAAAAAGTAAGGGACAGTAAATTGATTTGTATGTCATTGTCTTTCTGCTTCTTCTTACACCCTTGTTTTGCTGAGAATTATGCAGAACAACATAACTATATCAATTCCTATCTTCAACTCCTGATGAGTATTGTCATCTTCATTTTATCCGGTGTCAGATGCAATTATGTCCGCCATGCAATACTGTCCGCTCTGGACACTTTTGCACTAGCAATCGTGTCCGGGGATATGCAAAAACCGTCTGGTGGACATGCACATGACTGTACACATTGTATGTGCGCGCGTAAAGCGAGCGTGCATGCACGAACCTAGGTATTATGCAGCTTGAATATTCACATATTTTATGATTGCAATAATACCCAACGGCCGAACAGTTCCCATGTCATCCTTGACACGCACTTAGCTTGTAAAAGAAATGGCGAAAGTTTTCCGTCGACCAATGGCGTTTAACTGCAAGGACGGTTTTGCACGGGCGGACACAACTCATATGCAAATGTGTCCGGGCGGACACAAATGCAACGTTCAGCAGCGTCCGGGCGGACATGAATGCATATGCAATTCAATGAGTGCATTTTGACGTCATCATTAGCATCATTGCTTCAAGTCATAATAACAATTTCGTCACCTTCCATAACTTTTGTCTGCAGTCAAAGACTTTGCATCAAGCAGTAGCAGGGCGCTCAGCTTTAAAGTTGTTGCACTGATATCAGTCGTCTTCGTGGGAGGATGGGTCACCTTCAGACGGCCATGATCAACCTTCTGTACCAGAGAGCACTTTGCCTTTTTTTTAATCACTCAATACCTCCTTGGTGTTGACCAAAGACAAGCTTCTAACTCTTGTTTTTGAGATTTTATTTTATAAACATTTTTTAACAATGAAGTGTTAACGTTGAATGAGCCTTCTAAAATAAAAAATGACAAATCTCATCCGGAAGTTGCATCCGGAAGTTCTCTTAATGAATAGCGGGAATTCTGGAATTTTAAAAGAATACAGACCTGAATGGATCCCCTTTTTATGTTAAAGATTTGATATATTTTTTTAAATGTTTTTAAGAATTGAATCCTTTAAAAATAAATTGAGGGGTATTTTATTTTGTTTATAAAGTAAAGCACACAGCTATGATGTGAGTTCGTTGTAACTCCTTCTTGGCTTCCCAGAATATTATTTTGTTATAATGAATAAATAATGGTATTAATATGTCGACTTGCTTGGCTGCTTTTGGTTACACAATGTATACCTGTTTTTTTTTTGTGCTGTTAGCCTTCTTTCGTTAAAGACTGCTATAGTAAAAAGGTCATTGTTTTGCAAAGTAAAGTCTTATTTCACAACGCACTGGAATGCATAACAAACAAACGAAGAGTCTGTACGTATAGGATTTGATACAGTTCTCCCTAAATTGATTTTATTTGTAACTTCTGCCTGGGTAAAGTGAGGGCGCTATACGTTTTTTTTTTAATATCCTGAACAAGTTATACTTTTATGACAGAATCTTGTTTAATTATTGAATGGTATTGAATGGTATTGATTAAAATCCTAAAACGGCATTTGCTTAAACCTTCTTCAAAGATGGATTTTATCGACATGAGTAATTTTTCGAAAAAAATATTTATTGGGTTATCCAAAGACGTCAATCTCCACATCATTTAGTGCGCACAATAGAGGGCGCCGTAACGGCGAACGGTTTAACGTGGATTTAGCCCTCATTAAAAGCTACACAGTCCATTGTGTGTTTATTCGAATTCGAAGAACTGTTTAAATTATAGCTGTAGCCTATGTACCAACGCAAGTGTGTACAAATGTTGTTGTTTGTTCGATCACACGTTGATATCGTTGTGTTTGTACGCATTGACCTTTTTTTGTGATAATTGTTTACAAACTAATTCATCGATCCGTGAACCCAAACCAACAAATCCCACCCACTCACCAAGCCCACTCATTGATTGGCCCCCATAAATTATTCAACATGCCCAGTCAACCACTACGCACACAAACTACTGAATTATTCATGATTTAAAAGCCCTCAAAATATTGGTGCAATTTCATTTCGTTCTCTTTCGTGGTTAGACGGCCATGCCGTGCGGACAACGACGACAGAACATTGCATGCAGCGTTATCGTTGCAGACGACAGTGCATTTGACGTGTGTACATTGTGACTTTGTTGTGACATCTTTCCGAAAAGGGTGAGCTCTGCTTGTTCACGAATTCTTGTTTATTTTTGCCACCCGGCTTCGGTGTGCATAGGGGCCTTGTTGAGCTTTGTTTTGTAGTGAGGAAAACAATTAACTTCACAATTTTATTTCGTTGTTATTTTGTTCTAATTTTTATGTGGACGACTTTTGTTTTGAACAATTTGTGACTGGAATTTTCTGGAACAGGCAGAGGGTTTTGCTGCTAAAAATAAGAGTTCAGTTGTGAAACATGAATTAATTTCAAGAAACTCTGTAGACTAGAGGTTCAAACTGTCACAATTTAATTTCGGTTTTTGTTGTTATTTTTTTATTTAATTATTTGACTGAGTATACCACATGCCAAATTTGACTTTTGTGTCGTGAACAATTTCTTTGTGACTTGCCTTTATCCTTTCATGTTTATTACTAATTAAATAGTGTAGACTGTAGGCAGAGGGTTTTGTTGCTGCTAAAATTAAAACTATCAAAGTTCAGTTGTAAACCATTTTTTAATTTGTAAAAAAACTGTAGAAAGAGGTTCAAACTGTCAGCTCAAAAAAAAAACATTTTTACAACCTAGTACTTATTAAACAATAGGGCCTACATGTACGTAGTATAAATACATTTAAAATATATATTTTAATACAAATAATTTTAACAGAATGCTGTTGTGTGTAAGAGCATACATGGAGCTATAAAAAATAAGATTAAGAGCAGAAATTCATTTTTGTCTTGTGCCAAGCACAAGATGATGGCATCACTTGGCCCTCATATGCCTACACATTCATAGCATGAGGACTTGAGTTGAGATGAATTTTGAGTAGAAACTCCAGTTGTTTTGACTGAGTTGCCCCCAGTTTGTCACTTACCATTGCCTTAAAATGAAGTATAGGCTGCTGTATTTCTTTAAAGCGCCCCAAATCCCTGTAATAATTATAAAATATCAACCTCATCTTTTTATTTTCAGATATTAATCTCAACATTCATCCTGAGTCAAGCTCCTTCTGTATTCTACCATCATGAGTCTCGTAACGAATGGATCCAATGGAACCAGGAAACGTAACTCGACTAGCAGCAGTAGTGAGGGGTCCTCCGTGACTCCCTTATCAGTCTCACGAAGCCCCTCCCCTTGCAATACCCCCCTCATTGATCGAATCCTGCAGAGAATTGCGTGCAAGGAGAAGTGGTTTTCATTGGAGTTTTTCCCTCCAAGAACAGCGAATGGAGCTGTCAACTTGCTTGCAAGGTATGAACAAAGTATAACCATGTCCGTATTTTCCAAAAAAGTATGAAAAACGTTTCATAGAGCCACAAATCTAGGATAGCATAAATGAGCAGGCTACCAGTCACAAATTGTACATGTGACATGGTGTTTTGACTGGTAACAGTGTCCTGGTAAACATACTTATGATGTGCTAAGGTAGTAGCATTTTGTGTTTTTTTAAGCAACTCTATGAACTTGGGCCCAGTTAAAGAGACCGGTAGTGGGGTGAAGAGCCTCCACTGGCTTATAAATGCAGGGGTTGCAGGATCAAACTCGGTTTCATGTCAATTTTTCTTGTTCATCCCTTATGCATTTAAATTTTGTTTTCTTCAGATTGGAGCGTATGTTCCAAGGCGGTCCTCTATTCTGTGACATCACATGGCACCCTGCTGGAAACCCAGGCGCAGACACAGAAACCAGCTCCATCACCATAGCACACAGCTCGGTCAACTACTGCGGTATAGAGACCATGCTACACATGACATGTGTCAAGCAGACAAAGGCCGACATCACCAAATATCTGAACCGTGCCAAAGACTGCGGAATACGCAACATATTGGCACTTAGAGGAGGTAAAGTATTTTGTTGTTTGTTGTCCTCCACTTTCCCTGCCCAGCCTTGCTCAAGCCCACTCTAATAGTTTCAGGGACACTCAACATTTTACATGCATGTACCGGGTACCTCAATTCCCTCCCTGAAAACACAGAATGTTAAAGACTGTTATTTTAAATCATTTGCATTGATGCTTAAACCTCTTTTATACAACAGATGTTTCTTTGGTTTGAAAAAAATATTTACATTTTTCAATCGATAACGCAGAATAAGTATTTCCTTTTTGGCATTAACATTTTTCAATTGATAACAGAGAACTAATGTTTTGTTTTTAACACCTGTTGCCAAGTTGTCAAGATAATTGGCTTGAGGTTCAACATCAGGCAAACGCTAAGGATAAACAAATAACATGCAAGCCATTAGAATGGTGATAATATTTTCAGTTTTAGATTAAACATTTAAACAAACCTGCATGAGTAACTGTAAACAATGATGATGAAACCTGTTTACGATATAACCAACATCCTCTTGTTGACATCTTTTGATAATAATAAAGACTGATTAGAAGAAAACAAATAATACAAGAAATGACAATGATTGATAGATAAGATAATTGTTTTAGAAACAATTGATCTTTACAAGCTATTATCAGCAAAATCTAAACTATCAGTCATTTATTGACAATCCATTGTTCAGCAGTGTTTCAAAAACAAAGATAAAATTCAAACAAGCACTTCTTATACTTTGCACCTGCCCTCCCCTCGTCTCTTAGATTTTGACCAGCATGAAGCTAGCGAGTGTTCTTTGTTTAAACAATTGGGTTCAATCATTGGACCTAGATTCACACTTAAAATTTTTTATATCTTAGTAAGGGCTGAAAATTAATACTAATCGATGGCCTGAGGCCAGTGATATTTGCATTGGGCTATTGAAGGCACACTGGAAAAGTCTGGCAGTCTTGTGTTTTTGAAGTTTAATACAATACACTACCTCATTGCTAAGATCTTCAAATGCTGACTTTGATTTTTATGATTTCTTTTAAAAGTATAACTTATAAGTAGCTTAAGTGGTACAGGGTCAGCACGTTAATTCGGAGGTTGTTAGTTCAAATTCTTGCTCTAGTTAGTTTTCTTTGTTCAACCACAAAATATTTGTTTTTGTTCCTGTAGATGTTCCTGGAGACTTGGAGTGGGAGAAGACGGACTCTGAAGATAGTTTTAATTATGCTGTTGACCTTGTGAGGCACATCAAGAAGACCTTCGGTGATCAGTTCACAGTCTGTGTCGCAGGTGTGTTTCCATAGAACTTATCTTTTGATTTGATGGTTCGACACAAACAAGTTCAACACATGTCATAAATGTCAGTTGCAAAAGTCACAGTCACAGGTACACTTTTTGGTACAAAGACATCAAAATTAACAATCTGTTAATGCTGAGTAACTCTTTGCATATCTAGCATGTCTTGTATCGGACAAACTCAATATTTTTTTTATTCATCGATGACTCGGTGATTGTTAACATACAACAGGCATGATATTCTTCCTACATTAGTCTGATTTTTTACCCTTGGAAAAATCAGAAAATGTTGATGATTAGCCTGAAATGTTTATAAATTAAAGTGTACAGGATATGTGTATAATAAGGTCAGCCCTTTATCAAGAAAATGTTTCCATTTTATTCCAAGGAAAAAAAATCATGCCTGATGTAAGTAACATTGGAGACAACTGCTTCATCAGTTGATTTCAATGGACGCCAAAAAAATGTACACACGATTGTGGCTGAGCACACTTTTTTCACAAACTTCATTGTTTATGCCTGCAATTAAAACTTTGTCATCGAGTTTTAGTCTTGATTTTGTTTTGTCCTCTTTCCTCCAAAGGGTACCCTGGTGGCCATCCCGAGGCTGAAAGTTATGAAGAAGATCTGCGTCATCTTAAGTTGAAGGTGGATGCAGGAGCTGAGTTCATCATCACTCAACTCTTCTTCAAAGCCAGTGAGTTCATAAAGTTCTACAAGGATTGTCGCGCTATCGGGATCAAGGTCCCGATTATTCCTGGAGTCATGCCAATTCAGGTCAGTAGTACGGCTTAGTTTGTGTTGGTTTTGTTTTGAAAAATAAAATTTCAAGATGTTGTCTGAGAGGACTGTTATTTTTGAAGGTTGTGGATGACAACTGTGAGCAATTTTAGACAAGTTTGTTTTAAATGCAGGTTAAACATTCTAGTAATCAAACACCAGTATCCTCACTTGCTGTATTCCAACATAAGCATGAAATAACAGACATTTGGGCTCAATTGGTCATCAAAGTTGCAAGAAACAATAAAATAAAAAACAAAAAATCACCCTTGCTGCATAGAAATTAGAATAGTGTGTTTCAGATGCCCACGAAAAGTCAAGTTTGGATTTTTAGATTTTAATTCAGTATACATACATTTATTTCCTCAAAACAAATTGGTTTTGGATGGCTAGGAATTTAGCTCACATAGTGATTGGCTAAAGAAAGTGGTCTCTATTGTCTTTAATAGGGGTACGGCTCCCTTCGTAATCTCGTCAAGTTGTCCAAACTACACATCCCGGAAGATATCATGAAAATTATTGAGCCAATCAAAGACAATGATGCTGCCATACGAAACTATGGAATCCACCAGGCTGTCACCATGTGCAAAGAAATGTTTGAAAGGTATGTAATTCTGATATAGGTTCAGCAATGACTTTGACTTTAATAGGAATGAATGAATGAATGATAAATTGTTTGGATATCAATTCAGGCTGAAAATAATGAGTAAGTTTGTTTACAGTGGTGAGGTACATGGCCTTCATATCTACACTCTTAATCGTGAAGTAGCAACCATTGAGATCCTGAAGCAGCTAGGATTGTGGTCTGAAGATCCTGTCCACCGTCCCCTTCCTTGGAAGATGACTGCCAATCACATGAGGACTAAAGAAGATGTGCGACCAATCTTCTGGGGGGCAAGACCGAAGAGTTACATACACCGGTAAATTCAAACTTTTCCTTTAAAAATATATTTGTCATTTTTTTTCTAACCAAATCTAACCAATAACACTTCCAGGGATGAACAGTTTCAGACTTTCCTCTGTGTTCAGATATTATACGGTTGGAAAAGTTTGAATAAAAAAGTTGACATCATTATTAAAAAAAAAATTCTCTGGTTCTAGAACTAAAGACTGGGATGATTTCCCCAACGGTCGCTGGGGCGACTCCTCCTCTCCGGCCTTCGGTGATCTCAAGGATTACCATCTCTTCTATCTCAAGAGTAAATCCTCAAAGGAAGAACTGCAGAAGATGTGGGGAGAAGAACTCTCATGTGAGGAAGATGTATTTGAGATCTTCAAATGTTACTTGGATGGAGAGCCCAACCGTTACGGACATCAGGTATGGGAAGCTTTAAATACAAGTTTTTAGAAAAATATTATTAGCTGTTGCAAACTGCTTAACAACCAAGCGGACTTATTTTGTAATTGAAAAATAATTGTTAATGGCCTGATACTTCAGCCTTTCTCGAAGGCTAAATGACAGCACAACAAGTATAAACAAGTATACTGGTTAAATGAAATGAAGTTGCTCTTCGGTAACTTTTATTTTGTATTCTCATTCCTCCCCATTATTCCTCCTTCCAGGTGAAGAGGATGCCATGGAACGACGATGAGATTGCTCAGGAGACATCTCGTCTCCGTGACAGACTCATCAGTATCAACAAGCGAGGCATCTTGACGATAAACTCACAGCCGAGTGTCAATGGAGTTCCTTCATCAGATCCCGTCGTGGGTTGGGGAGCTCCTAATGGCTACGTCTACCAAAAGGTAAGGGGTAAATCTAGAAGAAGTTATATGGAGAGGAATGAACTGGTTTTGGGCTCGAGCTCCGTTGTCAATTTTTTAACAGTGTGAATTTTCTATGGTGTTTCTAACATCAAACGGAAGCTGGAGCCAAGGTGTGATCAAATCAGGGCCTAAATTAACAGCTCTGCTTACCATAAACAACGTTATTAATCATTCTTCTTATACAAAGTATTTCAAAAAGTAACTTTTCTAAAGGAGCCATATTGAACTTTGAGGTTTTTCTTTATCCAGGCGTACTTGGAGTTCTTCACCTCCAGGGAGAATGTGGCCGCCTTACTGGACATCTTGAGAGACTACCAAGCTGTCACTTATCATGTGGTCAATCATAATGTAAGTTCTTATACAAATGTTTTTTTTTATACCTTTGTCTTGTCAAATTTACACCCTTCAAATTGAAACTCTTGTTTTAGGAATCTTCTTTTTTTCCCAATATTGTAGAGAGATGTGATGGATTGCTCCTTATACCAGTTTTAGGGTAATGTTTTATTCTTTTATGTGAAGTTGTCAACTATGACGCAGTATGAACAAATTACTAAAGGTGTTAAAGGGTTGAAATGAAGAGAAAAGTAGAAAGATCACCATTGCAATCAAATGCTATTAATTTGCTGATTAATCAAATCAAAAGAAGACAAAACACTAAAATATTATTTGTTTTAAGAAAAACTTAAATGCATTTATTGAGGTTTTAACAGGAAGCTTTAATAGTAACCAAATTAAAAACAAAACGACAACAACGAAATTAATATTCTTACTTTTTAAAATAGTTTGAGTTTTTTTGAGAATTTGACAAGAAGCTTTGCCCCTCCTTGTGAATGGAATTTTAGGGTAAGGAGGATATAACCAACACAGATAGACAGCGGCCGATAGCCGTTACCTGGGGCGTCTTTCCAGGCGCTGAGATTATTCAGCCCACCGTCGTCGATCCAATCAGCTTCATGACTTGGAAGGTGAGTTCATTTTGGTGTTGTTAACCTATTTTATCCCCTGGTATTTGGTTAGCCTGGGCGGTTAGTGTCAAACTCATGACTATTGATTGCTTAGTCAAGTCGCTACTACCGTTTTTCAACTACCTGTGAACCGTGCCCCAACAGCTACATGTACATGTACTACACAATTAGTTGTGACTTCCTGCTTGGTGAACCAATTGTGTCGCTCACCACTATTCACAACAAAATAATTTACTTACGAAACACATCACACATCAGTGACACAAACCTTCAATCCTTTCAGCTTGAATTTTACGTCAGTGTCAAACAATATCTCCCAATGCATCTTTGGAACTAATTTGGTTGCGCCTAATATCGAGTGGAGACTGTTTGAGGTGCGACTAGTCAAGTGATTAATTTCACTAGTCGCCCAGGCTTAGTATTAATTGGTTTTAACGGTCTTGAAGAAGGGGTTGTTTGGAAGGAAATAGACGCTGGTTGCGGTGCATTTAGGTTTGGGCAAGGGAAGGATTTTCAGAAGAAGAGTCTTTAAAGTTAAGGTGATCTATTGCGAAATGGCAGGAATAGTCCAGATTTCACCTCAAGATTGTATTCTGTTAAAATGCACAAGTTTGTTTTCATCCAATTTTTGTATAGCATTCTTAGTTGATCGTTATTTATTGGAAGCTTCCGGGCATGGCAATAATGGTCAGGGTTTTAAAAAAAATTCCATTTTGTATGCTATAAATGTCACTATTTTATTTGTCCTCTTTCTTGTGAGTATATAGCCAGTAGTTGTTGAAGATATAACTATGAAATTTAACCTTTTAAATATTCAAACTCACCATCTTTATACTGACCTATTTTTTAACGTCACAAAACGGATCTAGGAATGTGTTTGGTTTCATGTGCATGTTGTCATCAATCTATGGCCTTGCTAGGCCATACTTTTAATTTGTTGTTAGCACTGCACTTAACCCCTCAGCCCCTCCCTCCTGGCTGCACAGCTCTGAAGGAAGGGAATAAGCTGGCTCTTACCATTCCAGCAGGCAGAAATGTACCTTTGTTGTGCATGTGGTGAGATAAGGGTAGTCATTGGTAAATGCTACCCAATGGTAAATTAAGAGCAATGATTGTTCAGATGTGTATACATGATGAAATGATGTAATGATATTTGTATTATTGTAGTTGATTTAATATTGAATTGAACTTAATTTGCATTTTGTCTTGGTGTTTCAACTCAACATGGAGTTGTTTCACATTGTCTCTTCCACATTTAAGTTTACATAAGATCACTCGTCATACTATTCTATATTCCTTGAAGAACTATTAATTCCCATCCAATCCCATTTCTCACTGTCTTTGCCAGCATTTTAACAGGTGCCTCTGAAAAGATAATTGGTTGATTTTTCAACCTGCCAGTAACCCATCCCATCTAAACCGTCGTCATCTGCTATCGGCTTTCCTTTAACCCTCTAACCTCCCTGATACTAACTTTCCCATAATGTGGTAAAATGAAGCATTAGCTCAGCTTGGTCAGAGCGTGTGACCCTGTGAGGTCACACAGGCCGTGGGTTCGAATCCCGCATGCTCCAATGTATCCACATTACATGGGATCTCAAAACTTTCATCCATCCCATTTCCCTTTTCAGCCTTTCTTTCCCACATCTCTAGCTCATCTCAGAATTACAGTTAACCCTACCATCATTGCTTTTATCTATTTATTTATTTCATTTGTACATAATAATAATTTATATAGTGCATAAGCAGCGGCATCAGTGCGCAAACAATAACATTCTTAAGCTACACATATAGAATATTGAGAAAAAAATTTACTAAAATGCAGGAACAACATTAGGCCTAAGTTAAAAAGTTCAAAACTGTTGACACAAGCAAACTCTTAGGGCTCGAATTCGGTGAGAAAATCCAAAGGCTTGTAGCTCAAACTTTTACTGGACCAGAATTTTGAACAAAAAATCTAGCTTTATTTTAAAAAGAATGACATTTGTGCTCAGATTTGCATGCTTTTGATTGTGATTTTGGTCCAGTAAAGTCATACTTAACGTAACTCACTGGATGATGAAATGGTTTGAATCAGGAGCAGACTGTTGAGAATTGAAGTAGCAGGCGATAATGTACTTACAAATATTTATTGTACATAAATTATATATTCTAATTTCCTTCTATTAGCTCTATGGTATGTTTAACTTTGTGTCATGGAAACTCGTATTGGTCATTAACCATCATGTTTTTTTACCTCAGTCCATTGTGTTTTCATCCATATTTAAAATTGATATTGGATTAAATCAAATCATTTTGTTTTTAGGTGAAAATATTAAACACTTTCTGAAATTTCCCTAGACTAAAAAAGAACTCCCTCTAAACTTTCTTAGTTTAAAGGGACAGACTGGTCAAGTTCTAACACAAGCTTTACCCTGTTGTCTCGCAGGATGAAGCGTTCGGACTCTGGAAGGAGCAATGGGGTCACATCTACGAGGAAGGTTCCCCATCTCGGCAGATCATCAATCACATCCACGACACCTTCTACCTGGTCAATCTGGTGAACAATGACTACATCAACGGTAAAGATCTCCTCTTTGAGGTCTTGGAGAGGATGCTGGTGAGGCGGGAAGAGAGACAGAGAGAGGAGACTGAAGGGCCTGATACGGATGAGGAAATTTGTACAAAGAAGCTTAAGATGTAGCCAAGACAAAGGGAAGATACAAAAACCTATATTTAGCTTTAGTTGCCAAATTTATGTTAGATTCTGTTTCTTTTACGGAATTACAAGATCTATACTTAAAATCTTTTCTAACAAATGTGACGTAAGGAAAAGACTTAATGATATCCAACTTGAAACTTGGTCCAGTAAAGAGTTTAACTTGATCCCGTACAATCTTCTTGATCGACAGCAATTCGTTTTTTTAAAACTAGGGCCAGGTGAAAATAATGAACTTGTAGACTTAGAACCTCAGTGTATATAAATGATAATAAGACTATTAATTTGTTCTTTAAAACTACAAGGTCAAACGTTATATAAAATCTTTCGTCTTAAAAGTGTGTACTACTTGTATTAAGTGTGTTTACAAAACCATTTATGAATTAAATTTTGAACACCCATACACAGTTCTGAAAGAATGTGTATGCCACAATGTTACCAGCCTTGGTTGGTTCAAAACAATGTGGCGTAGGATCACCATCTATATTGACAGATGCTCTTTTGTCTCCTGATTTGGGGCTAGCTTTTATGTAGTGACTCTATAGGCCATAAGATCCATAAACTATTCTGCAAGAACAATTATGGCAGAATAGTACCAGAGTTTGCTCATCTGGAGGTTGCTAGAAACTATCTCTACAGTCTGAGATGGGCTACCAACATATCCAGAGTTTTATTTATTTTGATGTAGCCAGTGGCATTGGAGGTTAAGACTTACAATTCACTGTTATCTTTTTAGTTTGTGGCATTGTGACTGGCTTATTGTCTTGTTTGTGTTTTCCATTGTTCTTTTTGAAATATATGCCGAAAAATAAATTATAACTATAAGTTTTAAGCATTCTAAAGCTAATGAACTGAAGAAGTTGAAATCAGAATTCAATATAATAAGAAATTCCATCCTTGCTTGGGTTTTGTGGTGATTTTTGAGTTTCCATTTGCACAATATATTATAGTATATATTATAGAGGAAGTCACTTCCATCATTCAAACTTTTTTAATGCTTATTTTTTTTTCTATATTTCTCTTACATTCTCATATTATACCAAGTATACTTGAAGCCACATCATATCCTTGTGTATATTAATTTAAATTAATATTACCTTTTGAATATTTTATTTTCTCCTTCTACATTTTACCCTGCAATATTTCTGGAAATACTTGACCAAACAATAGAAATTCAATTGTGTACTTTAAAAAAGTAGTCGACCTGGATCAATATTTTGTTAGAACTCTTTTTAAAATAACCCACAATTTTTTAAGCGTTTTATTTGAAATTTAAATAAACAAATTCAGAGTGGTTGGATGCATTCATGAAAGAGTTAGATAATTAATTTATCTTTAAGAAGTTGTGAAACTTTGACAAATTCTGTCACCCTGAACTTGAGACGTTCTTGATGTATCATTTTAAAGGAACACGTTGCCTTGGATCGGACGAGTTGGTCAAAACAAAAGCGTTTGTAACCTTTTTTTATAAAATGCATATGGTTGGAAAGATGTTTTAAAAGTAGAATACAATGATCCACACAAGTTTGCCTCAAAAATTGCGTGGTTTTCCTTCTACTGTGCGAACTAACATGGTCGGCCATTTATGGGAGTCAAAATTTTGACCCCCATAAATGGCCGACGTGTTAGTCGACGAGGTAAAAGGAAAACCACGCAATTTCGAGGCATGTTTGTGTGGATCATTGTATTCTACTTTTACAACATCTTTCTACCCATATGCATTTTATAAAAAACGGTTACAAACGCTTTTCAAAGACCAACTCGACCGATCCAAGGCAACGTGTTCCTTTAATGAGATTTTTGGCCAAGCCTGAAAAATTTGAATTGCTAAGCAAGGTTTGAATATACATAAAGATTTATTTTTGAACAATCACAAACTCTCAGCTCGGCCCAAAGAGGACTGAAACCTAAAAAGATCAAGGCCTGTCTGCTCCGAATTGACTGTGTCTTTCTTGGTCTTGCAAAGTCCTTTTCTTCTTAAAGTTTAAATTTCAATATGTTTTTATAAATGTGTCCCACCTTTGTCATCTGCCAGGTAGTGAAAGACCAGTGACGTTAGAGTAATGGTCATTAAAGTACTCTGTTATCTATTACTATAAGATTAGTAAATTTTGTATTCCTTTCTATCTTTGTTTACTTCAGTTCTGAAATGAATTATTTATTTTATGTTTCACTAATTGATTTCATTAAACTTTTAACAAGCCCTTGCCCTTCAATCGTTTTGTCAAACTGTGCCATTATTATTTCACCATGGTAACACTGTCTTAGTAATCGTTTTTTTACCCGATATTAACACTTTGTGAGAAGTGCTGCTTGACTTGCATGTTCACACACAGTTCTGTCGGCTATGTTTGCAATTTATGATTCGCATTGAAACATCACAAAGCAGTCTAGCAACCACGGGCAGCGCGCTGCATCAAAACCTCTCGTCACTAATCTGGGATGTGCTGGAAAAACGCTGCTTACAAAAAGTGACGGCTCTATATGACTATGTGCACACTTGTTAAAAACTTTTGAGCACTTTAGGGATGCTAAGCATGGTCGTGTCAAAATGAAAGTGTTTGACGCAACTCCCGTTGGAATGAATTATGTTTTTACATGGTCAACCTAAACTGCACAGTAACACATGTTGCATGACAAAGAAGAATGAGAGGGGACACCCTATCAGTGATGAGCCCATGCAATGAAGGGTCTAGTTCATATAATAACTTACACGCTACACTGGAGTCACTGGAAAGGATTGTCATAGATGTTTAATGGTGACAAGACAGGAAACCTAACGAAAAAAATAAGTATAATAGACCATTTTAAAGGCAGTGGACACTATTGGTAATTGTCAAAGACTAGCCTCCAGTTGATGTATCTCAACATACGCATATGTAAAATAACAAACCTGTGAAAATTTGAGCTCAATCGGTCATCAAACTTGCGAGATAATGAAAGAAAAAAACACCCTTGTCACACGAAGTTGTGTGCGTTTAGATGCTTGATTTGATGCTAAATCTGAGGTCTTGAAATCAAGTTCGTGGAAAATTACTTCTTTCTTGAAAACTATGGCACTTCAGAGGGAGCCGTTTCTCACAGTGTTTTATACTATCAGCCTCTCCCCATTACTTGTCACCAAGTAAGGTTTTATGCTAATAATTATTTTGAGAAATTATCAGTAGTGTCCACTGCCTTTAAATATTGCTTAGTCATTTTGCCAATCAAATACCATGTTTTGTGAGCCTTCATTTGCATTCAGAGATGCTCGACAATGTAAAGGTGATTAACATGGGAAATTATTTTGTTCCATTCTAAAGATTCGGAAAGCACTGCAGCTACAATCTCTTATAACTATAGACGATGTGACCGCTGACGTCACTTGAAAACCATAACAATGATTCGTGCGCATACCGCCGGGCAAAACCTTTGTGTTTTGGCAGCCTGCTAGAAAGTGTATGCAATCTTACGTTTTTTTTGCCTGGCGAAACATGACATATACAGTGTTTTGTCAACAGAGGGCGGTTTGAATGTAAACATGGGTCACATCGTCTATACATCACTAAAGAAAAAAACTACAAATAATCTGTTCATATTTATTATATATAAAAAGTTGCATCAGATATTTATCATATTTCTTCCCTACTAAACCCACCCTTCAAATATGCACTCTCTTTCTTGTAAACTTCACTGTCAATAAAAAAAAGCAAAATACAGGTATATTAAATGGTCCCACTTTTAAACCCAAGCAGAGTCATTGTCAAAGGCCAAAATGGCAAGACAACACAAGACAGGTGTATTGGTGTCAGAGAAGTCAAGTGGATAAAAATGAAACGAGATTTACAAAATAGCTCCCTCTATCCTCTCTCTCTTAATTTCTTTCCACTTTTCTGTTACAAACTAGTACATGTACGTTGTGTTGTCATTTAGCTTTTGAGAAAGACTCTGCGAGGGCTGAAACGTCCGGCCACTAACTATTCATTTGTATTTATAGGTCCTTGTGGTTGCAATCATATAATTCTATTTTCCACAACTAAAAAGAGATAATTTGCCGTATAGTTTGCCATTCTGATTCCAACTCAGTTCTTGAGTGCCATGTATTTCCTCATGTGTGATGCAATTCCTCCAGCGACTTGTTCGTCGTTCTTGTTCTGACCGAAATAATCCACAAACTCTCCGTCTGGGTTCATGAGATACATGATGATTGTGTGGTCAACCTGTAAATATTCAAACACAAATAAGAGATGCTGAACTATTGTCATGGAAGAGAACATTCAAGCTGTATTATTTTGGTCCTACACCAATGTGTCATGCAAGCTTTCCAAACAACATTTAGTCTGTAAAAGGGTGAGTTAAGGTTCATCACATTTGAAGTTTTGAACCAAATGTTTACAAAATCCCAAATTAATAAACCACAAGGGAGAGTGGGTACAATATTATTCCACAAGAATTTACTAGAACAGGCTTTGAACCTGGGACGTCCGGACTGACTTGCAGGCGCTCTACCAACTGAGCTGTCTAGTCCTAATGCAGGTGGCCTCCCTACTTTTTCAATCGTTGTTTGGGGAGCCAGTGAGAAAGCCCTTCAACCTTAAACTACCATAATATAGCCACGGATAACACCCATGTAATGTATGAGGTCAAGCAGATGTCAAAGGTCATGCAGATGTCAAAGGTGAAATGAGAGTGACTTACAATGTAATCGTTATCATCATCCTTGGGTCCTTGGCTGTGATAGACGCGGAAATTTCTTGCTACTTCGTCAACCTGTTCCTTTGTTCCAGTCAGCCCAATTAAGCCTGGATAAAATTCTGTGGAGGAATAGAGAATGAATGAAAGAATGAGATAATTTTAGGCTACAAACGCCAAGGGTGCAGATGGAGTCATCTGCCACTTCAACGTGAGGGCTACATTTAACTGGTTTGGGCTACCGACCCAGATCAACTGTCACCAGGAGCCTGTTGCCACATGTACTCATGGGGCTTAAACAGGGTTACCCCCTTCACAGTCTGTAAGGATGTAGGCTAGGGTACATCTACTAGGAGCCTGACTGGTAGAGGAGAAATTCCCCGTCTTGGTGGGTTTTTTCCAGCAACTTGACCAACCATTTGAAACTAACTGTGATCGTAGACTTACCTTTTACATATTCTGCGACCACTTCCACAGTGTCCCTCTCTGGGTCGATGGTAATGAATAATGGAGTCACGTCAGGAAGATTGGGACTTTTATCTGAAGAATATAATAAAAGTAAAATATAACACAAAAAATAAATATTTTTGAGTGCAAGGACGAGAATAATTTATGTTCCATTCCGTTGAGTTCATCAAGAAGATCGGTTGTCAATCACTTCTTCACAGAACAACCAATCACAAGAATGATATATGTTTACTTGATATCACCACAAGTTTCTTGTTCCATTCAACTTTAAACAGAAGGACTAAGCATAGTTTCAGGCCTGGAATTTCATCTTTGAGAGGGCAAGGCCATTTTCATTAAGCAATGGGCACTTCCATTGAAAAATCTTTAAGTCTATGAGAAACCTTTGAAGGGGGCACCAAGGCCAGTACCAGGGGCAACGAAGGCCATGTGCTCCGTGACCTTTGTGTAATTCCAAGCCTGTAGTTTCCAATTCTGTGCTCATCAAATCACCTTCAGAAAACTTGTTGATCAGGGTTATTTCCCACTTACGTATTTTCTCAACAGCTATCGCCATTTTTTCCAACTCGTCCGGGCAGATGTCTGGACAATGTGTAAACCCAAAGTACAGCAAAAGCCATTGGCCGAGATAGTCTTTGTTTGTCATTGGTTTCCCAGTGTGATCAACCAATGAGAATGGGCCTCCTATGGCCGCTTTGCCAACCGCTCTACTCCTCTCTTTTTCAACCTCTGTAAAAAACAAGAAAGATACGTAAAGAATAGACCCTTCTCGGTATGCACTAACACTTCCGGTTGGCAAAACAAGAGCAGCATTTTTGTATGTGGCGTGATGCGTACACACTGTACGTCTCCTGATCCAAGTATAATTTTGTCTTTAAAGTGTTTGTAAACTATTACTGTCTATGCACAAAAAATGTAAATTTAGCATATTTCTTGTGAAGGGATAACAATTGTTAATTGGGCCTTCAGTACCACATTCTACAGATCTCCAATATTTTTCTATATAGGATGTTGGAGCATTACTTGATTCACTTGAATTCATTTCTTACCTAATTGTTTCTTGCGTTGTGCAAACTTGAAGCCGACCAATAGAGTGCCACTGAGAATAAACGTCACCAAAACAGTCTTCCATGTCACAGGCTGAAATTAAATTTCCCAAAAAAATATACAAACAATAATTCACAATGTGGACAAGATGTTGCCATTTACTTTCTCCATTCCTGCAATCCAATGTCATTTAATTGTTTTCACTGGGCGTGTCGCATGAAACTAACTAAACAGAGAAACATTAAATACAACAATTGTTGTTTTACACACCGATTTCTTGTCACCACTGTTCTTGCCGCCAGCTTTCGTGGCGTAACATCGCTGACTGAGAGAAACTTTGGAGAATGTTTTTACATCTGGTTGGTTATGCCTTGTTCCACTGTTGCATAAATGACCTTGGTTACCAGCACAGCTCAGATGCCGGCAGAGGTAGCACTGGAATAAAAACACACAAATATAATTTTTTTTATTAAATAAAAACAATGATTTAAGTATACCTTTATCTTTACCTTTTATTTTGCTGGTACTGATAACTGAAAAGGCTCAGTGACAAGTTTTTTTTTTTTTTTTTTTGGGGGGGGGGGGGGATTTTACCATTTTAATAAACAAGAATTTCAGACTTTTTATTTACTCAAGTAAAAAAAAATCCTCAGTTGAAACGAAGAATTCTAAATGAGAGCCCAACAATGCATTGCATTCATCTTCAAAATCAAAGTGAAAAACAATGATTGGAAAAGTTTCCGTAGGGGCAACCAATTTTCATTCAAAATGAAATAAAATAGTATTTTAACATGATTAACCTCAACTCAGTGAGATATCCCTTTTTGTAAAAATGAGTGAAAAGGTGGTGGCGCCGTACGGAAAGTTATCCGTTATTAATATTAAATATTTTATTTACAACAACAGTTAAATTTTTACATAATCTGATGTGGTAGTTAATAGTACATACATTATCATATTCATAAATCATAATTAATTTAATATTTTATAATAAAAATATATAGATTTATGATTTATGAGCTGGGTAGACTCCCTCATCACCCCCCCCCCCCCCCCCCCCCCCCCGTTTGACATTATAAAATTCAACCATCAATATGCACATTTTGAAAAATAAACTTTGTGTTAAGTTTGTCCCCATTGATTTGTCACTGGTTGCCTACCTTGTTACATAACGAGCTGACCGGACGAGTTGCACGCGGTGCGAAGATCAATCCACCTAGCGCTGCCTCTTGGAACACTTTAGAAGGCCCGAGACGAAAACAAAGTCTTGCTGTTAGTAGCATTGTGTCTGAGCGTGATAATGAACCATAAAAACTGTCGATTAATGAAGAGATTCTGAACTTCAAATCACAATCACGGAGAGGGACTTCACTTCACCCCGTCACACAACTTGTTTTATGTAAGTTGCCATTGTAGGCCGCTTAGGTTTCTGATATTTTATTGATCTCATAATTATTTCATGGCTTTATTTTATTTTATTTTATTTTGAGCTAATTAAAAAAAGCTATATATTTACATTATTTCCAACTACCTAACAAAGATATATAAAACAAAAATTACGATTTTTATTTAAACAGTGCTGTAACATTAACGATAATATTTTGAGTAAGCTAAAGGGCCTTTTATCACAACGTCTGGTACCTAGTCGCAGTTCAGCTAAACTGAACACATGTGGTAGGAAACTGATTAACCGTTGTAAAGCAAAAAATCAAAATGGAGGACAGACGACGTGTGGAGAATTTTGACATGGAGAGAACGATTCATTTCCTGAAACAGGAACTTTCCAAACAAGATCCTATGGTTCTGGGCATTGGAGTAGCTGTGGCTGTTGTACTTCTTACTATTGGTAATTATTTTGGTATAAATGTTTGTTCGCTTGAGAAGTGTGCAGTAAAACAAAATGGCCATATGTTTGTAAATGAAAGTAAATGCACTAATTGCAATGGCAATGCATTGCAATGCAATGCACTCTGCATGCAGTATATTTTGCTTGAGTCAGCACTCAGCTCTGACTGTCTGATGGGAGTGATGGCCTTTGTTTTTTGGAAAACTTGCCGTATCCTGCCACCACATTTTAATTCGTTATGAAATAAAATAGTATTTAATTTAAACTCCCTCACTCAAAAGTTCAAACTTCAAAATCAAAGTCAAATTAAATGAGATATTCCTTTTTGTTAAAATAATGAGTGAAAAGGTTGTGTGGTGGCAGGATACGGAACTTTTCCCACGAATTGTATGTAAACTAATTGTTGTATTTTTGTAAGCCAGTTAAAAACAAAGTAAAACTAAAAGTTTTTTTTGTTCTTGATTTTGTTTCACTTTCAGTATTTCTTTTTATACTTGCAAGAAGGAAAAACAAAAGGAACTCTGTTCTTCTCGTTGGACTGTGTGATGCAGGAAAGACTTTACTATTCAGCCGAGTAAGTTGATACAAAAATGATAACAAAAAAATTATATAAAAAACATAAAGTATACTATCGGTTTTATATAAAATAATGCAAAATCCATGTGATACAGTCTACAAAACCAAGTTTTTGTTGGAACTTGAACTAAAACTTAAAGGCAGTGGATTCTATTGGTAATTACTCAAAATAATTATTAGCATAAAACCTTTCTTGGTGACGAGTAATGGGGAGAGAATGATGGTATAAAACATTGTGGGAAACGGCTCCCTCTGAAGTACCATAGTTTTCGAGAAAGAAGTAATTTTCCACGAATTTGATTTCGAGACCTCAAGTTTAAAACTTGAGGTCTCGAAATCAACTATCTAAACGTACACAACTTCGTGTGACAAGGGTGTTTTTTTCTTTCATTATTATCTCGCAAGTTCGATGACCAATTGAGCTCAAACTTTCACAGGTTTGTTATTTTATGCATATGTTGAGATACACCAACTGTGAAGGCTAGTCTTTGACAATTACCAATAGTGTCCACTGCCTTTAAAAAAGAAACTTACTGTAAATATATTAATATCATTGTTGTTATCTTTTGCCTTCAATAGTTGGTCCACAATAAATACATCAACAGCTATACATCAATCAAGGAAAACTCTGGCATCTATCAGTTGACTGGAAGAAAGAAGGGCGCCCTCGTGGTCATTGATGTGCCAGGAAATGATCGCCAGCGTATGCAATTTTGGGACCGCTTTAAAAACCAAGCCAGGTATACTGTCAGATTTCAAATTTATAAGTACTGTACTGCTTTAAATTTTTCCGCTCCTTTGTTTTAGAATTTCCATTGAATGGATTATTTTGTTGTTTAAAAGAATTTTTTTAATTTTTTTTTTATTCGATTTACAAAGAACCCTGCCAGGTTTGAAACTTTCTGGTTCCTCACTTGCAATTTAATCTACCCAATCTTTTTACTGGTGGTCAGTTTGCAACAGAAATGCCTAAATATTTATTTTTTTCATTTTCTAAATTCAGGGGTATTATTTTTGTGGTAGACAGCGCATCATTCCAGAGTGAGCTAAAAGAAGTAGCTGAATTCGTGTACACCTTACTCTCTGATCACATCATCAGCCAACACAAGCTTTCTGTGCTCATCGCTTGTAACAAACAGGACATGACTATGGCAAAGTCCAGCAAGATCATCCAAGAAAGACTAGAAAAAGAAATGTAAGTTGTGATACAAAAAAAGCTACTTCATATGTGACAGGTTCGAATCACAGCCACTTCAAATGTGACAGGTTCAAATCCCAGCAATTTCATACTATTTTCTATTTTCCTTATCTTTGAAGGAACACCTTGCGAGTAAGCAGAGCAGCCACTCTGGGCAGCACCGATGGGTCCAGTGGCGGGGAGGTTTTCCTCGGAGCTAGAGGGAAAGAGTTTAAGTTCAGCCAATTGTCCCCGGTCATCGTGGAGTTTGCAGAGTGCAGTGCAAAGGGAACCAGTGATGAAGACGGACAAGGAGAGCTCAACATTGTGGAAGAGTGGATGAACAGGATTGCGTGAGTTCAGGCACAAAAATGTGTGGATAATCGGCAAATGAATATTCGATATTTACTTATGAATATTTAATACATACTGTGAATTGTCAACACAAACTCATGAATATTCAATAGGTACTGTGTATTATTGTCAAAACAAGTTCATGAATATTCAACAGAGCTGTGATTATTTAAAACTTTTGAAAGTTAAACACATACTGTGAATGGTCAACACAACCTCATGAATATTCAACAGACCTGTGACTATTCAATTTTTTATTATGAATATTCATCACATACTGTGAATTTTCTACACAAACTCATGAAATTAAACAGAACTGTGAATATTCAATACTTAAATAAATTCGAAGTGAAAAGTTTTGAATACTGAAAGAAGCCCAAAGTGTTACTGTTATTTGAGCTTTATTGTACTTTAATTCGATAGTGTCAAGAAAAACTCAGTTTTAAAAGACATTGAGTTTCTGTGCACTTGCTTTTAAAAACACTATACAATTTGTTAAAAGACTTTCGTTTGCTCCTTATTTCTGTTTAAACACAAGCATTAATAATCGAGCATTTTGTATGAAATCAATCTGCATGTTTTATCTTCAAACACTTAAAACTTAATTTGTCAGGTTGACTAAGTCTACCGCAAAACATTAGTTTCGTTATATTGGGGGTAAGATACAAACTTGTTATGCTGTATTGACAACTCATGTTTTGAAATAATAAAACGAAACAAAAACAGTCGACTGGTAAAAAAAGTAAGCTTAGTACATGTACGTGTGTGTTAATTATTTCCCCAGCTAAGCCAACAGAACCTGTTCGATAATTTAAAGCAGTCAATTTTGTCAAGGACTCCCGCAAACTTTGCAAAGCTGGAAATTGCCAAAGCTATGAAACACCCAGTCAGCATGGACGTTATTTTTGGCGGCGATGGAGGCCCAACGGGCGGTGAGTGGGCCGGGGTCCTGCCAAGTGAAGAAAGCTGGCTGACCTCTCTTCCCTACCATCGTCAGACCGTTGTAGTTCATCACCCAGAAATGGTGGTACTCGTCTGCCGACATCAACCCTAGTAGATCAACCTGGTGAAGAATGTTGCACTTGTGACATTTTCGTATCCGGACCTTATCATCATTCTTCTCGCCAAAGGCTAAACAAATCAAAAAGTGAACAAACTTAACTCTACTTCGAGATTCTACACAATTTCCATTTTTCTCGGCGTTGTTGATAAAAAAACAGGAGTCGACATTTATTTTTGTGCATAAATACCATTTTTCTGGGATAAGTTGGAGAAAAAAAATAGACTGCTTTTCAAAATTCATGCGTAATTCCCTTTTTTCTGGGATTTGTTGAGAACAAACAGCTCTACAAGATTCATGCACAATTGTTATTTTTTTCAGCATTGTTGATAAGAAACTGGACACAACGTTTAAATATTTATGCACAATTCACGTTTCTGCTTGAATTTAATGGGATTTGATGACGTGAAACTTAACTAAATAATTGCTGGCAGCTGGCACAAACAAAGAACTCAGAACAAAATTCTCACCAATCTCGTACATTCTTCGATGGTAAGTTCCTTTCTCCTCAGCCAACCCTACGTACACCGTTGAACTTGCCCGTACTGAGAACACCATAACAAACACTTCTGCTGGGTCGAATGGCGGGAAAATGAACCTGTGCGTGGTATCCGGGCTGGATGGTTTCACGTATTCAAATGGTGAGGAATTACCTGTAATCGATCATTGGCGTATGTGGTTACCAGTGAAATAATGCACCGTGGGGGTGGGGGGGGGGGGGCACAGCCGGTACCCCGTCATACGAGGCATCTTTTACAGGCAACTTAAAGGCAACCAACTGCCACATGCACACCACATGATATCCATGTGAACATTGAATTGTGAATGGTTTTTTTTCATGGAGATTGCCTGGAACTGGTTTCCTGTAAATGTGACATGGTCTTAAGGTAAACCGACTAAAAACTAAACTCATTGGAAGTCTTCGAAGGATTTTGTACTTTATGTATTAAGACCAAACTGTGTCCAAAATGTTTAATGGGATTGTGAAGGAATAGAACAGCTTTTTCCAATGCATTCATATTTTGATGGTGGAACGAATTTGTAGAAAGTTTCTCACTGTGTAAAAATAACAAAGCTACTAAATTGATTGATCACTTACATGTTGTCAAATTGGATTGTGATCTCCATTTGGTGTCATTATCTTCCTGTTGAAAGAAACAGTCAAAAAAAACTTTCAACTATAAGTATTAAATTTAACACTTGGAGACAAAGAGTGCTTAACAATGACATTGTGCTATAATAATTGGCAAAAAAAATGGAGACTAGAGGTTAAGATATGATGACCTTTGACACTTCGTAGTAGGTGCAATTTACGTCCACCTGGAGGTCACCGGGATACTGTTCAGCCGTAACATTATGAAGTTCACACCGTTTGGCGTCCTTGCAGAAACTGAAGGCACTACATGCCGTGTCTTGGAGGCATAACCCGGCGCAGGATAGCGGCGACCACTCGCTCTGCCACGAATACGTATGATCTTGAAGTACTTGATTTGGTGCTGGACAAGTGGTCGTTGATGTAACAACAACTTTAAACTGCAGTAGAAGTACTAAGAAGACATGACTTATAGGACTAATGGTAAACTTTGATTGGTGTAATTTGATCAGCTTCATCTTTCTGACCACACAGGCATTATCATAGAGTTATATATAAGAACTAGAGGGCGCATGATCGAGTGATGCTTCGTGCACAAACGCCACGGGCAAGCGCGTCATACACGTTTGAGGTTTTTTTTTATTGAACGCTCACGCGATGCTGTTTGTTCAACTTACAAAATGGCCGCACAAACACACGCTGTGAGATGCTAGTTTTGTCAGCTTAGAAAATGGCCGCACAAACACACGCTGTGAGATGCTAGTTTTGTCAGCTTAGAAAATGGCGGCATAAGCGCATGCCGGGGCGCGTATTTAGGTCAGTGCGCTCTCTAGTTCTTATATATAACTCTATGGGCATTATGCATCTTTTTTTGTCATTGGGAGCGCGTGCCGAGTTTGTGTCCCTTTATTCTCGCGCCACTTTCAACAATCCTTTTGGTGAGCGCGGGCGCACTACTTCCTACTACCCCTCTCGCGGCACCTGAGCTAAAGTTTGCATGATGTTTAATGATTAGATTTGATTACATCCCCTGATGTCTAATCAATCAAATTCAGTGTCAGGAGCGCTCCATTTCCATAACAATGTAAACCTGTACGCGTTGCACACGACTCATAGCCAATACGCATGTTTGTTTTAGCAGCAATGGCAGCAAAAACAAGGGATCTTTTGTGGAAGAGTGGAGGGAGGCTCAGAGCCCTCCGATAATCTTCGAAAAACCCGTATTGTTCCTGGTGGTTTATTTTATCTGTGGGTCTTGTAAGTTGTTCATTATTATTTGTTTTTTGGTAAACAGTCAAATCCAACTAAAAAAAATTTAACCTGTTTGGGCAACAAAATATTTGATATTGAGTAAAATACAAAACACCAACAACTAAATCAATCAAGCATGTTGTGTTCTTATCTCTTTCAGCTGTGCTTGTTCCAGCATTTATTTATTTTTTGTTATTTTTAAAACTAAACAATTAAACAAAATTATCACTAATCATTATCGAAAATTAGAAGAAAAAAATAGTTCCGAAGCCATGAAAGTCTAAAGAGCTTAATTTTAAAAAGTCCTTTTTTATTTTAGTGCAATGTAAACCATTCAGGAGATACCACCCTTCCACCTGTCATCTCTGACCACATGTCGATCATGCTTTCATCTTTTACAAACTGGTGCATTCGAAATCCTTCATGTCTTGGGTTGTCCTTTCTGTAATGGACGAGTCTAAGCTCAGACTCAGGGTCAAGGGTCAAAGTGTCACTTCCAACTTTAACTCCATGAATTTTGAAATAGTGCACGTTGATTGGTCGAATGATGCATTTGTCGCGTCCTCGGTTCTCCTTCGTAGCACTTGGAGTTCTCCACGGGTTCCTCTCGAAAACAGTTTTAGCTTCGACAACTTTTTTCTTGGCGTAAGGTGGCCTGCCAAAGAACCAGTTCCGAATCCGAACGGTTCCTAAAGAACTCAAGTACGGATCTTGTAGATAATCAGTAATCTTAGTTCTGACCGGATCCATGGGTTGGACGAATTCATCAACGTCTACTTTTAACATCCAGTGCGTGTTGTGACGGTGTCGCCATAGACAGTCATTTTCATGAGCTATTTGAACTTCTAAGTAAGTCTTATTTGGACTCGGTGTATGAGCCCATGGTATGATAGTCAGGAACCCAGACTCAATGTACCCTTCAAGATCACCAGACATCGTTGCGTTGGGATCATTGTCGTAGATATAGACATGTTCAACACCAAGTTTCTTGTAATAATACATCCAATCTGGGATGAACTTTGACATGTCTTTGACCATAGTGCAAAGACTCAAAAACCGCTGCTCTTTCTCAGTGAGGCAAACCGGTACGCCCATGTAAGCGTACTCCGGATTGGACAGCAGACGAAAGTTCACTCTGAACCGACCAATAGCGTGCTGTTTGACTTGGGTCATGAAGTGATGCGGCACAGGGCATGTGATAATAATGAGGTATTGCGGGTAACCACCGAAACTTAGAAAGTCTTTTACAATTGGATCAGTGATACTCATCTCGCCGTTAGGAAATTCACAGATGTACCTCTCTGCGTCCCAATCATCTTCATAGCTCCGGACTCCTATAAAAACGACTTCATCTCTTGTGGACTCCACAAAGGCGGAGTGGAGAGTAGGGAGCTTCGAGCAGCTAAGTTTCTCGCTAAGGTAGCAACCGCTTGCTGAGTTTTGAAGATTTCTGGTCCCAGAGCTGTCACAAAATAACGTCGAAAAACTAACGGAAAGCTTGAGCTTGTCCCAACTATCCTTTCCCCACTGTATCCAAGGCTGGAATCCTCTAGAGGTGGCGTCTTGTGTTGCAGGAAACGAGAGGAGGAAAACGAAGAGCAACCATGCTGCTAATATAACGAACAGCGCCCTCTTGCATTGCGAGCGCTTGGAGCGTATCATGATTGTCTGGGCTTGCCGAATAATGACAGGGGATTCACACTTTACACAAGTTCACGTTGAAACTCATGGTTAATTTCACTTGATCCAGATAAGTCACAAGATGTATTCATGGTCCTTCCCATAGTGCGAAAGTCATCAGACACAGATCTGAAACATACAAACAAAATAGTAAGGTAGCGTCAATGGCTTTTTCCAAACCTCAGCTCGCTTATAACCTACAATAATTTACTCGAAATATCGAATAAAATAATGTACTGTTCCATCCAATCAAGAGTAAAAAAAAAAAAAAATAGCTTAATGAAACCAAGATCAACATCAGTTATTAGTCGGGAGGTGCGATGGCTTGTCCGACAGGATTTTGGAAGCCATCGACTAATAACAGCGCGAATCGTACCGTCGGTATAGTGGTAGAACCGAGATGTTTTTCCCCAACAATACAAATAATTGCATTCTACATAGACACCAATATTTTCTGTTTTAAGTTCAATTGCAAACCTGCGTTACGATCACATTGGTTCCAACATTGTCCAAAACTTCCAATGAACGAGCCAGTCACTATTTGTTTTATTCCTCCTCCATGGTGTTATTGAAGTGTAACATTCCATACCTGAGTTGGCCAAATCATAGACTTGCTTGATACTTTACGTTCAAGCAGACATTGTTGCTGTTCGTTGCTCTAACAGCCAAATGTAAACCTTATTTGAAGTCCAATCTGAACAAAATTTCGTGTTAAATTTCTTACCTTTATTCCACCATGGAGGAATACCATGATTCCACAAACGACCGTAAATTCCCATTGACATCCTCCATCGGGGAGTTAAACTGTATAACTTAAAAGTAGTTGAGTTTGCACACTTCGAATTGTTGCGTGTAAACACAACAGTCCAACGGTCACCCTGTGGGTTATTTTATGAATAAAAGATAACACAAAGGTTGCAGACACTCAGCATTCTTCCATTCTGTGCGATTAAACTGATTACCATTGACGAAATTACACTGGAGCCTCTACGAGATTACGTTAAAGAGGTCATAAAGCCATCAGACATCTCGTTTCATTTGAATGATTTCGACCCCCCCCCCCCCCCCCCCCCCCACCCTCACACCTCTATGGAGCTCCAGGAAAGGGGCGAGACTAACTTGTTCAAATAGTCATGTTTTGTGTTATCAATCTTATTGATCATTATTTTGACCATTTTGTTCACAATCTTTCGTAAACACGCAGTGAGACATTATTGTTGGTTAAGTTTTAAACATCTTGAAAATTAAGGGTTGAAATGTGTAGTTGCAAGTTCCCTTTAAATGTTTGTGTGAAAACGTCTAGACTTAATTTGCCGGCTCGACCATTACCTCTTGAGCCTTTGCAGCAGAAAGTACATTCATCTCTCGTCAGGGTCTCAAAGATTATCTTACAAAGCAAGGTTTTATTTTCTTAAACATTCAATAACTTTCATGGTATCAAAATGCAAAGTGGATAATGTTTGCTTTCAAGGTATCTCTATAACTGAGGATGAGTGCGTCACACTTAATCCCCTTAACAAAAACTAGTGAACGTATTGTTAAGTAGTGTTATCAAGACCTACGGACGTATGCAGCTGAGGTTTTGTACGATGTACACCATGTCCGAGGTTACAAGAGCTGATGAAAAAGATACAAATTGGTAAACATGTCTTCTAGGAAATGTATATACCCGTGAGGTTAATAGTTGCTAATTGTTTTAGCATTTTTTTTAATGAGGAACTTTGATCAAGCCTATTATTGGAAAACTGATGACATCACCGTGACGTCATAGCGTATTTCGTGTTAAGCAATTGCGATTCGATAAGTGTGCTATAAAATAAGTTCACACAAATTGAACTTGCAACAGATTTTCAGTAAACTATAGTTCCTTTAATCTTACATTTTTGAAATGAGGAACTTTGATCAAGCTTATTATGGAAAACTAATGACGTCACCGTGACGTCATAGCGTATTTTTCGTACTCAGATATTGCGATTCAAAAAGTGTGCTAAGTGAAAACAAAAGTTGAACTTGTAAAAGGTTTTTAGTAAACTAGAGTTCCTCTATTATCTTGCAGAACTAGTTCCTTTAATCTTGCAAACTCAGTACGGCAACAACTGAACCCCCCCCCCCCACACACACACACACACACCCACCAAGTTCCCCTCCCAAACCACCACCACCACCACCCCAACAGACACACACCAAGACTAACTCAAACCAACCATTGGAGTTCTCTTTCTAAATTTTCGCATTAAAAATAAAATGAACAACGAGAAACTAAAAACGCAATGCCATTGGCCACAATGACAACACATGTTTTATGATCGACTATCTAATTATTCAGCATGTATATACCTATCCAAAGTTCATCGGCAGTAATTTGAAGCATTGCATAATACCATCACTAGTAGTCACAACCGGGTTAGAATGTCTGACCAAAACCACCAAAATAATTTCCCAGAGATGAAGAAAGTTACTTTTGCCATCTTCGGTTTGGGCCGAGCTGGTACCATCCACTTCGGCAATCTCATGCGGAACCAGCGTGCCGTTATACGGTACATTGTGGAGGAGAATCGTGCAAGGGCTGAACAGGTGCTACAGGAACTTCAGTTTGATATTGTTAGTAAAGAGTGCCAACTCGTCACTGCTGCAGAAGCTGACAAGGTCTACCAAGATAAAAGGTGTGTATAGTGCCAATGATTCATGATGTGCCCCACCCACCTTTTTTTCTCGGCTTGGGACCCATGTGGTTGAGCACTGCGGAGCCTGTGAGTCGAGGTTAGAAAAAAAACATGGCGCTGATCCTTGGATTGTATCATGTGGCGGATCCAGGATTTTATATCGTATTATTATAATACAGGGAATACAACGAAGCACCCTGGACTGTGTGTGTGTGTGGGGGGGGGGGGGTGGTCAGGAGGCGGCCCTGTGGGCGTTGTGCTATGATGAGCCTTTGAACAGTCGGAAACGCCCACTAACACCACCCGTACCAAACACACATTCCCCCGCCCCACCCCACACACGCGTGCACAGTTTCCCCCCTATCCCAATCAGGTTAATATGCTAATCTATGGTGCTTATAGGTCTACCACTTTCTATAGCATTGTTTTCCATTATGAGTATTTTACTACGTTTATTTCGCAGCCGTTGTGGATGCTCCCATCGATTTTCTTAAAACACATTGGGCTGTCCAAAATGCAATTTGATATTTTGTACCTGAGTCTAAAGAGCTAACAATCAAACATGGTTTGTATATGCCTAATATTAATTTGTTACACTGAGTGCAAACGTTATCCCTTTGTTTTACCTGATGCACTAGAAAAGGTATGGGCACCCAGCAGTGTGTCTGAACACATTTCCTCACTGAATATTGTGTGTGTGTTGTCGTAGAGCAAGGAAGAGAGTGTTGTGAACTAAATTGACACAATGATAGCCAGCGTGTCAGGGACATAACCCCTGTGCCTAAATATTGTTGTATAAAAGCATTGGACTGTTTCGACCAGATATGCCTGGCCATTCAACTTCAGTAGTTTGTTTCTCGAGGGTATGCGGTTGGATTACGAGGAAGAATGATTTATTTTTTTATTTTGATGAGTGAAGTTATCAACGCGAGTGCAAATTCGGACAGTAAAATGGAGGTAGTGTTCAGGTTCGAAGGTATTGAAGACAAATTAAAACTTGGCCAAAAATATGTGTTTTTTTTTTTCTAGTAACCCCGTTCTACAATGAGCAACCCTTGTTAAGGCAAAATTGTTTGGTATTGTGTCTGGCACATTTTGTTTACAGACTCTAGCCCTGTTTTTTATTTTATATTTCGATTACAAAGTTTAGTATTTACCTTTTTACTTATCAGTGTCGATGCAGTTATTGTTTGTACACACACGGACTCCCATAAAGAGATCGTGCAGAGCTCACTCCAAGCAGGTTTGTAGACGTGAAGTCATTAGTCTCTATCTTACTATTTTATTATTTTAGTTTACGTCATGTGGTCATGATCAGTATTCGTTATTTTAATGTGATTTATAAGTTATACTTCTGAAAGACATGTCTGCTGTCAAATACAGATGCCTGAAGAATAACAATTACACCATAAATAAACACACATTTCCTGCCTACTACACATTTTACATTAGTGTTATTGTAACACCTCGTAGTGTTGATTTGGGGTATATGTATATGACAACGCCCATGGTGTCAATTTGTGTTTTTATTTTTTCACATTTTTATACCCTTTCAGGTAAATCTGTGTTTTGTGAAAAGCCCATTGCCACAGAGCTGAGTGATACGAAAGCTTGCTACGACCTCGCCGAGAAAAACGGACAGTTTCTCTTTTGTGCGTTTAATAGGTAAAGTATTTATCGACTGATCAGAGCGATTTGATTCCTACATTAGTTGATACATAAATAATTTACAGGTTTTCTTTGCTCGAATTTTGTTTTTGCAGACGTCAAGACCCCTCCATTCGTGAGCTCCAAAAACGTGTTCGAAGAGGAGATCTGGGCCAGATCCAGTCGATCAAGACTTGCTCAAGAGATAGCCCCATGCCAACAAAAGAATACCTCAAGATATCAGGTAAAGATATTCAAATAATCTTCCCGATATTCGTTGTCTACTCAATGTCTAGTCTTACATACTGACACACCCACCGGGGGAATAGTCCCTCGTGCACCGGCCAAATTAACTGGTATCTCCGTTGACACCTCTTATGACAGGCGGTATCTTTCACGACTGTGCCGTTCACGATATCGATGTAGTCTGTTGGATTCTTGGCGAGTTCCCCGACGTCGTTTACACGCAGGCACACGCCTTCCACGAGAGCGTTGCTGAGTTGGGTGATGTCGACCAGGTCAACATAACAATGAAGTTTGCCAGTGGTATCATCGCTACCATTGACTTAAACAGAGAAGCATCCTACGGATACGACCAGCGTATTGAGGTAAACTATTGGAAATTCATTGAAGGCCAAAGTACACACGAACAAAGGTGTCATGACCAAGCAATGTATATAGGGCACTTAGTTCTGGTGGTTTTAAAAGTCATCGGGGTGGGTTCGAGTCCCGGTCATTAGGCCTGCACTTATATTCTTGAACGAGACACTTCACTATTAAGGCGTGGCAGTACGATCAAAAGTCTTTTGTTTTCTCTCCACAGGTTTTCGGCTCAAACGGGATGCTTGAAACGAGGAATAATAGCAAGATAAACCTTGTGGGTCACCTTGGTAAGAATGGCGCCTCTTCAGATCCAGTTCCCTTCTCATTTCCACAGAGATACGCTGACGCATACAGGGAGGAACTGGAGTATTTTATAGACTACGTATTAGGTAAAAGAAAACAGTACATTTCTTTGGGTTGAACAAAGAGCAGTCTAGAACAGAACTAAGTCATAAGCCTGTCACCTCCGGATTGTGCCGACGTGCAGGAGATACTGTGTCCCATGTCCCCTTACGGCGAACTGTTTACAAACTTCTTCTGAAAGCGTCCTCTTTTGAATCCTACTCCTCCAGCCCACGTTAGCTTAACTTTCCATGTGGGGGCGAGGGGGGGGGGGGGGTGCAGAATCTTCGAGGACAGATTTCCCTATATTAAACACAAGAGCTCTGCAAACTATGTACTTTTATAGTAGGATGGTAAACATATCAAAATCAATAATTATTATTCTATGGAATGCTCACAAACACAGGCCGTGTTCATGATGTGAAACTGGTGGAATGTCGTGTGAACTTTGATTTAACATAGTACGTGGTAGCAGATGATATTTCCTAACATCTCATTCCACTAGTGACGTGATTTGTGGACACATCTCATTTAAATACATGCATTGAATAGCGCGGGATAGGTGCATTGAAAAGTCATAAATTTCAGCCTAAGATCATCCATGATTCTGTTTTATTCCTGCAGGGCTAGACAAGCACGTGGAGGTAACAAGAACTGATACTATAATGGCGACGATTATTGCTGAAACATGTATGATGTCCTACCACAAAGGAATCCCAATCAAGTTGAAGGACGTCATGTAAACACAGAAAATTGAGGCTTCACGGGGGGCGGGTGTCGCATGCAATTATGTCCTCTATGCAATACTATTCGGAGGAACGTCCGCCGGACGGTTTTGCATGCAATCGTGTGCGCCAGGACGCTGCTGCATAATGCAACTGTGTCCGCCCGGGCACACATTTGCATATGCAGTTGTGTCCGCCCCCGTGCAAAACCGTCCTTGCAGTAAATTAAACGCCCTTGGTCAACGGAACACGTTCGCCATTTTTGTTTTACAAGCTAAGTGCATTTCATGAATGACATGGGAAATGTTCGGCCTGTGGGTATTCGCTTCAATCATAATACGTGAATATTTAAGCTAGTAATTTATACGTAGCGTGCATGCACGCTCGCTTTGACGCGCACATACATGTACAGTCATGTACAGTCATGTATGTCCGCCGGACGGTTTTTGCATAGCCCGGACACGATTGCATATGCAAAAGTGTCCGGAGAGGACAGTATTGCATGACGGACACAATTGCATCTGATACCGGCCCTACCGCGGTGCACCGACACAACTTAGCTTCACCGTCCATTGCAGTTTTATAGTTTTAGTATGATCATTATTTACATCTGTAGTCATTCAAGGATACAGTTAGAAATGTTGACAGCACATTTTGCAGGGGAAACCAAAAAAGATACCATTAATAAAGAAAATGCAATTAAAGTCGTTAGAGATCTTTCAGTTGAACACAGTGTCAAGCAAAACACTGCCATTGCTTCAAGTAATTACTGCTATGGGCTCGTTAATCTTAAACTTTGTTTTCTTAAAGTTGTTTTATAAATGGACTGGGCAATCAATTCTATTCCATGCCAGTATTTTGTTTCATTTTTTTTTTCTTTAAAGAGCCTATTATTTTAAGACGACTTGGAATAGGTAATGGTAAACATAATTTTGCCTTTAACTTTAATCGAAGAAGTATGTTTCCTGTTGTATTTTCATGTTAACTTGTTGTTAATTGTACTCAGTGTGCTTAAATATGCTATTATCATTTTTTTTATCCACATTTTAACACTGGTGGGTTGCTTTTGGTCATTGCTTTACAATCAATAAAGTTACTTTTTATTGTTGTTTAAGACGGAAACATAACTTCAAAGAGTTCACCAAGCGTTTGTTTTTATTTTGTCTTTATTGATTGAGGAAAGTTTCCTTCCTTCATGGTTTTATATGAGCGGTCCATTTACACGTCACCCAACCACCCACCTACCATCTCCGTGTCCCCGCCCCTCCCGTTACAGCAATTTGCAAAACAAACAGCTAACCAGACAGTTAAAATGAATATTCATTTCCTACCGCTACATTCATTGGTCCCCGCTCAATGACGTATAGTTTCTGTGTAACAGGTGTGCGTTGAACTCGTTATTTATTTACGTTCAAGAAAATCATAAACAACAGAGTAGTTGCGAGTATTGATTTGCCATGTGTTTCCACGTAGCGGTCGAGCCCTCACATACACACTGAGCTATCGGTTTGCACTTTCATTCTATTATCTGTGTGCTAAAGTGTATTTTGAGACGTAATGGCGGACCCAATAGTTTCAGGCAAGTACACTATTCATATTCTTCAAGAACTAAACGTGGCTTAGGGATGGTTGTCGTACTTTCAAGCAGTCAGATCACTGGGTGGTCTAGCGTGTTTGGTTGTGTCTATCATTAGTATTGGAGTCCTGGACTCCATCATGAACTCTTTCAAGTTGGTGTGTATCTTGTGTGTGAAAGTGACCGGATGTTTATTTATGCCATAAAGCACACACCCATAAATTATGGGTGTGTGAATTTTCAGTACAATAATACTATTGTAGGATTCTACGTGAATGACAATACACAAATCTTGGTGAGAATTATGAGGGTTGCTTATGCTTCTAGATGATTATAGGGTTGGATAGGATTATTGGGAAATAAATTGGGACTGTATGGGGAGAGGTGTAGGAAGAGGGGTGTCGGAACTTGGCCACATAAATAAGGCCAATCTAATTCGTACATCCTTGGAATTGGATAGCCCATATGCAGAGCAAAGTATATGACTGGGGTTATACATCCACCATGATTACACGGATTGTGGGCGACGCCAGTATACAACATTCTTTACACAATCATGAATAGTTACGACTGTGAAACTCAAAACCAAAACATGTAGGCCTATTTTTGTTCACTGCTGTGTCCTGACTCTGATGACTCAAAAGTCATTGAGCTGAAACTTTCATAGGTTTGTTATTTTATTGTAAACAAATTGCATGGTAATCACATTTGGTAACTATTTTAAAAAGAAAAACATTATTTCGAGTATCGAGGGAAGAGTACTAGGGAAGGCAAAAAAGAGACTGTTATGTGTAAAACTTTGTGCAAAGCAACCCCGACCTTGTGCCCCCTAGACCAAAGGGTTCCCCATACGCCCGTTTAATCCCTTAAAGGAACACGTTGCCTTGGATCGGTCGAGTTGGTCTTTGAAAAGCGTTTGTAACCGTTTTTTATAAAATGCATATTAGTAGAAATATGTTGTAAAAGTAGAATACAATGATCCACACAAATATGCCTCGAAATTGCGTGGTTTTCCTTTTACCTCGTCGACTAACACGTCGGCCATTTATGGGGGTCAAAATTTTGACTCCCATAAATGGCCGACCATGTTAGTTCGCACAGTAGAAGGAAAACCACGCAATTTCGAGGCAAACTTGCGTGGATCATTGTATTCTACTTTTAAAACATCTTTCCAACCATATGCATTTTATAAAAAACGGTTACAAACGCTTTTGTTTTGACCAACTCGTCCGATCCAAGGCAACGTGTTCCTTTAAGTAAGTAGACACAAGGGTGAATGTGAACTTTTCTCCCTTAAACCATGGAGCAAGAACTTGCTCTTAAGATCAGACAAAATTGACCTTTCGTATAGCTCCATGATCAAACACAATGTATGGGAACTCCACACCTTTGTTGGCCTCTCGACCTGGTAACTGGGGTGATGTTTGTTGACATCTGCGGTTTGTAAACGTCAGCATTTTTTTTTAAGGAGTACAGCACCCCTTGTAATACTGCAGTGTCTAGTTGAACTCTGATCATTGTGGTATTACCTGATTACATGGAAAGCATAATCTCTGCACTAGTTAATGCTGTTTTTAACCCAAGGTTGGTTGATGGGTTTTACGTGTTTTTGGTTAACAGGTGTTGTAAGTGTTTTACTTAAGCAGCCATTACCCAAAGCATACAGGTTTGTACATAATGGTACTAATAATTAAAATAATAAACAGTACTGATAGAGTGCCACAATCTGCATAAAAATACATTTATATTTTTACCATAATTATATAAAGATGAGAAACAGAAAGCCTGTTATTGAATATTACACAGTGTAATATAATACACAGTGATTTTGAATACATAACTTGTGCAGTAAGGCCTACATGTAAGTTTCAATTTGATAAATAAAATGAGGCAAGATTTTTTTTAAAGGTCCTGAAGGCAGGTAAGAAAATAAACCTTTTTTAAATGCTTTTTTATCGGTTATAGGAAAAGTTAAATTTTCCTCCTCAGTTTTGTCTTCTCTATATCTTTTAAAATCACTTTTGTGTGATCTTTATGAGCTTGTTGAGAGAAATAAAATAATAATGATAACCATGGTGTTTTCAGCAGGAACCAGCAACATTATGATCTTGGGCCTATCAATTTAATAAAGCAGTCTGGACTGTATGCAGTATATAGTCTTGAAATCAAGTCGGTAATTGTTAAGCCCGGTGTAGCTACGGGGACGGTACACTCATCCTCGATCCCACTTTGTGTCTGAGTCAGTGGCAATCTACAACCGTTGCATGAATGACTAATCGCACGCGAATGGCAGAATGTGTGTTTGTAACAAATAGGCATCCAGCACCTAACCACTTGTCATCAAGTCTATATGCAGTAGGGGAGTACCTGCAATATTTGTCAGGTTTTGTTATGGCATGATAGACAAGTTTGTGTTAATCAGATTGTTTATTTTTATTTATTTATTTTTTTTTTTGGTGGGGGGCTGGGATATGTACAGCTTGCTAATCAAGACACTTGTTAGAATACTGTGTACATGTAACGACAGATGTGCAGGCAGGCAACCCTTTTGTCTACAACACAATGGGTGGATTGGGCCTGTGAATTACAGATAATATTGGAATTTTGAATTATTGTGAAAAAAAAACTTGTAATGTCTTTTTTATCTGCAGATGAAATCAAGAAGATAATCGCAGAGTGCAATGAGGCTAAGAAGTTTGCTTATTGTCCGTACAGTAATTTCAGAGTTGGAGCTGCTCTCTTGACCACAGATGGTCAAATTATAACTGGTAAGGATTCTTATGTTACCACAAGAAGTTTGTTATTACCTAATGGTGTAACAAGACATTTTCAGAAGGTCCCATGTGCATTTTTGTTCACAACTTTGAAAAGCACTGTACAGAATCTTTGGGATTGGGGTGGGAGTAGTAGGGGACACAGCACTCTCAAACAAATATTTCAATGGAGATTTGTTTTGATCTTTCCAAATTTTTAAATTATGCCTATAATTTGTGTTCACCATACACACCAAGCCCACTTCAAGCACTTCTGCACCTCAAGTTTAAAAGGTTTTTTTTTTTTTTTTTTTTGTTCTTTTGAATGAAAAGGAAAGCATTGTTGAACGTTTCTATTGCAGACCAAACAATACTCAAACCAGTGTTGAAATTCAAAAGTAGACCTTGTTTTATTGTATTTTCTTCTTCTTTTCAACTAGGCTGCAATATAGAAAATGCTTCATACACTCTGGGTGTTTGTGCAGAGAGGTGCGCCATCTTCAAAGCAGTATCCGAAGGTCACACAAGTTTTAAAGCAATCGCTGTCGCTAGGTAAGTACATTCTAGACCACCAACTAGCCTTACTTTCTTAATCACAGAATATTTCTTTCTTCTTGAGCTTTTAACTTTTGGTTGTAGCTTTTTCTAATTTTGCTTGGTTGTTCTCAGAATGTTTAAACATTGTGATGTAAATTGTATTGCAACTTGTAGCTTTGGTATAATCCTCTCATTTTGTTTTTCCTTTTCTAAGTTGTAATGTGATTGTTAATAATTTACTTTTTTTATTGTACATTATCATGTGCCTTTGAATAGCATTGTCTGGAATTGGCGCATTATAATGTAAAGTTATCAATCAATGGCCACATCTCATGATCTGCTTTTAAAATATAGGTTTGGAATAGTTTTTATATTTATTTTATATTGGTTATAAACAAATAGAACAACTAAAGGATGAATCAAAACAAAAACCATGTTCAATTTTTGTATTCTGTTTTATTATTTTATGTAGGGGTTCTTACTTATATTTGTTCTTTTTTTACAGTGATGTGAAAGACGAATTCATTTCTCCCTGTGGAGCTTGCAGACAAGTGATGTTTGAAGTAAGCCCTTTTTATCAATGAACTAGTATTAAGTAATATATGTCATAAATATGTATGAGCATTTGTCAAAACTATGACTAGCTCATTAATATGCATGAGCTTAATTCAAAACTATAACTTATTTATCATTAATATGCATGAGCAATAGTCAAAACTATAACTTATTTCTCATGAATATGCATGAGCAATAGTCAAAACTATAACTTATTTCTCATGAATATGCATGAGCAATAGTCAAAACTATAACTTATTTCTCATGAATATGCATGAGCATAAGTCAAAACTATAACTTATTTCTCATAAAAATATATTTTTCATAATAATATGAGCATAAGTCACAACTGAGACACACATTAAACCCCATAAACATTTATGAGCATAAGTCTTACCCCATTAACATTTATGAGCATAAGTCAAAACTTTGATTTATATCTGATGAATATGCATGAGCATAAGTTATATCTATGACTCATTATCCCTTTATGTATTTCTCATACTTCTCGTAATTTTTTTGCAGTTTGGTGGAAAGGATATGAAAGTGTACTTGACCAAACCAGATCATTCCTTTCGAGTGACAAGCAACAAAGAGCTACTGCCGGACGGTTTTGATTCATCTGTCTTGGACATGGTAAGAACTAAGGTTCTACCTTGAGGAAACATCAGGAAACTCCTCATAAGATCATCTGAAATCCTCCATTTTGTGCTCTTTTACTGCTACGACAATCTTAATTGTTATCTACTTGGCAGACTCCATTCCTGTGTTTTTAATGTGAGTCTGTGTACCTACTCACTTTCATAAATGTGAGGTTTTATTTTATAACTGCGAGGTTGCCTTCATCCTTTTTGCATAAGAGGTCTTCATAAAAAACCTCCAGGGCCCAATTTCATAGAGCTGCTAAGCACAAAAACATGCTTAGTATGAAATTTATTCCCTGATAAAAACAGGCTTACGAACCAAAATTTCCATTTGTTGCACATGGCTTGTTACTGGTATTCAGCTGTTGTTTGCTTATCATATTAAAGTCACTTGGAAATTTGGTTGGTAATCCTGTTTTTATCAAGGAAGAAATTTCATGATAAGCAAATTGTTGTGCTTAGCAGCTCTATGAAATTTAGCCCAGCTATGGGGCTACCTCATGCTACTTACCATCCATTTGCACATGGTTATTTTTATTATTATAAACCTCAGGAGTACCTTGTGCTATGAGACTATACTAAAATTTTCGATAATAGTTTTGTATAATAAGCTAGGCTACTCATTTTCATAAAATATGTTTGAGGTTTTATATAAAGAACCTTATGTGTGGGGCTATAATAAGGCTGTTAAAAGGAGCATACTTTCTTTCAGTTTGTCTTTAAGAAGTTATTATAAGGAAGCTGTCGAAGGTATCGAAACACATCGAGAGCCTATTGTGCCCTCAAACGGTCAATGTGTATGCTAGGATCAAAATGACACTCGCAGCAAAAAGGTGACCATTAATTAACCATCCATAGTTATTAAGATTGTTTGTGGTCTGACTGCTTTATTAATATAAAAAGTATTTTGAGAACAATAGAATAGATATATTATTTTAAACAAAAAACAGGGGTATTTTTAAGAGAGTTTTATGATAATGAAATAATGTATTCAATTATTGTGCATTAATAATTTCTGATGACATTTTGAGAGAAAAATATAGTTATTATGCCTATAGTAGGCCCACTGCAGCATTGGCCTTCTAAACTTTATTGTTAATAAATTGTGCTGTGGATAATATTGATTCATGCCTCCGCGATGGGGCAAAACCTTGAACTTGACACAATTACAAGCAAAACACTAGCCATTAGTCAGGGCCATAGTTTCCGAACCGGCGACATACGGCAGTTGCTGAGGGCCGCTTTGACCGTGTCTAAATTGGTGACACGGATGAAGCTATTACTGGATCGCTGCGTCATCATGATTGAATATAGGACATCCTATAGCAACATCCATAGCAACTTGAACCGTGAGACGTAACCGTTGCCGCCATTTCGGATACGGCGTGTGCTGCAACGCATGTTGACCGGTTGGTACAAGCCGATAGTCGGCATCTCCAATACGACCGGTGTCGCATGCAATCATGTCCTCTATGCAATACTATCCGGAGGACATTATTGCATATGCAATAATGTCCGCCGGACGGTTTTGCATATGCAATCATGTCCGCCCGGACGCTCCGCCTGGACATTTGTATATGCAGTTGTGTCCGCCCCCGTGCAAAATAGCCTTGCTGTAGCCTTTTTTTTACAAGCTAAGTGCATGTCATGAATGACATGGGAAATGTTCGGTCGTTTGGTGTTCGCTGCAATCATAAAATACGTGTATATTCTTGATGCATATACGTAGGTTCAGTGCATGCTCATACATGTACAGTCATGTACATGTCCACCGGACGGTTTTTGCATAGCCTCGGACACGATTGCATATGCAGGGGAGTCCGGAGCGGACAGTATTACATGGCGGAGACAATTGCACCTGACACCGGTGAGGTAGGAGTTTCTGGTCCCCCATGTGGCAAACTGTGTACAAATCTCTTCCGATAGAGATCGGGGGAACGGAATCTGCGGCGGGCATTTAACTGGAACTGGGACTGGGACACCGGCCTTTTAAATATTAAACAGTACGAGAATAATAAAAGCTCCTTAATTCTGAATTGGGCAGTGATTCTCATTTAGACCTGCACGATACCATTTAACTTCGTCAAGCCAAGCACCTTTCCCTCCCAGAACTTGTCAAGAACGAGTCGAAGAAAAGAGTCGGTAACCTCGTCCACTCTGGAATGGGACAACAAAACAATAAAAAAAACATCAACATTCGGTTTTGTTATACCACAGTAATTTTATTGTGAATTTATGGGAGACCGTAATGCTACAGCAAGCTGGCAGTGCACTTTGCCAGGTAAATTTATATAAAGTGTCAATCTGTTTCGAAGAAACAATAAATTTACCTGGTAGGTCTGCTGTGCCCCTATATAGGCCTCAAAGGTCTTTTTTTTGTCGAGAACCAATCACGGGAAGTGCTACAAAGACACGTGGCTCAGGGGACTGATGTAGGCCGTACCTCACCGTGTACAATTAATTACCTTGATCGTGCCCACACCGTTAGTCGTTTATACATTTACAAATGAGCTTATTGCTAGTAACATTAAAGGAACCTTGTAAAGGCATGGGTGCGTGCAATAATTTGGTAAACGCTTAGTCAATGTACAGCGACTTTTGATAATGACGGCTCAGCCTTTTAACTAAACACTTCCTAAATAATGTCGGTGATAGATAAGGTTTGATTTGTGTTAATACCATAGAGTTATATATAACTCTATGGTTAATACTTACTCTAAGAGTCCAAGCTTTTGCAAAGCAGCAGTAGCAATATCCCGATGTACATCACTATTTAACCGATCCATTTCCTTTACGATGGCTGTGTTTGCAAATGCTGGACACAGAGCGCCGAAGGTTATTCCAATCGCCTTCAAGCACGGGTCAGCCTGTGAACGAGATGGAGTTTAGTTACTTAAGGCACTGGACACCTTTGGTAATTATCAAAGACCAATCTTCTCACTTGGTGTATCTCAACATTTATGCATTATATAACAAACCTGCGAAAATTTGAATTCAATTGGTTTTCGAAGTTGCGAGATTATAATGGAAGAAAAAACACCCTTGTCACACGAAGTTGTGTGTTTTTATGCTCGCGGTGGCAACGCTTTTTATAAGGGTGACGCCTTTCAGCCATAGCCCAGCTAAAGCAGTAAATTCGCACGAGGTTCATAATAAAATACGATTAAAAAATGGAGCAACAATTTTGTATCAAAGCCTCTTCTTGAAACTTGCATGAATATCTCATTGCGAGTTAATGACAAACGATCATTACAGAACCACAAGGCACAATATGGCAAACTTCACGTTTGGCGACATTTCGATAAGGTTTTGTATTTGATCAGTGAAAGTAATTAGTTTTTACCTGAAGAGCTCTAGTCCACCCAACGCTGGCGAACTTTGTAGCGGTGTAGGTAGGCATGAAACTTGCCGCTTGAAGACCTTTGACAAGAAAAAAGATTGGGGGAAAAACAAGTTTTAACTTACGAAGTATCACTGATAAGACTATTCTTCTGATAACTTTGTTTGATTGAGTGAGAGAAACATGCGCTGGAAGTTGAACACATTTTTTTTTACATAATTTATCTTTTTGTCCGAATTTACCGAGAAAACTTGCTTTGATGATCTAAATGATCTACATGTAATTCGTATAACGGTGACTATATAGAATGCATTTATGTGATTTTTACCCCGTCGGTAATAGGAAGGTATGCGCGTTACGCAAGCAAAATAATGTAAACGTGAACGTCAGAAAATAGTAGGGAGGTTTAGCTGCACGTTACGTGAGCAAAAACGTGGATTCAAGGTGACGTCACCCCTTTGGGTTTATTTCGTGCTCACGTATGACGTCTGCACGTACGCACCTGACGTGAAAAATGGTAACTTCACGTTTTAAAAAACGTGAAATTTGTCCAACACAATTTTCTGACTGTTCACGTTCTCGTTTTTGCTAGCGTAACGTGCAGCTAAACCTCCCTAGTGTTGTTAAACGCGAACTTAACCATTTTTCACGCCAGGTACGTACCTGAAGACTTAATACGTGAGCATGAAATACGCCCAAAATGGTGATGTCACTAAGATTGGTAAGAAGCATGTTCTGACGTTCACGTTCACGTATTGCTCGCGAAACGTGCAACTAAACCTCCCTATTTTTACGTCAGGTGTACGTACGTGAAGACTTTATACGTGAGCATGCAATAAGCCCAAAGTGGCGACGTCACCTATAGAAACAACACCATTTTCTGACGTTTACGTTCACGTATTTGCTCGCGTAACAAACGTGCATCTAAACCTCCCTAATGTTTTCTTGCTCACCTGCCATTGATGCAACATTGATGACCATTCCACCTTCACCACCCTCTTCTGAGCCCATGTATCTGATGGCAAGCTTGGTTCCTCTCATTGTACCTTTCTGTTCAAGACAGAAGAGGAAATTTGTGAAATATGATTGGCCATACGTACGTGAAATGAAACGGGGATTCCCCCACCCCACTCAACCCAACCCATTTGGTACCAACTCCTCATTCATTGTACCTTTCTGTTCAAAAGAGAGGAGGAAAATTGTGAAATATGAGTGACCACACAGACGTGAAAATGAACCGGGGATTCCCCCACCCCACTCAACCCATTTGGTACCAACTCATTTATCTTTATATATAGTCAATGACAATATTCGTCAGTTGGTCTACATGGTTATAAACGATCCAAATGACTTTCGTAAATAGACAGCATAGCAGGCATGTATGTTTCGATTTTGAAAGAACAAGAACACCAAGACATTTTCTTCTTGGTGAAAGGCACCCTATGATGGACATGTTGGCAATCGGTCGCCTTCGTTACCTCCGTGGAGTATCAGGCCCGGCATAGTTTTTTTTTCAAATAATGTTTTCTAAGACATCACTCTGAATATAACATATAAATTCGGAAGATAGGAGCGAGGAAACAAAATGGCGACCGTTTAAAGGTTGTTACCAGATTAGTGTCGACGCATTTTTCCCAGTCGTCTTCGTTCACTATTCCAGCATTATTCACCACCAAGTTGATGCATCCAAACTTCGCCTTCGTCTTTTTGAAAACATCTGTAAAAAACATCGACAATTTGTTTACTTTAATTAGAGATGAACACTTGCTTATTGGTGTGGAACAGTTCAGTATCGAAATGATGCGAACCACCGACTTGTACAGTGGACATTATGCATTGACGTCATCGCCGACGAAAGAAAGGAAAACGCAGCGCGGCGCGGCGGCGCACTACGGGCCAACGTGCAACCTTCTGCTTACCTCTAGTTGAGGGCTCCCTAATCAAATGACGTCACACGCATGAAAGTCTAATCCCAAATATTTCTATTCTCTTATAAATAAACTGTAACAACTGATATGTACCTTCGAATTCGGACTTAGAGGTAACGTCACATTTGACGAACATGACACGATCCTCTCCGAACTCATCCGCAAATTCCCGAAGCGTCCTGTTTCCAGTCGTCTCGTTGAAATCAGCTATGCACAAACCCTGCGAACGGATCGAAAACATGAGCAACTTGTATGTTGATCTCATTCACACGTCATCGACACAATTAAAAAGATATGGATTGTGCGCATAATAGTGCACATCGAATAAGTGTATGTGTATTATTATTCACATTGTTAACTGAGACCACACCCCGGCTCTTTTCAGAGCCAAACAGTCACACAAATTTGTGTCTACACATGGTTGTACCATGGAGGAAGGAAGAGAAGGAGCTCGAACGATCCGCAAAACCGCAGAGTAACAACAGAATACTCTGACAATGCCCCTGTCTGGCCAGTGGAAAAAGATAGGGGACCTCCAGCTGGACGGCCGATTAACGAGTAGGATTAAGATATAGAACAGTTTGTGGTAACACCATGTAATAACAATCTCTAAATGAGTTGGGGTGGTTCTGAAAAGAACCAAAGTTGGATTAACTCGACGACTTCACTCAACCATGGTGTCGTATGTCGTATGGATATACTACAGAAAAACAACTTTTTTGAGACCTGATACAAATTGTGTACACTTGTGCTCACCAAATCGAAAAACACAATTGAATACCAACCACCCTCGTGTGCTATAATACCCAAATTTTGAACCACCGCTAGTGACCGGAAAGTCGAAAAAATGAAAAAATATGCCAAGATGTTTCAGTGAAACACCACAAAATGGTAAATGAAAAGGTGTGTATTCACAATTCTTGTCTCCAATGATTCAACTTTACACGAAGGCAACGGTGCAGAGCGGCGGTACCGCACGTTCTGTAGAAAGAAATCTAATCCTGCTCGTTAATCGGCCGTCCAGCTGGAGGTCCCCTATCTTTTTCCACTGGCCAGACAGGGGCATTGTCAGGGTATTCTTTTGTTACTCTGCGGTTTTGCGGGTCATTCGAGCTCCTTCTATTCCTTCCTGCATGGTTGTACCCACCCTCAAATTTGCTGTTTATTTATAGTTTATTCCTGTTTATCCGCCCCATAAAGCATAAAAGCTTCAACCACTACTCATTTTTAACTGTTTTTCTTTCTTTTTTTGCGAATATTTGCACTGTACATGCGGGTATAATTATGAGAATTTATTTGCGCCATTGTTGTGAATTTTATTGCCTTCTACTTTTGGGTTTGGTGTAAAGAAAAACAAAAAGCGGACGAGTTGGTAACAAAAATGCGCACGCTATACTTGGCGATATATGCGCCGAGTCACGGCCACCAATCCCACCATTCATTTATATTTTGACTGACTTCTCAAAATGATCGTCTCCTCCAAACATTACCTTGGCTTTCTTCTTGAGTAGAGCGTGTGAGAAGGATTTACCTAAACCATCAGCACCCCCAGTCACGATGGCTACCGTCCCGTCTTTCATCTCAGCCGCAGCCGTGTCAAAGGAGTCTTTGCTTACCGCTGTCATGTTTTGTCTTAGATGCTGGTTGGAGCAAAGTTTTAGTACCGTCTGTAATGGCACGGGGTACGGGTGCGTTATAAGGGAAAGTAATAACAGGTCATAAAAGGCAAAAACAAAAACACTACCAGTTTATCGTCCGGATTTTTCAAAAAAGAGGAGGATGAGGGCCTTACTATTTACTATTTTCTTTTTTTTCAAGATGGCCGCTTAGTATTTCAAATCACAGGCCACCAATTCTTCAGTTTGAAATGAACCCATTGCAAACTTATTTTATACCTATTATTTGTTGCATGAGGAGGACCCGTCTTAACACTATTACTGTTATAGTATTAACAGGGTCGGATTTGCTGGTATGTTTTATGAAACAGACGGTTACACATGTTCAATAGCATCATGTTAGACCCAGATAGGCCAGTGTCCTTTTGAAAAGATGGAGTAAAAAAAATATTTAAAAAAAGATGCGGGCGGGGACGATCAACTTGTGTTTTTTTAAATATTTTATTTGACCTAACAGGTCTCTTGTTTCTAAAGTACCAGGAAGTTAGCCTTGACTTTTGTCCTTCATAAAATTAACACTATTACTGTTTAGTGATACCGGGGACGGATTTGTAGAAAGATTTGCTGGTATGTTTTATGAAACAGACGGTTACACATGTTCAAGAGCATCATGTTAGACCCAGATAGGCCAGTGTCCTTTTGAAAAGATGGAGTAAAACAAATATTAAAAAAAAGATGCGGGCGGGGACGATCAACTTGTGTTTTTTTAAATATTTTATTTTACCTAACAGGTCTCTTGTTTCTAAAGTACCAGGAAGTTAGCCTTGACTTTTGTCCTTCATAAAATTAACACTATTACTGTTTAGTGATACCGGGGACGGATTTGTAGAAAGATTTGCTGGTATGTTTTATGAAACGGACGGTTACACATGTTCAAGAGCATCATGTTAGACCCAGATAGGCCAGTGTCCTTTTGAAAAGATGGAGTAAAAAAAATATTTAAAAAAAGATGCGGGCGGGGACGATCAACTTGTGTTTTTTTTATGATATTTTATTTGACCTAACAGGTCTCTTGTTTCTAAAGTAGCAGGAAGTTAGCCTTGACTTTTGTCCTTCATAAAATCGATTCCTGTTCCTATGCCACTGCTGTGGTAGTTTGACCATTGAGGAAGGTTCCTTCCTTGACATAGTACACAGACGGAGCTTGCTCTGTGGTTTGACAACGAGTCTATTATAATAGACCATGCAAGGACAAAGTTCAAATTGAGTTCCACGGATTTATGCATAAGCCTATGTTACCCTATTAACTTTGCACATCTCACAATCTATAAGATAAAACAACTGTGATGATAAAGAATTAACATTTTTGCAGTCTATGATGCACCACGAATTTCAGAAAATGGCATGGCTATAAAAGAGCCAGTGAGAAAGATAACTAGTCCTTCCAGCAGTGCAATTTTCAAACTTTTCAAAACGGCTGTCAATGTTTTATAGGAACATAATGGCGCATGACCTTCAAAAGCTCGTGCGCGTATACAAACATTTCTGCAACTTCTCACTTGGAACCACAAGAGCCCATAACCGAAAAGAACCTGCCATGGCAGGGCTTAGCTGCTGTGTGATTGTGTGCCAATTGGAATTGGGACAAACGGACAAACCTATTATATAGGCCGGGAGCCCACACAGCCAATATACCGACCACATTGTCGTGGCACACTGCAGGACCAACACAGCTAAATGATAGTGTACCAATAAGTTCCATAGTTTGCATGTCAAATCAGAGGTAGAATTGTTTAAGGCACACCCCCATCACCTCCCGCCGTAGGTACAAATACCAGGATCGTATCACCACAATGTACCCGCTGAAACCATGGTAAGGACAGAACAAGAGCAAGGGTGGCTTCTCTGAATTGTGCGGGTCCTAGTGTGTAGAGCAATACACAACCTTGCTTCTGCAAGTGAATTCCTACCTAAAAATTCCGAAAGGATCCCAAAAGCACACAGTCATTATATCAATGGAGTGAACAGGTTTGCTTTTTAAATTGATCAGTTTGGTGTTTTTACACAACATGGATAAACAAAACTTACCTTACGAGGTGAGTGTGTGACGTCAGTGTGTTGGGCCGTCTGCTTTCAAATGTAGTGTTTGCACAAGATACCCTTACATCAAATGTTTACAAAAGAGTCCTATATAGCTAGGACTTTGTACACGGCTCAATGAAAGAAAGCATCGAACCATAGCAATTAGGATCCAACGAATGAGGTTGCTGCTGCAGTTATACGTCACGATTTTGAATAAATGGGGAACAAAAAGGTAAACTGCAAATTTCGCTTTAAAAATTCTTTTGCATTTATTTCTACTCAACTGTATGTGACCCGTGGAGGTAGAAATATATTTCTACATGCCCACGGTGATCGACTGTTGTGTCCTGCATGCAAGGACAAGTTATTGACTATCGTACAATGCCACCCTTTTTTGCAAACAAGGTGAAATGGTTTTAATGGAAAGTCACTCCATAATATCGCAGATCACCCCCATCATGTGCAATCGTGTCCGGGACTATGCAAAAACCGTCCAGTGGACATGTACATGATGCACATGTATGTGCGCGCGTCAAGCGAGCGTGCATGCACTGAACCTACGTAATGCAGCATGAATATTCACGTATTTTACCGAACACCGAACGGCCGAACATTTCCCATGTCATTCATGACATGCACTTATTAGTTAGCTTTTTTAAAAACAAGGGTAAACATGTTCTGTCGACCAAGGGCGTTAAGTTTACTGCAAGGACGGTTTTGCACGGGGCGGACAACTGCATATGCAATTATGTCCGGGCGGACACAATTGCATTATGCAGCAGCGTCCGGGCGGACACGATTGCATATGCAAAACCGTCCGGCGGACATTTTTTTGTAATGTCCTCCGGGTAGTATTGCATAGAGGACATAATTGCATGCGACACCGGGTTGAATAGCAACAGCGCTCTCAAAGTTCAATATGTGTATGGTCACTTACGCTCTAGATGGGGGCCGAACAAAAACGAATTGTATAATTTTAAAAGGGTGCTTACTTGAAAGGTGAGAAAATTATCTCGGGTGCAAACTGCTTACCAACCATTAGGACCTGATGAGGTATATCAACTAAGGCAAAAAAACCCAAACAAACAGTTATTTTATGGCCTGACCGATGCTGCCCCCCCCCCCGATCGACTAATGCATCTCTTTTAGCTAGCTTAACATATCATACTTTCTCGAACTTCGGTTGATGTGGCATTTTTAAGTCAAATCGTTTTGTTGAGTGAATCCCTCTCAATGTGATCTAGTTTGCTGTCCTATAATAGTCATTATCCTTCATGTATTTTTTTAGTCCAGACACTCAACATATTATTATATTTTCTTAGTGGACAATACACATCCGAGGAGTGAAGCTCCTGTCATCGTCTAGAATACCAGTAAAATAAATAAGTATGCCCTCTTGGTTTTTATATATCTATATTTATATATTTATGAGCATCCTGTAATAACAAACTGCAAGCGCGGACAATAAATCCAATAAAAGGCCTAGTTTGAAATGTCTTTGGTCGCATAATAAAATACCAACAAAAACTACACAAGTCATAAAAATTCAATTTATGAAGGCCTAATGCGTGCATTTATGTTCGTCTTTTTTTTTTTAATGAACGTTAATTAATTTTTCAAGAAGTTGACCTGGGAAAAAATATTATTATCAAAAATAGAAAGCCGCCTCGATTTTATTAATTTTGTTTTTGTTTAATGGCAATACGAAAACAAACTGGTTCATAGTTTCTTGTCAGAAGGGAGAGATTATCAAATAACACTATAATGTTGTTTGTTACTTGTTGCCGGCAAAACTTCGATTTTTAGATGAATAATAATATTACACCTTTGTGATTGACAGCCGCTGGCCCCAGGCCCAATCTTCAGCCATTTTTCTCGACCCCTCACTTAATCTAACGTACCAAGAAAAGCTCCCAGAGAACGGCGTTAAAGCTTCCCCGTTGCCAGTTTACGGTGGGTCGAGCTGACTCATCAATGACGCAGCCGTTGTAGGTCGAGATCTCGCATACATTGTGTCGAGTTGTCGAACTTAGGGCTCAGTAGCCACTCTTGAGACATCTCGACACTCGGTATTTATATTGCAGAGCGTAGCTCGTGTCATGAGTTTGTTGTGTTTGGAACTCGGGAAGGTTTGTTTGAGCTGTAAACTCATTTTTTTTTAGGGAAAGACACGTTTCTTTCATCATTAGATGGGCACAAGATTAAACATTGATTGATAACAACTGCTGCTTTTTAATGTGGTAAGTTAAGTTTATTTATTATTGTATTACGATTAATTTCTTTTTGCAGTTGGCAGCGAGCAGGTGAGGTAGTTTGGCCTTTGGCTCACGTCATCACTGACTAAGTTAGCAGGTGCATGGGCCTACATTTGTACCTCCATGGTAAGTGCATGGAGGTAGATTAGAAGTGTTAGCAGTTAAGTCACTAGTACCATGGAGCTAGTACTAGTAGGGATAACTTTCCGTATGGCGCCACCACTTTTTCACTCATTTTTACAAAAAGGGATATATCAATCAGGTAAATTAGATACTATATTATTTTATTACGAATGAAAAAGTGGTGGCGCCATGCAGAAACTTTTCCACCAGTAGTACTCTACTGGATTGGGTTTTAAGTTTTACCCGAGTCAGCATGGTCAGTGCCCGGGTTGTTTACTAAAGTCCTCAACTCAACTCGATCATCATGTGATACAAAGGAATATCTCATTTGACTTGAGTAAATTAACCAGTTAGTTAGGCCTAATTAATTAACAAATTAAAAAAGTGGTGGCAGGATATGGAAATCCTTCCTTCCAAAAACTAATATTTAAAAAGTTCCAGAATCCATATTCTTCCATAAAACTGAACGATTCTTCTTGTTTTTATTTCATATATTAAAGCCATTGGACCCTTTCGGTAAACAGTATTGTCCAAGGCCCACACTTTGTGTATCACAACTTCTATAACAAATAACAAACCTGTGAAAATTTAGGCTTAATTGGTCATCGGAGTCGGGAGAAAATAACGGGAAAGCCCACCCTTGTATCCGCCCGTTTCGCCATGTCATGACATGTGTTTAAAATAATCCGTAATCCTCGCTAACGAGAATTGATATTGTTTTACTGTTTTCTCAAAAAGTAAAGCATTTCATGGAATATTATTTCAAAAGAAGTCTTTCACCACTACCTACTGTAAACCCTGTAAGTTATTTGTAAATCTGTGATTTTTTTTTTTCTGTACCGAAAGGGTCCAATGGCTTTAAACTAAGCTAGACACAGATATATCCATGCAAGCACCATTAATATACTAAATTGTATTAAATTATATAATTACACTGAATGAACTGTATTCGCAGGGATTGTAGTTGCGATAACGTATACCTCCTGCCGACGATTGGTGGTTGCGCTGCTGGATGTGTACGATAACGTTACAGAGATAAATGCCTCAAGAGAGTAAGTATGAGATCATGTCCAAATCAGGAGAGCCTAATCTCTAGACTCTAAACACCGTCAGAGGACACACCCACCAAATTCAGTTCAGGATTTTTCATTAATGTATATAAGATTACACCCCTCAATAACAGTTAACAATGTTTTTATTCTTTATCAACAGGCAAGGCCATTTCGGCTGTAACACAAAGTTGAACCTCACGAAGGCCGAATCAAAATGCCACACAAGATATTCTTCACAGTGATTCATGCGAGTGGTGTAGACACTGGATTCAATATCCGAGAGCTTGAGGTTCACAGTCCGCTATCTAGAGGATGGCAGTCCACAAGATTTTGTCTTTATCCTCAAGAGATTGTCATCCAGTTAGCGGAGAAGATCCGGATCAGGAAACTGCAGTTGCTAGCTCATCAATATCTGATACGTGAGTTTGACGTTAACCATAAACCTATCCTTTCAAACCCTCCAAAATCCTCTTCATGAAGTAGTCTGATTGCGAAAAATTGTGAACTGTAGATCCAAAGAACAACTATTTTGTTGGGCCAGGCATACAAATCTTTAGTCTGAATCTGATTCTGCTGTTCGTTCAACACTCACAAACATTAATTATTTTGTTTGATGGATTGTTTTGACTTGACTTGTCAGTGCGGCAAAACGTTGCCAACTACTTCTGGAACTTTTTTTTAAAGTGTATTTTTTTTCTTCTTCTTTTTCTTCTTCACCATCACAGCGACTAAGATCGAGTTTTACATCGGAAGTTTACCACCAGACCACATCACAACACTTCATGGAACTCGCTACAAGAGACTGGGGTAGGTTAAGATACACTAAACTAAATCATGAGTTAACAAATTGTAGTAAAACAAATTAAATTGGCATTTTAATTTCATCTGGTGGGCTGTAGGAGTGCACTGCATTGTACTCAGTCTCTGGTGAGATCCACAAACAGATGGTTTGGAAAGTTTGTCATTTTAAGGTATTTGAGAAAAGCGGAGGCCCCATACTCTCTGATTCTGAAGAAAGTTCCCTGAAAATAAACCCATCTTTCCATGATCTGATGAGCAAATTTGAATAATAATAAACAAATAAACAGCACTAAAGCACATATATAATATCTCCATAATTTTGGAAACGTTGTTCATTTATATGTATGTTGAATGTAATTCTGAAATCTCTCTGATTGTTGTACAAAATCTCCCTGAATGCAAGATGCAAATAATGGCATCTCTGGAAAAAGTGTCCGAGGTCTGAGTGTTAATCCAAGTTGGTTAATCTTTTGCATTCATCTTTGTACATTTGATAACAGGTATGTTGCCATGTCCGATAACTCCAAGACGGGCTACAAGGCAAGAGAGTTGAAGTCTGTCCATGTAGATGCAGTCGGGCAGTACCTAAGACTCGTCATACACAAAAACCATGTCAACAAATACAACACGTACAATCAGGTAGGGCTAAAGTAGGAGGCCATTCACTTTCAAAAAATAAACAGTGACGTCCCGCTGTTTTTTAGTGTGATGTGTTGGTGGTGACCTGGAATTTTTCCAACAGCGCCCACTATTGTTTGTGCACAGCAAGGAGAAGTAAGGTGTGGGATTGCGATAGCTAAGTGATAGTGATAATATTGTCTTGCACCAAGACTAGTTTGCTTATGATGAACTGTGTTTCATTGAGAGCTGAATTATTTCATAAAAATGGTGGATTTCTTCATTTAATTGTCCTTTTTTTGCCTCTGGAAAACAAAGAAGAAAACTCCCATTTTTTTTTGTTTCTAGGTGAGCCTGATCGCTATTAACGTGATTGGTGACGAGATAACATCAGAAGAGGATCTCATCCAATATGACGAAGAAAACAAACAGAAAGTGAATCAGGTGATCAAAGATTTCATGCCGGAAGGTTACTATGGAGATGATTTGAAGAATGGAAACGACGTGGATCCTGCTGTACTTGGTGCTGTCAATAGGTCAGTGACATACTGTTTCTTTTCCACTGTAGGTCTGTGGCCAGCCTCTGTCTTTTCTAGAGATATTATTATGGTATATGTGCCACAAGTGTGTCCGACCTGGTGTGGCTGATGTGTCACAATAAACTGCCGATCAGACCAGGAACACCAGGGCAAACCCCTTCTCTTTACGATACGTGCACTGGGTTCTTTTACTTGCATGACACAACACATGGGACCTACGACGTTAGGCCCCCCATCCGAAGGACACATCAATAGTTTTGAAATGTCTTGCTTTTAAAAGGACACTAAGTGTCTTGACCAGGACTCGAACCCAACACCAGAGCTTGATTCTGGTGTTCTTATTCGTCAGCCACAACTCTGTGTAGAACACAGAGCCATTCCAATATTCCAATCTGTTTTATTCTTCTAGGAAGGACTACATCTCCCCAATGGATGATCTGGCATTTGATATGTACCAAGACCCAGAGGTGGCTCAAATCATCAGAAAATTGGACGTCAGAAAAAATGAAGCTGTACTTCGTAAGTATTACTAATAAACACAAAGCACATCAAGTTTCTTCTTGCTTTTACTGGTTTAAAAAAGTGTGCACCAGGGTTTCAAATTGAGGCTAGCAAGGTTGTAGCCATTTGTAGGAAGTAATAAACTGTTTCTATTGGATATTATGTTTTCCACTATTATTTTTGGTTATTGTTATTTTCTTTAGAGGAGCAGTATGACATGGCCAAGAAGTTAAAGCAAGCCATCGCTGATCTGCAAAAGGTAGGTAACCAAGAGGGTATACAACCCAATCAAAACATATCACCAACATTGATTAACAACGTGTCTCGTCAACCGCCATCTCTTTTATTTTCTTGTCACTTACAAACCTGTGCAAGTTTCAGCTCAATCAGTCTTGGAAAGTAATGACTCCTTTACCAATCAATAGGAATAATCTGATACGACTGTCACAATTTGTCTCGTAGGTTGGTGAGAAACTTGGTCGTTATGAGGTGGAGAAACGCCGAGCCATCGAGACGGAAGACTACGACCTTGCTAAGGTCAAGAAGATCCAGATGGAAGAATATCGACTACAGATCTATCAACAGCTAGAGGTCAACGACCTGTTGCAACTCAGCAAGGTAAAGAACAGGGTGCGTTTTCGGGGTCGTAACCAATAACTGTTTCGGTTGAATTGCCCATTGGTTAATCACTTGCCAAAGACCGAACAGTTATTGGTTTTGTGTTCCTTTAATAACGAGGCCTGCGCTGGCTAGAAACTTCACTGAGGCAACTGAGGCAATTGCCTCCAAAGCACCGGGCACTTCCTTGGTGCCTATTGAATTTTTTCCAAATAGGCCTATGTTTAAATTCCCACTTAGAAAGAAAAAACTGTATTACCCCAAGAATGAAGTATAAGACCTGTCCTGTTTTGAATTGAACAGTCTCTTGCCAATAGAGTTGAGGAAGATTTTTTATCATACAATTTTTGTTAATTGAAACATTGATTTTCCTTTTTTCTCTCAAGAATTTGTTCTGGCCACCCAAAAATGTAAGTACGAAAAAATACATGAGAATATTCTATATTTTTGTGACAGGGTTTTAAAAATACATATGCGCTGTTTCTGTTGGGTTAAGCGGTAAGGTTAACTTTAAAATGAGTAGATTTAATCCACTAGATCTGTTGCTGTGTTGTGTGGTGCTGTACTAATATTTAAGGTGTGTTAATATTTTGTGATGTTCCATGCCAAAACTAGGCACTGCTTGTGGTTATTCTTTCCGTAAAAATGTCTGTGTAAAACTGAAACATCACCTTTGTATTATTTTGAATAGAAATTGACGAAATATGTTTGCAGTTTTTATATGCCTGTCATTTTTAAAAATAAAAACTGCAAGGCAGAGGATGGTATTGTGTTTGAAAACACATGTGAGTGCCAAGGCAGCCCGGGGCTGTTTACTCTGAAGGGAACTGAGAAAGAGTACAAAAAATGTTATTGGTCCAAACAACCGGCGCATTGATAGGTTATTGAAAATGTGCTATATTAGAACAAGTTATTATTATTACTTTGTATTTTCTATTCAGAGCGGGGATCGAGACACAAGTGTTCCCCTAGAGAAGGAGTCACCACGACGACCAGACCCAGTCAGGAAGCCCATCAGTCCATCCCCTACGAGAAATGGAATTGCCCGACCCGCCTCACCCATAGACATTGATGAGAGGCCTCTACCAACGATAAAAAGGTACGTTCAGATCATAAGAAACTCCTTGTTGCATTGACATGAAGGTTGGACATGGTTTTTCCATGGCATGTTGTGGGCTGAAGTTTTGTTCAGCGTATCCAGTGTTGGTTCGAATACCAGTCATGTCACTTTTGCCTTTGAATTAACAGTATAATTGCATCGTGAGAAGATGGGAAACTAGTGCATTCTGCTCTACCAGCCATGGCCCAATTTCATAGAGCTGCTAAGCAAAACAATTTGCTTAGCATGAAATTTTTGTCTTGATTAAAACAGGATTACCAACCAAATTTCCACGTAATTTTCAGGATAAGCAAACAACAGCTGAATACCAGTAACAAGCAAAATGCATCAAGTTGAAATTTGGTTGGTCATCCTGTTTTTATCAAGGAAGAGATTTCATGCTAAGCAATTTGTAGCTCTATGAAATTGGGCCCAGGTTCCTAGTGGATGATACCAATGCCTACATCATTACGGACCGTGAAAGGAGAAGTCCTCTTTCTGTTCAACCCCCATGAGTAGGCTGCAGCGTGCCCCTGGGGCCGATTTCAGAAAGAGCTAAGATTGATCTTAACTGCAAATCAAACGTAGTTGCTAAGCAAAGTGTGATGTCACAATATGAATCACCATGGTAAGGCTGACAAGTTGTCTTACGATGAATTTTATTTGCTTTGTGAAATCGGCCCCATATTTTGGGCTTGATAATAGTATAATTTGACGGTGAATCTAAGATCAACCTTCTGTCACCTATTAACAGCTCTCCGAGGGAGCCGTTACTCGAGCCATCCCCACGCCTGCCTGAACCTGAAGATGAGACAGTGGCACCTGCAGATGCCGTAAATGAAGCTGCTGCAACTGGAGCAGCACCACCAGATCACGCTGAACCTCTGAACGAGAAGACGCTGCGGGAGGCAGCGACGGCCATTGATATCTTTGGACAAGATTTGGTGAGATTTCATGGCATTTTTTTCAGAGCATTTTGAAAATTTGAATCGATCATATATTTTCAGGAAATGAAAGATTTTCATAAGGGAGAATTGCAATTTAACTTGAGGTAACTTTCGGTGCTTCCATCAAGTGTACTACAAAGATTAGGAAGGAATTTTTACTTGTGTGCGTGTATGCCAAATATTCTAATGTATGCTTGCCCTGTGATTGAAGTGCAAATTTTGACAGAAAGCAGAGCCGTAAGATTGGGCCCTTTTCAACTCGTTATTTATTCTGGCTATTTATGTTTCCGAAGGTGAGTAAACTGTACTCTAAGAACTGGTCGTTAAGAGAGGAGGCCCTCGCTGAACTGAAGCAGAAACTAGAAACAGAGACGGAGGCGATGGACAAGGAGGAGTTGCGTAGCATGCTCAGGGCGTCTGTCTTTCTTTCCTCCAAAGGACTCAAAGATAAAGTCTTTGCTGTAAGTTGATTTTCAAGGGGCTGTATCAATGCAATTTTTTGTATAACAATGTGAAGCGGTTATTAAAATGAAAGTTTTCATGGGGATTAGAGTTAAGATGGATGTATAAAGATCTACCTTAGCGTTAAGCTCAAACTGGATTTCTGATGATAAATGTAAAAGCGACAGATTTTAGATTCAGGGAGAAGTCATCCTCAGAATAGCGTCCTGACCCATTATTTTTGAGTGTCACATTGTTTAAACAATATTTTCAATGCCGCTTTTCCCACATTGCTGTAATATTTGTCCTAATTTTATCCTGGGTGATTTCAGGTGTTCATGGCTGCATTGAGTCTCGTCAGATCAATATACGATGATTGGATACCGAGACACAAACCAAGCAAAGGAGATACGGGTCATTCCTTGGAGCAAGTATTGCCTGATCTCATGGCTAGGATCGGAGACACCGTAAGTCTCTCAGACCCACCCCTTCTAAGGTCTCCTTGAAGATTTCAAAACATTTTTTTTCTCCAAATGTTTTTGTTTAAAACCCTAGCTCCCTGCAGTGATTTTCTTCAATCCTTCCCTACTCAATATCCCTTTTCGCACTGTACCTCTTATCTCCATGGTATACAGCCCGGGTCTTGGGTTACCCCACGGCTACCCCAGGGCAGTTTCACACTGTGTCCCTATTCCACAGGGTTCTGTTTGCATGTTTCAAGAATACCCCCAGGGTTTTACCGCTTACCCCTACTCCAGAGCAGGGGTCGCTATTCCCCGGGGTATGCCCATTTGTCGGGGCAGACTGGGGGAAGACAAGGAGTAAAGCGATCATAGTGTGAAAAGGCCTGCTGTTATTCCCTGGGGGCAACCCTGGGGAATAGAGTAGTGTGAAAGGGGCTATAACAATTCCAATATCTCATGGTTATGTCAACATCCATTTTTTTTCTTCTAAATTTATCAAAGAAAAGCACTGGGCTAAGGTTGATCTTAGCATGCTTATATAAATTTTAAATGTTAAGTACTTAATTAAAGTGTGATTTCAGAGCACAAATCACTATGCAAATTTCTTTTAGGCAATTCTTCGGCTCCAGTTGTTTCTTTTTCTTTACTGTATTTAAATTCCTGTATTTTCAATGTTTTTAACCTAATTAATGTGCATTATTGTACTTTTTATTCCCGAGAAATGAAATAAATATAAATATAAATATAAAATATGGCAAATATCAACAACTCACCTTAAGATGAATCTCAGTGTTGTGTGAAATCGTTCTCCAGTCTTTTATTTTCAATAATTGTTGTTTTCATCCTCCCATTTTCTTTAAGAATGCCCGACTGAAAGCAGCTGACATTGACTTTATCAACGAGCTAGCTTTATACAAAGATGTGCGCTCTCTGCACATGGTACCACATTATTTTGTTGCACCGTTTAAAAGCACAACTCAAGCTAAGATTGCCGTCACTAGAGTAGACGTTGTAGACAGACTGTTAAAGGATCTTGGGGTTGATAAACATAGGTAAGCTCTTTTGGTTTAAAGAAAACGCCATGTCTTATTAGTTACATTTGTGATGGGGTTTAGTTGTTTTTTCTTTCATCTGTATGGGTTGTTCTTCATAGCCTGCTTTGCTGAGTGGTTTAGCACACCAGACTCTAGGTCTAGTGTTTCTGATCAGCAGAGTGTAGGTTAGAGTCCCAGCTTGACCATTATTGCTTTGTCCTTAAGGTAACCAAATGCAACTAACTTTTTAAATAATTGGTAATTAATTCTCTTATGGCATTTTTTTTTTTTACTGTTGTCATTTGGGGGTCTGAATTTTAATTTTCCTGTAATGTTCTTGTATGCAAATTTTTGTTTTATTTCGTCTTTAATTTTCACATTAAGAACTTATTCATCTTTAAACTGCCAGTCATGGTTTTGATAAACTATTATTGTTGTCATAGTTGTTCACTTTAATCTTGACACTTGAATCTTTCAGTGGTTTGACCGTTGACAATGTGATGACGTTTGCAAAGCGCGCTTTGGAGCATACGGCCGGTGAGGTCAGGGAAGCATCCGTTCATCTGATCTTGGAGTTATATCGGATAAAATCGGAAGCCGTCCGATCGCATCTCCCCTCGGAAGACGATCATAAGACGTTAAAGAATCCACTCTATCATAAGATCTTTGATGGTATGGATAAAGTTGATGGGAAACCAACCAAGGCGGAGAAGAAGGTATGTACAAGTCAAACAAATTTTTTTTTTTTCGAAAAAAATTCACAAATTACAGGGATGAATGAGATTTGTCCATATTTCTCTGGAAAAAAAAATTGTTGTGTCCTTTTTGGCCAATCACTTTACAAAAATGTTTCCCGATGGCTAAAAGAGATCTAATTGTGTCATTTCTATCTGTTTAATTGTTAATGTTTATCTGTACTTGCTATGGCCCGTGTGAGAAAGTGGCTGACACCACGACCAATGTTTTTTGCTAAATTATTACTATTTTTTATTAAATATTTGTAGGCCAAGGCTCAGAGTGACAAAGCATCCGAGAAGAAACGTAAACAAGCAGAGATTGAAGAGCTTCAGCAACAGCTGGCTGACCTCAGAGCAGCCACCTTGGCACAAGGGAAAAACGTACGTCACTTTCAGTCTTTCTTTGAATCAAAATGTGAAACAAAAGTTTCTTTGTTGACTTTAATTACTTCTGTCATAAATAATCAATGATTGTATTTCTTCTCAATTTCAGCCAGATGCTCCAGGGAAGAAGGGTCCAAAAGCTGGAAATAAAGGTAAGAGTGTCTCTTGGTGGATTTGGTTAACTGGGCAGTAACAGAGCCAGCTTAATTTCACACCAGGAGGGAACTTTTATGAAATTTGCAATTTTTAAAAAATTATTTCCATGCAATCTCTCCCCTACACCTGTACTGTAACTGTGTTTCATATATTGGGTTTTGTCATCGTAATGTTGAATTGTAAGACTCCCTTGGTATACTGCATCAGCATTTAAATTATTGATGTGTCGCTGCCCCAAGAGCATCTCCATTCTCTAAGATGGACACCAGCGGATCTTAATGCCCTTTATTTGTTGTTATTATTACCTTTTTTGTATTATTACCTGTTTGCCTCTAGATCTGCCAAAGAAGCTGCCTCGAGCTCCAAGCATCGCTGAGCAATCCGACTACGGAGACGAGATTGATAAACAATGCATCTTCTGCTCAGAAGAGGACAAGAACTTCAAGGATGAAGGGCTGGATATGCACTACTGGAAACATTGCCCGATGCTTAAACGCTGCCATAGCTGTAAACAGGTAAAAAGTGACACACTATGACCGGGCCAAATCGGTTCCTTATATTTTTTTAATATAATCTATTTTCTGTAATGCGTTTTTTATGGACTGCCTGACCACCAGTGTTGAATCAAGATTTTTAATGAGCTTTTGGGTTGTTCTTGCAATTAATTAATTTTAAAATAATTACTTATTTATATATTTTTTACGATCTATTTTTACTTATAAATGTACTTTTTCGGCCTGCTTTGCCGCCAGTGCAGTTGATAAATAAACCATAATATATATAATGCTTCTAGAGTTTTTATCTACTTATGTATATACTTTGATTTTTGAATTGTTATGTGAAATTGACAGATAAACTATAATTAAAAAAATCATATTATTTATTGACTACTTTGTTGACATTTTCTGATTGCATAAACAGGTTGTTGAGATTTCAGCGTTGAATAACCACCTTCTGACGGAGTGTGAGGGACGAGCAAAGTTTGGCAAGTGTCCAAGATGTACGGAGACTCATGAGAAGTCTGAGATTGATCGCTATGTATCGGAAAAGATCTGTCATCGTAAGTATCCTCTAACAACATCGAGGGCCTCTGAGTTACTTGTGTACACCAGAGGAGATACACAGAGGCCTTGAAGCCCTGGCCTCTGTTGCTCCTGGTTATGGCCTTGATGCCCCTTGATATTGACTACAGGCTGGCATAGATATTATTGCAATATCAGTAGATGATGTTAAATGGTCAGACAGTAGGAGGGTTAGTTTGGTAAAAATGCATTATAATTGAAAGTCAAATTATTGGAAAACAAACTAAAAAATTCACTATATTTTGAGGAAAATGTTAAATCATTATTGACGACTAGGGATAGAGTTGCTTTAGTCTTTCACTTTGTTAAGCTTGATTAGTGAGTAGGGGTAAACTTGTATAAGTCCTCCACCTTGTTAACCCTGATCGGTGGAGAGAGATAGATGTGCTTTAGTCCTCCACCTCGTACGACTTAATAATATTGGTGAGGATTTATGAATTTGAATAAGGGAGCGTCTCAAAAGTCGGAACAGTAGGAACGTTCTTTTTGGATCGCAAGAGTATCCCCGCCGCTTTTGTCCGTTCCACAGGACCGGTCTTTTGGAACGCTCCGCGTATACTTTGTCATGATGTTGCGATCCTGCGGGCATATGCCCGCAGGAACGTTCTTTTGCGCTAGGAACGTGCCCGACTTTTGAGACGCTCTCTAAGTACTCTCAACTTTGTAAACCTGATCTTTGTTTCTACACAGCACCCAAGGCTGGCATGAGTAAATGCCCCTTGTGTCATAATAGTATTGCAGCTGAAGATGATAAAGATGAAAACTGGAGGAAACATCTTATGGAGACGGGGAAGGATGCTTGTCTTAAGAACCCAAGACGAGAAGCTTCCATCAAAAGAGGTCAGAACTTTAACGTCAAGTACAATACATGTATTGGTTTTAAGAAGAGTTAATTCAGTGTTTTAATCTTGCTTTCAATAAATGCTCAAAGTCCCTTGGGTCGTTAAGCAGTTTGCAACAGCTAGTTATATTTTTCTTATCGAAATGAACACGCCCACATTCTAAAGCTCATTTCTTGCTCATCTTCAATTTGTTTTCAGTGAGAGAAAGCAAGAACCCGTCTGACAAGCAGCCACTAAAGAAAGCCCCAGAAGCAACAAAGAGTAAAATACCCACCAAGGAGCGCAAACCCAAAGGAAAAACACAGAGGCCTAAATAAATTCAAGAAACCCACCAAGAAGTAAGATCCAAGTCACACAAGAAACGCAGTTTTAACTTTTTGAGAGAGTATCAACCAACCCACCAAAGAACAAAGCTATAACAAGACACCAGTGTAAAGATAGTTACAAGAACAGAGATTGGCTGAACCCACCTAGAGAAAAGCATCACAGCACTTAGAAGTGAAAATCTGAAGACACCGAGGCCTTAATAGACACCCACCAAGACATTAAACTAAATAAATAAGACAAAATGTCTGCAGAGATGTGTTTTAAAGATGAACTTGTCTAACTCATCAATACACAAAGCAAAAACATAAAAACATTGAGGAGAGCTGTAAGGAGAGATGAACCCACAGACAAAACATTTATAAAATAAACTTTTGAAGTTTTGACTCGTGAACCTTTGAAGTTTTGACTCGTGATTAAAGCTTGCCAGAGTAAAATGTGGACAAGATTTAATGCGATAATTTGAATTTTTTTTAATTCAGCTTGTGAGAAGGAAATTACAGTAATGCCAGAAGTACCCCTAGACAAGATTATGCTCTCCTTCCGCCCCCCCCCCCCCCTTTAATGTTAACTTAGTTTCTGTGCTGCCCACCAAGACACAATAAGAAAAGGCAAGACACAAACCATGTCAATCTGTGACACCAACAGTTTATTGTTCAAGTGATTGTTTTTTTGTTCATTGGATACCGATTTCAAATTTTGCATCTTGCATTCAGTGAGGTTTTGTACAACAATCAGGGAGGCCTGGTATTGCTCGTTTTTTGCCTTGTTACCCCTTCAAAAGTTTCTCATAGAAGGTAACATGGCTAAAGGAAATTTCAAGCCTGTCCATTTTTGTTTGTTCATGTAGAACGTAAATGTCAGTTTTAGCAACTGAACATTGCCGATCGACTATTTGATCTTCAAACTGACCTCAATTGTTTTTGCGTAGCTCATCGAAATTGTTGCGGTCAGTAATTTGTAAGGGTCGTTAAAACCCACCAAGCACGTGATTTATACAACAAGCTAGTTCCACAATGAACTTTAACACCGTTATCTAAAAATATTGTTCAACATGTTATCTTTTTCTTTGTAAAAGACCACATTCCTGTTTTACACATTTTGTGTTTAGGCGTTCTGTAGAAAAGATGTTGCCGTGAATTCTTTATCGTTTTGTTGTGCAAATGTTTTCAATGAAATTTGAAATCAGTTGTAGTTTACCTCACTTTTCAGCTTGGAGAGTGTGTACATAATGTAATAATTATATTGTATAGAATATAAAAACTTTTATTTAGACCATATATCTAGATGTATGATATTGTTGAGGATTCATCGACCCATTCAATGTTTATCTTGTATGATAGCTATTAAACTGAAATTCTAATAATATTTAAACATCAGAGTTGAGTGATTGTTGATGGCATGTTCGTACTCACTGTGCATGACTCTCAGCCAAATTGCTCTTCATTAATACCTCAGTGAGGGGACTATTTTGGGCTTGTGACATCATTTACAATTGGTCTATTCAAACATGATCTCGGATGGTAAAGCAGTGGTACGATATCAAGTATGAAATTACTAGAATGGTTTCCTTACAGTATGTAAAAGTTAGGCACAAAAGGTATTTCATTACAAACTTGTTCATTGATACAAAGTATACAGTCTGCAGATTTGTTTTGCGTTGAACATTTATATAAATAGTCCTCCATTTGAACAGCCTGAAAACCCATTAAAGTAAAAAGTATAAAAATAAAAAAAATACAAAGTGTAAAAAAAAAAATAGGGAAAAAACCCAAGACGTAACACAATATCCACATCGTTTACAAAAAGACACAAAATTAATACGTAAAAGATAGAAACTTTTAAAAATCTATTTCCATGATAACTTCATGACTTACAGGTTTTGGCCAAAAGTTTTCCTGCTCGAGGTCAGTGGTGGAATTCACAAAGAGTTAAGACTATTCTTATCTCAAGTTGGGACGAGTATAACTCGTCCTATAACTAATAGGAGCTAGGACTAGCCTGAAGTTTGAGTACAGGGATAGGAAAAGTCTGAAGTTATTACTAGTCCAAAGTTAGGACTATCTTTGTGAAGTTGGCCCCAGGACTCTGACGGCAGAGTTACTTTTGCAGACACGTTACTTTGAACATCCACAGTGAAACAAAGCTGAATCTTTCCTGACTGAGTCATAATCGCAGCCCACACACGTGACATGATACCAGCTATCGCAGCTGTCACATTGTACCTGCAAAATAAAATAATACAAATAAGTCACATTAGATGTCAACGTAGGAAAGTTTGAATTTTGGGTTGACCAAAGACAAATTTACTAAAGTGGGATGCGAACCAACGACCTCCGAATTAACGTACCAATGCTCTACCAACTGTCTAGCCCGGTATTAGCGGTCCCTCGCTTGTTTTTATGTTTCTATCACTCACCCATTCAAGCGTGTTGTCTGTTGGCCTGCAGCAATCATAGGAGTCACACACTTCAAACTCCACATCCGGCATCTGGGCTTCATTTGGTGCTCCGATGGGTAGCTTTGCAGGGGGTCCGAGGGGAAGCTTTGCAGGGGGTTGAGTCTTCGTCTTTGACCTTCTACGACGATGCTTCTTAGAGCCTTTCTTCTTGGCCGTTTCCATTGAGGATGGTCCTCTTTTCTTGCTTTGTATCTCCTCTGAATCATTGATGCTTTTCTTCTTCTTGGATGTCTGAATTGGAGAAGTTGACCGCGGTTCAGTAGATATCGAGTCTCCAAGGCTACTAGTACTAGTAACTTTCTCTTGATCCGAAGACGAGAGCGTACTCCTCAACGGT